>NW_027316167.1:3359150-3574150 GCF_026437365.1 Eucyclogobius newberryi
AACATCATGCTTTGGGGGAGGAAACATCATGCTTTGAGGGAGGAAACATCATGCTTTGGGGGAGGAAACATCACGCTTTGGGGGAGGAAACATCACGCTTTGGGGGAGGAAACATCACGCTTTGGGGGAGGAAACGTCACGCTTTGGGGGAGGAAACATCATTCTTTGGGGGAGGAAACATCACGCTTTGGGGGAGGAAACATCACGCTTTGGCTTTGGGGGAGGAAACATCACGCTTTGGCTTTGGGGGAGGAAACATCACGCTTTGGGGGAGGAAACGTCACGCTTTGGGGGAGGAAACATCACGCTTTGAGGGAGGAAACATCATGCTTTGGGGGAGGAAACATCACGCTTTGGGGGAGGAAACATCACGCTTTGGGGGAGGAAACATCACGCTTTGGGGGAGGAAACGTCACGCTTTGGGGGAGGAAACATCATGCTTTGGGGGAGGAAACATCACGCTTTGGGGGAGGAAACATCACGCTTTGGCTTTGGGGGAGGAAACATCACGCTTTGGCTTTGGGGGAGGAAACATCACGCTTTGGGGGAGGAAACGTCACGCTTTGGGGGAGGAAACATCACGCTTTGGGGGAGGAAACATCATGCTTTGGGGGAGGAAACGTCACGCTTTGGGGGAGGAAACATCACGCTTTGGGGGAGGAAACATCATGCTTTGGGGGAGGAAACATCACGCTTTGGGGGAGGAAACATCACGCTTTGGGGGAGGAAACATCACGCTTTGGGGGAGGAAACGTCACGCTTTGGGGGAGGAAACATCATGCTTTGGGGGAGGAAACATCACGCTTTGGCTTTGGGGGAGGAAACATCACGCTTTGGGGGAGGAAACGTCACGCTTTGGGGGAGGAAACATCACGCTTTGGGGGAGGAAACATCATGCTTTGGGGGAGGAAACATCACGCTTTGGGGGAGGAAACATCATGCTTTGGGGGAGGAAACGTCACGCTTTGGGGGAGGAAACATCACGCTTTGGCTTTGGGGGAGGAAACATCACGCTTTGGCTTTGGGGGAGGAAACATCACGCTTTGGGGGAGGAAACGTCACGCTTTGGGGGAGGAAACATCACACTTTGGGGGAGGAAACATCACGCTTTGGGGGAGGAAACATCACGCTTTGGGGGAGGAAACGTCACGCTTTGGGGGAGGAAACATCACGCTTTGGGGGAGGAAACATCACGCTTTGGGGGAGGAAACGTCACGCTTTGGGGGAGGAAACATCACGCTTTGGGGGAGGAAACATCACGCTTTGGCTTTGGGGGAGGAAACATCACGCTTTGGCTTTGGGGGAGGAAACATCACGCTTTGGGGGAGGAAACGTCACGCTTTGGGGGAGGAAACATCACGCTTTGGGGGAGGAAACATCATGCTTTGGGGGAGGAAACATCACGCTTTGGGGGAGGAAACGTCACGCTTTGTGGGAGGAAACATCAGGCTTTGGGGGAGGAAACATCACGCTTTGGGGGAGGAAACATCACGCTTTGGGGGAGGAAACATCACGCTTTGGGGGAGGAAACATCACGCTTTGGGGGAGGAAACATCATGCTTTGGGGGAGGAAACATCATGCTTTGGGGGAGGAAACATCAGGCTTTGTGGGAGGAAACATCACGCTTTGGGGGAGGAAACATCATGCTTTGGCTTTGGGGGAGGAAACATCACGCTTTGGGGGAGGAAACGTCACGCTTTGGGGGAGGAAACATCATGCTTTGTGGGAGGAAACATCACGCTTTGGGGGAGGAAACATCACGCTTTGGGGGAGGAAACATCACGCTTTGGGGGAGGAAACATCACGCTTTGGGGGAGGAAACGTCACGCTTTGGGGGAGGAAACATCACGCTTTGGGGGAGGAAACATCATGCTTTGGGGGAGGAAACATCACGCTTTGTGGGAGGAAACATCACGCTTTGGGGGAGGAAACATCACGCTTTGGGGGAGGAAACATCACGCTTTGGGGGAGGAAACATCATGCTTTGGGGGAGGAAACGTCACGCTTTGGGGGAGGAAACATCACGCTTTGGGGGAGGAAACATCATGCTTTGGGGGAGGAAACATCATGCTTTGGGGGAGGAAACATCACGCTTTGGGGGAGGAAACATCACGCTTTGGGGGAGGAAACATCATGCTTTGGGGGAGGAAACATCACGCTTTGGGGAGGAAACATCATGCTTTGGGGGAGGAAACATCATGCTTTGGGGGAGGAAACATCATGCTTTGGGGGAGGAAACATCACGCTTTGGGGGAGGAAACATCATGCTTTGGGGGAGGAAACATCATGCTTTGGGGGAGGAAACATCATGCTTTGGGGGAGGAAACATCATGCTTTGGGGGAGGAAACATCATGCTTTGGGGGAGGAAACATCACGCTTTGGGGGAGGAAACATCATGCTTTGGGGGAGGAAACATCACGCTTTGGGGGAGGAAACATCATGCTTTGGGGGAGGAAACATCATGCTTTGGGGGAGGAAACATCAGGCTTTGTGGGAGGAAACATCACGCTTTGGGGGAGGAAACATCATGCTTTGGCTTTGGGGGAGGAAACATCACGCTTTGGGGGAGGAAACGTCACGCTTTGGGGGAGGAAACATCATGCTTTGTGGGAGGAAACATCACGCTTTGGGGGAGGAAACATCACGCTTTGGGGGAGGAAACATCACGCTTTGGGGGAGGAAACATCACGCTTTGGGGGAGGAAACGTCACGCTTTGGGGGAGGAAACATCACGCTTTGGGGGAGGAAACATCATGCTTTGGGGGAGGAAACATCACGCTTTGTGGGAGGAAACATCACGCTTTGGGGGAGGAAACATCACGCTTTGGGGGAGGAAACATCACGCTTTGGGGGAGGAAACATCATGCTTTGGGGGAGGAAACGTCACGCTTTGGGGGAGGAAACATCACGCTTTGGGGGAGGAAACATCATGCTTTGGGGGAGGAAACATCATGCTTTGGGGGAGGAAACATCACGCTTTGGGGGAGGAAACATCACGCTTTGGGGGAGGAAACATCATGCTTTGGGGGAGGAAACATCACGCTTTGGGGAGGAAACATCATGCTTTGGGGGAGGAAACATCATGCTTTGGGGGAGGAAACATCATGCTTTGGGGGAGGAAACATCACGCTTTGGGGGAGGAAACATCATGCTTTGGGGGAGGAAACATCATGCTTTGGGGGAGGAAACATCATGCTTTGGGGGAGGAAACATCACGCTTTGGGGGAGGAAACATCATGCTTTGGGGGAGGAAACATCATGCTTTGGGGGAGGAAACATCATGCTTTGGGGGAGGAAACATCATGCTTTGGGGGAGGAAACATCATGCTTTGGGGGAGGAAACATCACGCTTTGGGGGAGGAAACATCATGCTTTGGGGGAGGAAACATCACGCTTTGGGGGAGGAAACATCATGCTTTGGGGGAGGAAACATCATGCTTTGGGGGAGGAAACATCAGGCTTTGTGGGAGGAAACATCACGCTTTGGGGGAGGAAACATCATGCTTTGGCTTTGGGGGAGGAAACATCACGCTTTGGGGGAGGAAACGTCACGCTTTGGGGGAGGAAACATCATGCTTTGTGGGAGGAAACATCACGCTTTGGGGGAGGAAACATCACGCTTTGGGGGAGGAAACATCACGCTTTGGGGGAGGAAACATCACGCTTTGGGGGAGGAAACGTCACGCTTTGGGGGAGGAAACATCACGCTTTGGGGGAGGAAACATCATGCTTTGGGGGAGGAAACATCACGCTTTGTGGGAGGAAACATCACGCTTTGGGGGAGGAAACATCACGCTTTGGGGGAGGAAACATCACGCTTTGGGGGAGGAAACATCATGCTTTGGGGGAGGAAACGTCACGCTTTGGGGGAGGAAACATCACGCTTTGGGGGAGGAAACATCATGCTTTGGGGGAGGAAACATCATGCTTTGGGGGAGGAAACATCACGCTTTGGGGGAGGAAACATCACGCTTTGGGGGAGGAAACATCATGCTTTGGGGGAGGAAACATCACGCTTTGGGGAGGAAACATCATGCTTTGGGGGAGGAAACATCATGCTTTGGGGGAGGAAACATCATGCTTTGGGGGAGGAAACATCACGCTTTGGGGGAGGAAACATCATGCTTTGGGGGAGGAAACATCATGCTTTGGGGGAGGAAACATCATGCTTTGGGGGAGGAAACATCACGCTTTGGGGAGGAAACATCATGCTTTGGGGGAGGAAACATCATGCTTTGGGGGAGGAAACATCATGCTTTGGCTTTGGGGGAGCAAACATCACACTTTGGGGGAGGAAACATGACATGACTTCAAACATGACAATGACCTGAAGCACGCAGCCAGGAGAACCAATGAGTGGCTCCGTAAGAAGCAGATGAAGGTTCTGGAGCGGTCTAACATGTCTCCAGACCTAAATCCAATAGAACATCTTTGGAGGAGCTGAAATGCCGTGTTGCTCAGTGACAGTGGCTTAGATCTCTCACAGTGGAAATGCACTGACAATGAAATATCAGATCCTCATTTCTAAGAGGGAGAACGCAGGTGTTCAGATACTTACTTTCCTCACCGTAGGTGCAAAACCTTCTTCATAAAACAGCAAGTTTAAGATTTTAACATCTCATTGTCTTCCCTCAAAACCCTTTAATGTCAAATCATTTCCTAATTACCTTTCAGTTTATTCTTAAAGATGATCCAGCACCACAGAAAGACCCTTTGGCCCCTCCCACACAGAAGAATCTCTAAAAGCAGGAAAAGCTGCTCCTGCCCTATAAGCAGGCTCTGTGCAAGGCCCAAACCAGAGACTATTCACATCTAATAGAAGTCAACAAAAGTAACACGCTGTAGCCATGGTAACAAAACTGTCACAGCGCAGTAGAGCCGTCACTCCCAGATACTCTCAGCTCTGAGGATTTCCTTCTATTTTCTAACAGTAAAGTCACAACAATCAGGGATAAATGAGATGAAATGACCCTGAACAAGCCTGAGCTGAGTGTCCCACATAAATCCATCACTAACAGAGTCTGTTACATCATTGGTCCAGAATGACCGCTGCAGTTACATGAGTCCATAACTATCACAGATGTTACACCGTTGGAGCACAAATATACTGCACTTATACAAACACACGAGGCCTTGTTCCTCAGAGCAGCAAACGCAGGAGTTCCAGTTCCATGTCACACTTTTCTGTCTCTCACTCATAAGTTCATATTGTGTGCAAAGCTTCAGCATTTCAATCTTTACTAACTCAAGTGTAACAAATGAATCACGGTACATTTAATATTACCAGTGCAGAATATAACTGGAGGGTCCGCTACCTGCTTGTCTTTATGGAAATCGTATAGCTCTGCCTGTAATGTTCCAGAGTGGGGCATTAAACACAATCGTACGTCTTCAAAAATACATCATTTTATTTGAGAGGTGATATTTACCTTTCTAAAAAACAAAAGGAAAGAAAAGTGCCACTTTCTCGACCAAAATGCCTGATTAATATGTTAGAATGAAGATTATGTTCTGCTCAGAATTGACTGCTATTTTTATTTTAAATTTGATAAAGCTACAATTCTTTTCCCGAGCTGTAAATTTGATTTTCTCACCAATCCAAAAGTGTGTAAACCTGTGGAACGTGCCCAATGTAAGAGCAGAGACATTAAAACGTGCTCCCAGAGACACGCCGTCTTCCCACGCTCGCGTTCCCCATTTTGGCCTTCGTCCATTGACAGTATTTCACACAGGAACACTCGCGCCTCACGATGCACCGCGCTTCCACGTCCTAATGCTGCTATATATAACACACAAGACGGGCTCAAGCGGCAGCGGATCCATGGAGATAAATATGTCTGAGTCACGTTTCAGAGCGCAACAAGCGGGGACGGGGGGGAGTGAGTGTGGAGGACGGGGGGGAGTGAGTGTGGAGGACGGGGGAGAGTGAGTGTGGAGGACGGGGGGGGAGTGAGTGTGGAGGACGGTGGGGAGTGAGTGTGGAGGACGGGGGGGGAGTGAGTGTGGAGGACGGTGGGGAGTGAGTGTGGAGGACGGGGGGGAAGTGAGTGTGGAGGACGGGGGGGAAGTGAGTGTGGAGGACGGGGGGGGAGTGAGTGTGGAGGACGGGGGGAAGTGAGTGTGGAGGACGGGGGGGAGTGAGTGTGGAGGACGGGGGGGGAGTGAGTGTGGAGGACGGGGGGGAGTGAGTGTGGAGGACGGGGGGGATTGAGTGTGGAGGACGGGGGGGGGAGTGTGGAGGACGGGGGGGAAGTGAGTGTGGAGGACGGGGGGGAGTGAGTGTGGAGGACGGGGGGAGTGAGTGTGGAGGACGGGGGAAGTGAGTGTGGAGGACGGGGGGGAGTGAGTGTGGAGGACGGGGGGAGTGAGTGTGGAGGACGGGGGGGGAAGTGAGTGTGGAGGACGGGGGGCGGGGGGGAAGTGAGTGTGGAGGACGGGGGGGAAGTGAGTGTGGAGGACGGGGGGGAGTGAGTGTGGAGGACGGGGGGGAGTGAGTGTGGAGGACGGGGGGGAAGTGAGTGTGGAAGACGGGGGGAGTGAGTGTGGAGGACGGGGGGGAGTGAGTGTGGAGGACGGGGGGGGAAGTGAATGTGGAGGACGGGGGGAGTGAGTGTGGAGGACGGGGGGAGTGAGTGTGGAGGACGGGGGGGAAGTGAGTGTGGAGGACGGGGGGGAAGTGAGTGTGGAGGACGGGGGGGAGTGAGTGTGGAGGACGGGGGGGAAGTGAGTGTGGAAGACGGGGGGAGTGAGTGTGGAGGACGGGGGGGAGTGAGTGTGGAGGACGGGGGGGGAAGTGAATGTGGAGGACGGGGGGAAGTGAGTGTGGAGGACGGGGGGAAGTGAGTGTGGAGGACGGGGGGGAAGTGAGTGTGGAGGACGGGGGGGAGTGAGTGTGGAGGACGGGGGGGAGTGAGTGTGGAGGACGGGGGGGAAGTGAGTGGGGAGGACGGGGGGAAGTGAGTGTGGAGGACGGGGGGGAAGTGAGTGTGGAGGACGGGGGGAAGTGAGTGTGGAGAACGGGGGGAGTGAGTGTGGAGGACGGGGGGGAAGTGAGTGTGGAGGACGGGGGGAAGTGAGTGTGGAGGACGGGGGGAAGTGAGTGTGGAGGACGGGGGGGAAGTCAGTGTGGAGGAAGGGGGGGAAGTGAGTGTGGAGGACGGGGGGGAAGTGAGTGTGGAGGACGGGGGGAAGTGAGTGTGGAGGACGGGGGGGAGTGAGTGTGGGGGGGAAGTGAGTGTGGAGGACGGGGGGGAGTGAGTGTGGAGGACGGGGGGAAGTGAGTGTGGAGGAAGGGGGGAAGTGAGTGTGGAGGACGGGGGGAAGTGAGTGTGGAGGACGAGGGGGGAAGTGAGTGTGGAGGACGGGGGGGGAGTGAGTGTGGAGGACGGGGGGGAAGTGAGTTTGGAGGACGGGGGGAAGTGAGTGTGGAGGACGGGGGGGAAGTAAGTGTGGAGGACGGGGGGAAGTGAGTGTGGAGGACGGGGGGAAGTGAGTGTGGAGGACGGGGGGGGAAGTGAGTGTGGAGGACGGGGGGGGGAAGTGAGTGTGGAGGACGGGGGGGAAGTGAGTGTGGAGGACGGGGGGAAGTGAGTGTGGAGGACGGGGGGGAAGTGAGTGTGGAGGACGGGGGGGAAGTGAGTGTGGAGGACGGGGGGGAGTGAGTGTGGAGGACGGGGGGGAAGTGAGTGTGGAGGACGGGGGGGGAGTGAGTGTGGAGGACGGGGGGGAAGTGAGTGTGGAGGACGGGGGGGAAGTGAGTGTGGAGGACGGGGGGGAGTGAGTGTGGAGGACGGGGGGGAAGTGAGTGTGGAGGACGGGGGGGAAGTGAGTGTGGAGGACGGGGGGGAGTGAGTGTGGAGGACGGGGGGGAAGTGAGTGTGGAGGACGGGGGGGAAGTGAGTGTGGAGGACGGGGGGGAAGTGAGTGTTGAGGACGGGGGGGAAGTGAGTGTGGAGGACGGGGGGAAGTGAGTGTGGAGGACGGGGGGAAGTGAGTGTGGAGGACGGGGGGCCTACCTTGGAAGACATCCACATCCCCGCGGTTCCTCTGAGCTCGGAGATACTCGTAATCCTCTGGAGGAAAGAAGAATTGTGCGCGAGGTCCGGCGGCGGAAGAGGAAGCTGCTCATTAAACTCCAGGACAGTTCCACCACCACCACAACAAGTCCTTTTCTGCCGTAGCTCTGTCCGCCTCTGAGTAAAGGGATTCTGGGTCCGTCTGAGGTCGTTTCCAGGGACACCGAGAGGACACCGAGGGGACACCGAGGGGACAGCGTCTGTCCGTGGGAAAGAGCCGGCGGAACAAGACCAGCTGATACTCCAGATTCATTCCAGTACGTGGCTCTCGTCGGGGGTCAACGGGCGTCTCGGGCCCTTTGTCCAGAACAGAATAGAAACCTGGTGTGCTAACTGTGCTGCTGCGTCTTTAAAGGATCCTGTGAATACTAAGATATCCAACTGTAACAAAATAAAGTCCTCTCGCCCTCCCCGCCACGCAATACGCCCCGCCACGCAATACGCCCCGCAATACGCCTCCTTTACTACAGTTTCCGTCTCAAAAAAAAACCTAAAAAACGATTTTTTCACCAAACTACATAGTGCAAACTGATGTGACTTTATTGCATAACAGCCGACCACCCTCCGCCCTCCCCCACGATGCCCTCCGCCCTCACCCACGATGCCCTCCGCCCTCACCCACGATGCCCTCCGCTCTCACCCTTGATGCCCTCCGCCCTCACCCACGATGCCCTCCGCTCTCACCCTTGATGCCCTCCGCCCTCACCCACGATGCCCTCCGCTCTCACCCTTGATGCCCTCCGCCCTCACCCACGATGCCCTCCGCTCTAACCCTTTATGCCCTCCGCCCTCACCCACGATGCCCTGCGCTCTCACCCACGATGCCCTGCACTCTTACCCACGATGCCCTGCGCTCTCACGATGCCCTGCGCGCTTACCCACGATGCCCTGCGCTCTCACCCACGATGCCCTGCGCTCTCACGATGCCCTGCGCTCTCACCCACGATGCCCTGCGCTCTCACCCACGATGCCCTGCGCTCTCACGATGCCCTGCGCTCTCACCCACGATGCCCTGCGCTCTCACGATGCCCTGCGCGCTTACCCACGATGCCCTGCGCTCTTACCCACGATGCCCTGCGCTCTCACCCATGATGCCCTGCACTCTCACGATGCCCTGCGCTCTTACCCACGATGCCCTGCACTCTTACCCACGATGCCCTGCGCTCTCACGATGCCCTGCGCTCTCACCCACGATGCCCTGCACTCTTACCCACGATGCCCTGCGCTCTCACGATGCCCTGCGCGCTTACCCACGATGCCCTGCGCTCTCACCCACGATGCCCTGCGCTCTCACGATGCCCTGCGCTCTTACCCACGATGCCCTGCGCTCTCACGATGCCCTGCGCTCTCACGATGCCCTGCGCTCTTACCCACGATGCCCTGCGCTCTCACCCATGATGCCCAGCGCGTCCTCTCCTACATGTGCTTCTGGGGTCATATTTGGAAGACCAATATTAAAATGACATTTGTTATTGAAATAAAAGACTAGAAGGTGAGACTGTGGTCAAAGCGCCGCAGGAGGGAATCTGACCACAACATCAGGACCACAGCCGGTCATTCCACTCCCAGGGAAACTGGTGTGTTTTTGACCTCCACATATTCAGTAACTGTCAAATGTGACTTTAGTTGTGGCGTTTTTGTCTAAGAATATAACTTCATCAAGGTGTGGGCAAAATGGGACACTTTCTTTCTCTTCTTCTTCTTCTTCTTATTTTTATTATTTTGTTGAATGTGCATATTTTTTGTCTTTCCATCAGGGAGATAAAACACACACAACAAACACTTTCAGATTGTCGAGGGGGTGGGCCTATGGGCGTGTCCAGTGTTGGTCAGATCGCTTCGTTTAAAGTAATCAGATTACTTTTCTTGAATCGCTCTGTAAAAAAGCAAAATATATAAAAATGAATGATGAAGATTCGTAAGTCTTAGCGACAATGAAAGGTGCAGTTATGGATGAAAACGCTCGCTCCGACGTACTTTTCCTTCCAGTTTATTATTCAGGCTTATGTTTATGTTAATTATGGTGTTTTTCTTCTTCTTTTTTTTAAACATCCAGATCAAAAAGGTGCACGTTTCTAGACGGATGTTTCTGCTGTTTTTGTGCTTCTGATTGGCTTTATATGGAATTATTATAAAAGCTGTTTATTACTGTGTAAAAGAGCGAATGTTTGGAGCAAATATGAAGCCAAAAAAAACATCTACACAAAGATCATCGCACGGTTCTGGACTCAGAGTCGGCTCCTGGAAACATTTAACTATAACTTTACTCTTTATTCCTCATCAACATCAAACATCTCGTGAGAACTGCGACGTCACAAAGATGCGCCGCTTTATTTCCTTTTTTTGTGTGATTTTTTACAGTCTAATGTGAATAAAAGACATCTGTTTGTCAGAAAAGTCACGCGCAGTTACAAGGGCTGATGACTATAACCTGATCACATTACAACCATTGAAGATTATTACGTTACTGGAAAAGTAATCAGATTACAGTGAGTGGCGTGTCACTGCCCGACACTGGACACGTTTTCACCCGTAACTTTGGTAATTCGTCACACTCTTTGTGATTCTGCACGTGCTCAGGTTATTGTAAGTGACCGTCCCACTTTACCCACCGTCCCACTTTACCCACCGTCCCACTGTCCCACTTTACCCACACGTGTCGTCCGCCGTTATTCACCCCCGTTTCCTCCAGGAGCGTCTTGTGATCTTTATATTTAAATTTGGACATTTGCAGTCACATATAATATCCTACTTGTATTTCCATCACTTTTAATCACTGTAACTAAGTCTCTTGGTTCATTTGGCCGTATGTCTCTCCCTTCGCTCATCTCTTTACATTTGTGCTGGGCTGTGCGGGTTTTTCTGAACCCGATACAAACGAATAAATCAGGGATAGTAACGATGTGCTTTCGGCGCTGGAAGAAACGTCTAAAACAGAATTTGAAACGTCCGCTCCGTCCTGATTCTGCTCGTGCGACGCGGGTGTGCACCCCACCACACGGCGCCCCACCACACGGCGCCCCACCACACGGCGACCACCGGCGGCGGCTGCGGGATCTGACAAACGTTTAACGAAAGAAAAGAGAGAGGGGCGGCGGCGCCTTCCGGGTCACACGTCAGTCTGGATGGATTTGGAGACGGTGCTGTTTCTCCTGCTGATGATGTCGGTGCCGTTGCCTTTGCCGGGGCTTTTGTCCAGGCCGCACAGCGACTCGGTCACGCCTTCCTCCATCTCCATGTACTCGGCCTTGTCCCCCAGCGACGAGCCCGACGGCGAGCCTTTGAACTTACGCAGGAAGTCTGGGAAGTAGGGGCACCCGGGCGGCACGCTCTCCACGGCGGGCGCCTGGTCCTCGTTGTCCGTCTCGCGGTGGTAGAAGTAGTTGAAGTTGGAGACGATGACCGGCACCGGCAGCGCGATGGTCAGCACCCCGGCGATGGCGCACAGCGAGCCCACGATCTTGCCCCCCACGGTGATGGGCTTCATGTCGCCGTAGCCCACCGTCGTCATGGTAACCACGGCCCACCAGAAAGCGTCGGGGATGCTGGTGAACTGCGACGTGGGCTCGTCCGCCTCGGCGAAGTACACGGCGCTGGAGAAGAGGATGACTCCGATGACGAGGAAGAAGATGAGCAGCGCCAGCTCCCTCATGCTCGCGCGCAGCGTGTGGCCCAGGATCTGGAGGCCCTTCGAGTGCCGGGACAGTTTGAAAATCCGGAAGACACGCACGAGCCGGATAATTCTGAGTATGGCGAAGCTCATGGCCTGCTGCCCGTTGCCCTGCTGCTGCGCCAGGTCCGTGCCCAGCGTGATGAAGTAAGGCAAGATGGACACGATGTCTATGGAGTTCATGATGTTCTTGAAGAACGCCGGCTTGCTCGGACAGGCGAAGAAGCGCACGCTGATTTCGAAGGAGAACCAGATGATGCACACGGTCTCCACGATGAAGAAGGGGTCGTTGAACGGGGTGAAGCCGGCGTCGGGCTGGGTGGAGTTGCCGCGCGGCTGGAGGTATTCCTTCTCGTCCCTGAACTCCGGCAGCGTTTCCAGACAGAATATGACGATGGAGATAACGATGACCAGGACCGACACCACAGCGATGCCCCGGGCCGGGCTGGAGCTCTCCGGGTACTCGAACAGGAGCCAGATCTGCCGCTTGAACTCGTCCTCCGGCAGCGGCTTCTCCTCCTCTTTCACAAAACCCTCGTCCTCCCGAAACTTCAGGATGGCCTCGTCTCCCAGCTCGTAGAACTTGACCTCCTCGGAGAAGATGTCAAAGGGGACGTTGGCCGGTCTTTTTAAACGCCCTCCTGACTGATAATAATAAAGAATGGCATCAAAGCTCGGTCTGTTCCTGTCAAAAAAGTACTCGTTCCTCAATGGGTCAAAGTAGCGGGTCCGTTTGTCCGGGTCCCCCAGGAGCGTGTCGGGGAACTGAGAGAGAGTTTTGAGCTGAGTCTCAAACCTGAGGCCGGACACGTTGATGACCACGCGCTCGCAGCAGCAGCCGCAGCCGTACACGCTCTCGTAGCCGGACTGCGGTCTCCGGTCCGACGCGCTGTCCTCCTCGTCTTCCATGTTGCACACAAAGCTCTGGAGTCTTCTCCTGGGGCCGCGCGGCTCGGGCTCCCGGTCCTCCTCTCCTCCATCCTGCACCTCCTCCTCACCCTGCGCCTCCTCCTCCTCCTCCTCCTCCTCCTCCTCCTCCGGGATCATCACGTCCTCCTCGGACCCGAGCAGCGCCAGTTCAGAGTGACGCAAGTCTCCTCCGAGTTTCCAGCGCCCTGCGCCGCCGCCACGCGCGCGTTGTTTCCGCGCTCTGTGCAGCTCTGAGGAGCGCGTGGAGGACGCGGCGCGGTGCTGGTGGTTGTTGAGGTGATGAACGGCAGAGGAAGCGGACGCGGCAGCGGCAGAGCCTTCGCCGCCTCCGTCAGAAGCCGCCGCTTGAGCCGCCGCTGCCGCACGCGACTGCCGTTCCCGCTCGCGCTCTCTTTCACGCGCGCGTGCGTGCGCGTAATAGGGCACGTGGCTGTCTGCGCCGACCATCGCAAACTCCATGGCTGCTGAGGCTGTGGGAGCGCGCGCTACAGCTGGAGAGACGGCCTAGTTACCAAGGCAACGCGCAAGCGGGCGGCAGCATCAGTGGAGTGCGGAAAACAGAGCAAATCATGCTGCCGCCGCACGAGACAAGGCCAGAGATTCAACCGCACGGGAGCGGGGCCATGTTCAAGCTGAGGAGCAGGGGCCCTCAGATGCCCCCCACCCCCTCCCCCCCGGGACCAGAGCGGGCTCCTCAGGCGCGCGCCCCCCCTCCCCCTGACCTGAACATGTGTGAGACACTTTACAGCAGCAACAGTCTTATTATTAGTATAATTATGATTCTATTCCACAGGACGTCACGCGGCCACGCGGTAATCCAAGGCCAAATCACCAGAACTCCTCTTGCTCTTGAGGCTTTAAGTTTAGTCCCATTTTAACATCCACGTGACGTGCTCCAGACTGAGCCACAAAGAACTTCAGCTCAGATCCACTTGACGCGGAGCGCGGAGCGGCCGCGCGTAAAAGACAAAATTGCAGGAGCAGGTATTATAATCCAACCAATCAGGCGCGAGTGCAGCTGCCCACCGCGACCACGACCACGACCACGACCACGACCACGGTCAGCTCCGGCTCCGGCTCCGGACTTCGGCCCGTTTATGACATCACCAAATGATAAACAGTAAAAACATTTGGAGCGGGTTCGGCGTCACGTCAGGTGCTCGTCCCGCTGCTCCTCACGCTAAATCCCGGATGCCATTTTAAAACATTGAAACCGGAGGGAGGGCGATGTGTCCTGGCTCTCCAGTCGGTTCCGTTCGCCTGACAGAGAGAGAGAGAGAGAGAGGGAGAGAGAGAGAATGGGTTAGAACATTAAAGACACAACGATCTGTTTCTCCTGCGCCGCGCGTCACGTGACGCTCACAATGACTTACAGGTGGAAAGCGGTCAACGCGTCCTGCTTTCTGGAGAAGCAGCGACGACGTACACCGTGAACCCCCCTCGCCCCCCCTCCAAAACAATCTCCCCCTTCCTCCTCCTCCTCTTTCTCCTCCTCTTTCTCCTCCTCTTTCTCCTCCTCCTTATCCAGGGAAGAAGGAGGCGCGCAAGTCTGACGCACTTTCTCACGCGGAGGAGAAGGAGCTCTGTCTCTGTCTCTGTCTCTGTCTCTGTCTGTTTGTCTCTCAGTGTCTCTGTCCCTCTGTGTCTCTCTCTGTCTCTGTCGCGTCGTCTGGTGCTGGTGCTGGACTTGAAAGACGCGTGGATGGAGGAGAGACGCGTGGATGGAGGAGTCAGGTGCGCGGGGTGGAGTAACGTGCCAGTCCTGCGCGCGCGTACACTGTGGCGGGCCCGCGGTGGTGCCGATGCCCTCCCATGGTGATGGTGGTGGAGGTGGTGGTGGAGGTGGTGGTGGTGAGGATGGAGAGAGGGAAAGTGTGTGGTGGAGAATGGAGCGGCGCACGGGCACTGCCTGGTGGACGCGCGGTGGAACTGCACGCGCTCGTGACGTGAGGACTGACATGAGCTCTGAGTTTCTAAAGAAAATAAGTTTTGTTTTGTGTTTTTAGGTATTTTAAAATATTTGTTACTTTTATTGATTATTTCATGTTGCTATGTTTTGTTTTATTTGCATTTGATCAGGATGGAATGTTCTGAGGTTCAGGACACAGCGGCTTGATACATTAAATGAGGCCTGGCATGTTGCTGAAGGTCCTGGGTTCAACTCCCAGGCTGCATGAGGCCTTCTGTTTGCATGTTCTCCCCGTGTCTGTGTAGGTTTCCCTCATCTCTAAAAGCATGCGCAATGTGCTCCTCCATAACAACCTGGAGGTCAATGCTCAGCAGACAGTGGAGGTGGACTTCAGGAGGGTCACATCACCCCTGACCCCCCTCACCACCATGGACTCCCATCAGCTCTTCATTGGTCAGACCCAGCAGAAGATGTACTTCCTGAGGAAAGCCAGAGGTCATAGTGCAGTTCTCTGCCTGACCTCCTCCGCTGTCACTCTGCAGCGTGTGCTCTGCTGGAGTGACCGCTCCAGGACCTGTGCATCTCAGGGACTCAATGTGGTTGGGTCATAGCTGACCTTTACCCTGGACATATTATGTCAGTCCAGTCCTTGATTGTGGTGAGGTCAGCCATTTCTTAATGATGGCCTTTTTTCCTGCCTCCAATAGTCTATTCCAAAGGTACTTGCACCACCAGATACTGTGTGGCACTGTAGCCTGTCAAGGTGATGGCAGGAGGGCCTATTTAAGGCCTCATCGTGGCGGCCTCATCGTGGCGGCCTCATCGTGGCGGCCTCATCGCGGCGGCCTCATCGCGGCGGCCTCATCGCGGCGGCCTCATCGCGGCGGCCTCATCGCGGCGGCCTCATCGTGTTGGCCACGGGGCTACAGAGCGGAGCCAGACGGTGGTTGTTGTGCACGTGTTGACACACAGTGTTGGGCTCTAATGCTCCTGCTAATGCTTCTAATTGTTCAGGCGTTACAAAATAAATTGGATTGAATGTTTGTGAATTATTTTCACTGACAATAAAAAATAAACCTCTTTCTGATTCTGATTCTGATTTTTCTACCTTTCAAGTTCAAACCCAACATGCAAACACATGAACCACAGAAACACGAAACACATGACAAGATAAAATGGAAAACAAAAAGGTTTGTGCCAAAAACACTCACTGAACCCAAAACCCAATCATATCAAAGATGAAAAGAGGGAAGTCCATTCCTAATGAAAGAAGACGGTGTAATCCCTCATATGTCCCTTGGTAGAAAAAAAGTCGTATCATCTGGAATCTATTTTTAGAAAAACCAAACGTTTTGACTCTCATCCATCTTTGGCACAGAGTTACGGAAGTTAAGGGCCAAGGTGGAGGCAAAAGTAAGATCCTGAATATGGATTCCAGATCGCGTAGGACTAACATCCAACTTGTGAGACTACCAGAGGGAAAATAGAGGACGACCCCTAAAGTTTCCTTGAGAAGGTCATCCTGGAGTTGCTGTCTCCCCATCGCAGTAGAAAGAGCACATCATCTGGGCCGGAAAAGACCAGCTGCTGATAAACCACAAGGCCAGATAATCAGGTTTCTTAACAATCGTGTGAAGGAGCGCGTCATGACGGCTGCAAACGCTAAAGGAGACCTCAATACCAAGGCAAACGAGTAGTCACCCAACATATTCCAGACAAGATTCAACAAGAATGACAAACGTCCCACTACATCTGTGAGGAATTCAAGACGAGAAAACTGAGGCTTGTGTTTTCTTTCCCAGCGACTCCTCCGACTTTAGAAGGTCAGAAATGGTCAGATCACCAGCAGAGGCAGAGATGCTCCTCAGGAAGACGCAAAGCAAAGAGAGATTTGCTTTTGACATCAGACTTTATGCTCCATGTCGGCTGCTCTGCTGTGGTCTTCAATTCCATGTCTAATTCCATCCACTCACTTAAGGCTAAATGTGGGAGATTAGATTTTTGGGAAAATGGATGAATTCAGGACAGCAGAGGAGCCTGGTGGTCTGAGGAGGTAGTGCATGTAGTTCTCCGTGAGGATCGGTTCCAGAAGCCGGGGAGTCTATCGGGGGGCCCTTCATTAGCGATTGTAGAAAAAGATTCAGAGAAAATGTGTGACTTTGGCCTGACGTCAGCGTAAATGCTCCTCATCATGCTCCTCATCATGCTCCTCATCATGCTCCTCATCATGTTTCTCATCATGCTCCTCACCGTGTTCCTCACCGTGCTCCTCATCATGCTCCTCACCATGCTCCTCATCATGCTCCTCATCATGCTCCTCATCATGTTCCTCGTCATGTTCCTCATCATGTTCCTCATCATGTTCCTCGTCATGCTCCTCATCATGCTCCTCATCATGCTCCTCATCATGCTCCTCATCATGATCCTCATCATGCTCCTCATCGTGTTCCTCACCGTGTTCCTCACCGTGCTCCTCATCATGCTCCTCATCATGCTCCTCATCATGCTCCTCATCATGATCCTCATCATGCTCCTCATCGTGTTCCTCATCATGCTCCTCATCATGCTCCTCATCATGCTCCTCATCATGCTCCTCATCATGATCCTCATCATGCTCCTCATCATGCTCCTCATCATGATCCTCATCATGCTCCTCATCGTGTTCCTCACCGTGTTCCTCACCGTGCTCCTCATCATGCTCCTCATCATGCTCCTCATCATGCTCCTCATCATGATCCTCATCATGCTCCTCATCGTGTTCCTCACCGTGTTCCTCACCGTGCTCCTCATCATGCTCCTCATCATGTTCCTCATCATGTTCCTCATCATGTTCCTCATCATGCTCCTCACCATGCTCCTCATCATGTTCCTCATCATGTTCCTCACCGTGTTCCTCACCGTGCTCCTCATCATGTTCCTCACCATGTTCCTCATCATGTTCCTCATCATGTTCCTCATCATGCTCCTCATCATGTTCCTCATCATGTTCCTCATCATGTTCCTCATCATGCTCCTCATCATGCTCCTCATCATGTTCCTCATCATGTTCCTCATCATGTTCCTCATCATGTTCCTCATCATGCTCCTCATCATGCTCCTCATCATGTTCCTCATCATGTTCCTCATCATGTTCCTCATCATGCTCCTCATCATGCTCCTCATCATGTTCCTCATCATGCTCCTCATCATGCTCCTCATCATGTTCCTCATCATGTTCCTCATCATGTTCCTCATCGTGTTCCTCATCATGTTCCTCATCATGCTCCTCATCATGCTCCTCATCATGCTCCTCATCATGCTCCTCACCATGCTCCTCACCATGCTCCTCACCATGTTCCTCATCATGCTCCTCATCATGCTCCTCACCATGCTCCTCACCATGTTCCTCATCATGTTCCTCGTCATGTTCCTCACCATGTTCCTCATCATGTTCCTCGTCATGTTCCTCATCATGTTCCTCATCATGTTCCTCGTCATGCTCCTCGTCATGCTCCTCGTCATGCTCCTCGTCATGTTCCTCATCATGCTCCTCATCATGTTCCTCACCGTGTTCCTCACCGTGCTCCTCACCGTGCTCTCATCGTGTTCCTCATCATGTTCCTCACCATGTTCCTCATCATGTTCCTCACCATGTTCCTCACCATGTTCCTCATCATGTTCCTCATCATGTTCCTCACCATGTTCCTCACCATGTTCCTCATCATGTTCCTCATCATGTTCCTGTGTTCCACACCGTGCTCCTCATCGTGTTCCTTATCGTGTTCCTCCTCGTGCTCCTCATCGTGCTCTCATCATGCTCCTCATCGTGTTCCTCATCGTGCTCTCATCATGCTCCTCATCATGCTCCTCATCATGTTCCTCATCATGTTCCTGATCATGCTCCTCGTCATGCTCCTCGTCATGCTCCCCGTCATGCTCCTCACCATGCTCCTCGTCATGCTCCTCGTCATGCTCCTCGTCATGCTCCTCACCGTGCTCCTCGTCATGCTCCTCGTCATGCTCCTCGTCATGCTCCTCATCATGTTCCTCATCATGTTCCTCATCATTCTCCTCATCATGTTCCTCATCATTCTCCTCATTGTGTTCCTCATCGTGCTCCTCATCGTGTTCCTCATCGTGTTCCTCATCGTGTTCCTCAACCTCTTCCTCATCATGTTCCTGATCATGCTCCTCATCATGTTCCTCATCATGTTCCTCGTCATGTTCCTCGTCATGCTCCTCGTCATGCTCCTCGTCATGCTCCTCATCATGCTCCTTGTCATGCTCCTCGTCATGCTCCTTGTCATGCTCCTCATCATGTTCCCGTGTTCCACACCGTGTTCCTCACCGTGCTCCTCATCGTGTTCCTCATCATGTTCCTGATCATGCTCCTCATCATGTTCCTCATCATGTTCCTCATCATGCCCCCGTCTTAAGGAGGTGAGTGGCATTTGACTTTAAGACAAAACATAGGAGATAAAACACAGAGGCCTGAGCTCCAGCTGAAGATCTACTGACGTCTGTTAAGGAGCCTCTTTAGTCTCTCCTGTTACTACTTTGTTAAATATTCGAGCACATCAACATCTGTGGAGTCACACCCAATATCTCATTCCTGGCGACGCCACTGGAGGCAACGTAAAGCAATTTAAGCTGGAGAAGTCGTGTATTTACCTGTGCGTGGGCCGCTGACCGGGAAGTGTGAGAGGAAGAAGCAGCAGAGCGTGAAAACAGCAAGTGGAAGATTTGACGTTCTAGGGCCGTGCGCCACCTGCTGACCACACCCTGAACTGTTTATAACAAGTCTTCAATAGCCACACCATAGACCCTGCGTCCCATGAACCATGAGCCACGCATCATTGGATTACATCTGCCTCTGAAGGCTCTTATTACAGCCTCTGATGAGACGGGGCCCTTTCCATTGTGCTGCCGCCGGCCACGCAAGCACAAGCAGAGAGGAACCTGCCGGAGAGGCCACAAACCACGCCATAATCCCTTTACCCTAGCTCATAAACATGAGAGGGGGGGAGAGGGGGTGAGGAGGGAGGGGGAGAGAGGGGAGAGAGAAGAGAGAGGGGGAGAGCAAGAGAAGAGAGAGAAGAGAGGGAGAAAGGAGGGAGAGTGAGAGAGAGAGATAAAGAGCCATAGAGAGAGACAGGGAAGGAAAGGTTAAGAAAGAGGCAGGTGAGACAGGACAGAGAGAAAGATAAAGGGAGGGAGAGTAAGAGAGAGAGGGAGAGAGAAGAGAGATAGGAGAGAGGGGAGAGAGAGTGAGAGGGGATAGAAGAGAGAGAGAGAGGGTGAGAGAGGAGGGGGAGAGAGGAGGGAGGGAGAAGAGAGAGGGGGTGAGCAAGAGAAGAGAGGGAGAGAGAGGGGGAGGTGACAGTTCACGCCACATTTGGAAACATCGTCTGATCTGATCCTGTTGAGCCTGGATGTTTGATGAGGCGGAAGTGCCCATAATGACCACATGAGCTCGGGTCAGAGAAGTGCCCATAATGACCACATGAGCTCGGGTCAGAGAAGTGCCCATAATGACCACATGAGCTCGGGTCAGAGAAGTGCCCATAACGACCACATGAGCTCGGGTCAGAGAAGTGCCCATAATGACCACATGAGCTCGGGTCAGAGAAGTGCCCATAATGACCACATGAGCTCGGGTCAGAGAAGTGCCCATAATGACCACATGAGCTCGGGTCAGAGAAGTGCCCATAACGACCACATGAGCTCGGGTCAGAGAAGTGCCCATAATGACCACATGAGCTCGGGTCAGAGAAGTGCCCATAATGACCACATGAGCTCGGGTCAGAGAAGTGCCCATAATGACCACATGAGCTCGGGTCAGAGAAGTGCCCATAACGACCACATGAGCTCGGGTCAGAGAAGTGCCCATAACGACCACATGAGCTCGGGTCAGAGAAGTGCCCATAATGACCACATGAGCTCGGGTCAGAGAAGTGCCCATAATGACCACATGAGCTCGGGTCAGAGAAGTGCCCATAATGACCACATGAGCTCGGGTCAGAGAAGTGCCCATAATGACCACATGAGCTCGGGTCAGAGAAGTGCCCATAATGACCACATGAGCTCGGGTCAGAGAAGTGCCCATAATGACCACATGAGCTCGGGTCAGAGAAGTGCCCATAATGACCACATGAGCTCGGGTCAGAGAAGTGCCCATAATGACCACATGAGCTCGGGTCAGAGAAGTGCCCATAACGACCACATGAGCTCGGGTCAGAGAAGTGCCCATAACGACCACATGAGCTCGGGTCAGAGAAGTGCCCATAATGACCACATGAGCTCGGGTCAGAGAAGTGCCCATAATGACCACATGAGCTCGGGTCAGAGAAGTGCCCATAATGACCACATGAGCTCGGGTCAGAGAAGTGCCCATAATGACCACATGAGCTCGGGTCAGAGAAGTGCCCATAATGACCACATGAGCTCGGGTCAGAGAAGTGCCCATAACGACCACATGAGCTCGGGTCAGAGAAGTGCCCATAACGACCACATGAGCTCGGGTCAGAGAAGTGCCCATAACGACCACATGAGCTCGGGTCAGAGAAGTGCCCATAATGACCTCATGAGCTCGGGTCAGAGAAGTGCCCATAATGACCACATGAGCTAGGGTCAGAGAAGTGCCCATAATGACCACATGAGCTCGGGTCAGAGAAGTGCCCATAACGACCACATGAGCTCGGGTCAGAGAAGTGCCCATAATGACCACATGAGCTCGGGTCAGAGAAGTGCCCATAATGACCACATGAGCTCGGGTCAGAGAAGTGCCCATAACGACCACATGAGCTCGGGTCAGAGAAGTGCCCATAACGACCACATGAGCTCGGGTCAGAGAAGTGCCCATAACGACCACATGAGCTCGGGTCAGAGAAGTGCCCATAATGACCACATGAGCTCGGGTCAGAGAAGTGCCCATAATGACCACATGAGCTCGGGTCAGAGAAGTGCCCATAACGACCACATGAGCTCGGGTCAGAGAAGTGCCCATAACGACCACATGAGCTCGGGTCAGAGAAGTGCCCATAATGACCACATGAGCTCGGGTCAGAGAAGTGCCCATAATGACCACATGAGCTCGGGTCAGAGAAGTGCCCATAACGACCACATGAGCTCGGGTCAGAGAAGTGCCCATAACGACCACATGAGCTCGGGTCAGAGAAGTGCCCATAATGACCACATGAGCTCGGGTCAGAGAAGTGCCCATAATGACCACATGAGCTCGGGTCAGAGAAGTGCCCATAATGACCACATGAGCTCGGGTCAGAGAAGTGCCCATAACGACCACATGAGCTCGGGTCAGAGAAGTGCCCATAACGACCACATGAGCTCGGGTCAGAGAAGTGCCCATAATGACCACATGAGCTCGGGTCAGAGAAGTGCCCATAATGACCACATGAGCTCGGGTCAGAGAAGTGCCCATAATGACCACATGAGCTCGGGTCAGAGAAGTGCCCATAATGACCACATGAGCTCGGGTCAGAGAAGTGCCCATAATGACCACATGAGCTCGGGTCAGAGAAGTGCCCATAACGACCACATGAGCTCGGGTCAGAGAAGTGCCCATAACGACCACATGAGCTCGGGTCAGAGAAGTGCCCATAACGACCACATGAGCTCGGGTCAGAGAAGTGCCCATAACGACCACATGAGCTCGGGTCAGAGAAGTGCCCATAACGACCACATGAGCTCGGGTCAGAGAAGTGCCCATAATGACCACATGAGCTCGGGTCAGAGAAGTGCCCATAATGACCACATGAGCTCGGGTCAGAGAAGTGCCCATAATGACCACATGAGCTCGGGTCAGAGAAGTGCCCATAATGACCACATGAGCTCGGGTCAGAGAAGTGCCCATAATGACCACATGAGCTCGGGTCAGAGAAGTGCCCATAACGACCACATGAGCTCGGGTCAGAGAAGTGCCCATAACGACCACATGAGCTCGGGTCAGAGAAGTGCCCATAATGACCACATGAGCTCGGGTCAGAGAAGTGCCCATAATGACCACATGAGCTCGGGTCAGAGAAGTGCCCATAATGACCACATGAGCTCGGGTTAGAGTTATTGGACGAGTTACTGGGCGAGTTATTGGGCGAGTTATTGTGCGAGTTATTGTGCGAGTTGTTGGGCGAGTTATTGTGCGAGTTATTGTGCGAGTTGTTGGGCGAGTTATTGGGCGAGTTATTGGGCGGGTTATTTGGCGAGTTGTTGGGCGAGTTATTGGGCGAGCTATTGGGTGAATTATTGGGCGAGTTATTGGGCGGGTTATTTGGCGAGTTATTGGGCGAATTTAGTTATTGGGCGAGTTACTGGGCGAGTTATTGGGCGAGTTACTGGGCAAGTTACTGGGCGAGCTATTGGGCGAGTTACTGGGGAGGTACTGAGCGAGTTACTGGGCGAGCTATTGGGCGAGTTACTGGGCGAGTTATTGGGCGAGTTACTGAGCGAGTTACTGGGCGAGCTATTGGGCGAGTTACTGGGTGAGTTATTGGGCGAGTTACTGAGCGAGTTACTGGGTGAGCTATTGGGCGAGTTACTGGGCGAGTTATTGGGCGAGTTACTGAGCGAGTTACTGGGCGAGCTATTGGGCGAGTTACTGGGCGAGTTATTGGGCGAGTTACTGAGCGAGTTACTGGGTGAGCTATTGGGCGAGTTACTGGGCGAGTTATTGGGCGAGTTACTGAGCGAGTTACTGGGCGAGCTATTGGGCGAGTTACTGGGCGAGTTATTGGGCGAGTTACTGAGCGAGTTACTGGGTGAGCTATTGGGCGAGTTACTGGGCGAGTTATTGGGCGAGTTACTGAGCGAGTTACTGGGCGAGCTATTGGGCGAGTTACTGGGCGAGTTATTGGGCGAGTTACTGAGCGAGTTACTGGGTGAGCTATTGGGCGAGTTACTGGGCGAGTTATTGGGCGAGTTACTGAGCGAGTTACTGGGTGAGTTATGGCAAAAGGACAGTTCAATAGAGCTTAGTTTTTCTTCGTTTTTTGCCCAAACACGGCTTCATTAGAGTTTCACTGGCGTTTGCTTTAATTGGACAAAATAAAAGTGGTGAAGTGGATTGAAATGAGGCTATATTTGCATATGCATAATAATATACGGCTCGCTTGTTTATGTTTACCCGTTCTCCTGAAGACCATGCAGCTGTTCATTGGATGTTCAAGCTGTTTTGAACCCAAGACTTCAATTCACCATGTAATTAATGATGTAACAATTATAAACTGTAAGTGACTGTTCAAACTAAATATGACTGGAGTAAAAGTGTCCTCTGCAGTTCTGTTCAGACAGCCCATGGTCTGTCTCTGCTCTGGGGGGCTCTGTGTACAGGAAATACACTAAACCCACATCAGCCTTTTCTGGCCCGCTTGATTTTATGGACTAACAGTATTTTATTTCATGGACTTTTAATTACATTTGGGCGTTTAATTTGTCTTTAAATACGTTTTGGTCATTGTGCATTTGAAGGTTGAAGTGCGCGCTCGCCCAGTCACCGAGCGCCTGTGGCATGTACATAACTCCTCTGCACTTTCTACTCCAATGAAAATGTGAAATGTGTTCTTATGGTTTTAGTCCGGCTGAAATTACAATTCTCAACATTCTGAGAGTACGATTCCTTTATTACTCACGTGTTTTACGTTTGTCTGGTTGGGCGAGTGATCATCTGCGACACAAACACCCACGACCTTGTCAATATCCCAGATCACAACAATAGTCAGTTTTCACGCGCGATGAGTCAAAGTGAGTCCGTCTGCCCCAGGGCATCTGTGGCTAGAACAGAGACTTCCTTCCACATATTTACAGAATGAATGAAGAGCGCTAAATAAAGAGTGTCTGGTATAAAACTGCTGCGTAAAGGTGCAGAGTGTGAAGGGGCCGCTGCCTCATCACTGCAGAGGGCGACCACTGGAGGGCACTCATCCATCATGTCCACGCAGAGTCCCTCTGGACGCAATAGTGCCGTCTCATAGTCGGGCTGTGCTTTGTGTGTAGGGGCCCAAAGAAAGGACAAACTGTGAAAACACAACGCACAACAGTTTATGCTCCAAGAACAAAAAGTGCATTTTTGTCATGATTGATCTGTTTTGAAATCCCGGGGGTGTTATGAGCGCCAGAGCCCAAACTGTGTCCTCGTTCTCGCAGCACGAGATCATGTTGCATAATGTTCTTCAAACAGAAGCAGAATTTGTGTAGTTTTGTTTCATTTGTCATGATTGAGTAAAGTTTCCTCTTCACAGCTGAAGATTCTGACATCTGCATGTTGTGATCGTGCTATTCAGGAAGTGCCTCTGTGTTTTTAAAGTGTATGACCCGAGACAAGGTCTTAGGTTGAAATTGGCCGAGCCAGAACTATATTTAGCAATTCAATTTATTTCAACGCCCAAAATCACAACAGCAGTTTCCCATTGTGGGACGAAGGCTTATCTTATCTTAGTTTCCTCAAAGGGCGACGATAAAAAGAGATTAAATGTTGTTCATACGGACTTGTCCCAGCGTCCCCTGTCCTTAGACAAATGTCCCAGTGTCCCATGTCCTTAGACAAACGTCTCAGCGTCCCGTGTCCTTAGACAAATGTCTTTACTAGCCCAGGATTGGCTCATTGTGCCTATAAGGCCTTTTCATAATAGCGCCTTCTAGTTTCAGTTGCCATAGAAGATCTTGGCGTTCATTCTTCGTGGACATTAGCAGTTTTGCTCAAATAAAAGTAAATGAAACAGACTTCACAGCGAGAGCAGGCGACACTGTCGCTAAGCTAAAGGCTAACATACATGAACTTCAATATAATACAGAGCCGCGGCGCGGCCGAAACTGCTGGGCTATTTGACCGCGCCGGGTTAGGGTTAAGGTCAGGGTTAAGGTCAAGGTTAGGGTTAAGGTCAGGGTTAAGGTTAAGGTCAGGGTTAGGGTCAGGGTTAGGGTTAAGGTCAGGGTTAAGGTCAAGGTAAGTGTTATGGTCAGGGTTAAGGTCAAGGTTAGGGTTAAGGTCAGGGTTAAGGTTAAGGTCAGGGTTAGGGTCAGGGTTAGGGTTAAGGTCAGGGTTAAGGTCAAGGTAAGGGTTAAGGTCAGGGTTAAGGTTAAGGTCAGGGTTAGGGTCAGGGTTAGGGTTAAGGTCAGGGTTAAGGTCAAGGTAAGGGTTATGGTCAGGGTTAAGGTCAAGGTTAGGGTTAAGGTCAGGGTTAGGGTCAGGGTTAGGGTTAAGGTTAAGGTCAGGGTTAGGGTTAAGGTCAAGGTCAAGGTTAAGGTCAAGGTTAGGGTTAAGGTCAGGGTTAGGGTTAGCCATGAGGCTATTTGACCACGCCATGGCTCTGTAGCCACGGCCAAAACAGACACACTTAATAAACGTATATATAGAATGCAACGTCAAGTGTTTTTGTAAACAGGTGTAATGGCAGAAAATGACAGAAAATGACAAAAAACACAGGTTAGTTCAGTTTTTATTTTAAAATCAGCACAGCAGAATAAATATACAGACAATACATCATTTAATCATTTCTTTATTCATCCTTTATATTCTAAATGATTTTGTCCATCTCTAAATGTGTGTTGATGGAACTCTCTGATCGGGTGAGCGCAGATGTTCCTCTCGATGACACTCGTGTGTAGGAGGAAAACCCTCTTTTCTGAGTCAAAACACAAGAAAAACAACCAGATCGTCAAGGTCTGGTGGATTAAAGGCTTTAAGAACGCTCTAGGAACATTATAAAAGAGCGGAGCAGGTGCAGAGCTCATCTGTGGCCAAGAACCTGGAGGAAGGAGCACGCCAAGGAGCATACAGGTGAGTCCACATGCACAGCGGGCACAGAACATGCACGGCGGGCACAGAATGGGTGATGTAGAGCCATATTTGACATTAGATACAACTGGTTTCTCATGTGAGGCTTATTCTGCCTCCTGATTGGATGATTGTCCCAAGAAACCAAACAACCTCAACATCCATCCATCCATTTTTCTACCGCTTGGTCCCTTTCGGGGTCGCGGGTGACTGGAGCCTATCCCAGTGACTTCGGGCCTTAGGCGGGGTACACCCTGGACAGTGGCCAACTTGTCGCAGGGCCTCAACAGCAAAAGCTAAATTAGATTTTAACATCCGTTTACCTGGGATGGGTCATTATGAAACGTGAGATTAAAATTCAACCTTTACAAAGTCTGGAGGACTTGGAGGACTCGGAGGATCTGGAGGACCTGGAGGACTTGGAGGACCTGGAGGACTTGGAGGACTCGGAGGACCTGGAGGACCTGGAGGACTTGGAGGACCTGGAGGACTTGGAGGACTTGGAGGACTCTGAGGACCTGGAGGACTTGGAGGACCTGGAGGACTTGGAGGACTCTGAGGACCTGGAGGACTCGGAGGACCTGGAGGACTTGGATGACTTGGAGGACCTGGAGGACCTGTAGGACTTGGAGGACTTGGAGGACTCGGAGGACCTGGAGGACCTGGAGGACTTGGAGGACCTGGAGGACTTGGAGGACTTGGAGGACTTGGAGGACTCGGAGGACCTGGAGGACCTGGAGGACTTGGAGGACTCTGAGGACCTGGAGGACTTGGATGACTTGGAGGACCTGGAGGACCTGTAGGACTTGGAGGACTTGGAGGACTTGGAGGACTCGGAGGACCTGGAGGACCTGGAGCACTTGGAGGACCTGGAGGACTTGGAGGACTTGGAGGACTCTGAGGACCTGGAGGACTCTGAGGACCTGGAGGACTCGGAGGACTCGGAGGACCTGGAGGACCTGGAGGACCTGGAGGACTTGGAGGACTCTGAGGACCTGGAGGACTCGGAGGACTCGGAGGACTTGGAGGACATGGAGGACTTGGAGGACTTGGAGGACTTGGAGGACTTGGAGGACTTGGAGGACCTGGAGGACCTGGAGGACTTGGAGGACTTGGAGGACCTGGAGGACTCGGAGGACCTGGAGGACTCTGAGGACCTGGAGGACTTGGAGGACTCGGAGGACCTGGAGGACTTGGAGGACTCGGAGGACCTGGAGGACCTGGAGGACTTGGAGGACCTGGAGGACTTGGAGGACTTGGAGGACTCTGAGGACCTGGAGGACTTGGAGGACCTGGAGGACTTGGAGGACTTGGAGGACTCTGAGGACCTGGAGGACTCTGAGGACCTGGAGGACTCGGAGGACTCGGAGGACCTGGAGGACCTGGAGGACCTGGAGGACTTGGAGGACTCTGAGGACCTGGAGGACTCGGAGGACTCGGAGGACTCGGAGGACTTGGAGGACATGGAGGACTTGGAGGACTTGGAGGACTTGGAGGACTTGGAGGACCTGGAGGACCTGGAGGACCTGGAGGACTTGGAGGACTTGGAGGACCTGGAGGACTCGGAGGACCTGGAGGACTCTGAGGACCTGGAGGACTTGGAGGACTCGGAGGACCTGGAGGACCTGGAGGACTTGGAGGACTTGGAGGACTTGGAGGACCTGGAGGACCTGGAGGACTTGGAGGACTCTGAGGACCTGGAGGACTCGGAGGACCTGGAGGACTTGGATGACCTGGAGGACCTGGAGGACCTGGAGGACCTGTAGGACTTGGAGGACTTGGAGGACTCGGAGGACCTGGAGGACCTGGAGGACTTGGAGGACCTGGAGGACTTGGAGGACTCGGAGGACCTGGAGGACCTGGAGGACTTGGAGGACCTGGAGGACTTGGAGGACTTGGAGGACTCTGAGGACCTGGAGGACTTGGAGGACCTGGAGGACTTGGAGGACTCTGAGGACCTGGAGGACTCGGAGGACCTGGAGGACTTGGATGACTTGGAGGACCTGGAGGACCTGTAGGACTTGGAGGACTTGGAGGACTCGGAGGACCTGGAGGACCTGGAGGACTTGGAGGACCTGGAGGACTTGGAGGACTTGGAGGACTTGGAGGACTCGGAGGACCTGGAGGACCTGGAGGACTTGGAGGACTCTGAGGACCTGGAGGACTTGGATGACTTGGAGGACCTGGAGGACCTGTAGGACTTGGAGGACTTGGAGGACTTGGAGGACTCGGAGGACCTGGAGGACCTGGAGCACTTGGAGGACCTGGAGGACTTGGAGGACTTGGAGGACTCTGAGGACCTGGAGGACTCTGAGGACCTGGAGGACTCGGAGGACTCGGAGGACCTGGAGGACCTGGAGGACCTGGAGGACTTGGAGGACTCTGAGGACCTGGAGGACTCGGAGGACTCGGAGGACTTGGAGGACATGGAGGACTTGGAGGACTTGGAGGACTTGGAGGACTTGGAGGACTTGGAGGACCTGGAGGACCTGGAGGACTTGGAGGACTTGGAGGACCTGGAGGACTCGGAGGACCTGGAGGACTCTGAGGACCTGGAGGACTTGGAGGACTCGGAGGACCTGGAGGACTTGGAGGACTCGGAGGACCTGGAGGACCTGGAGGACTTGGAGGACCTGGAGGACTTGGAGGACTTGGAGGACTCTGAGGACCTGGAGGACTTGGAGGACCTGGAGGACTTGGAGGACTTGGAGGACTCTGAGGACCTGGAGGACTCTGAGGACCTGGAGGACTCGGAGGACTCGGAGGACCTGGAGGACCTGGAGGACCTGGAGGACTTGGAGGACTCTGAGGACCTGGAGGACTCGGAGGACTCGGAGGACTCGGAGGACTTGGAGGACATGGAGGACTTGGAGGACTTGGAGGACTTGGAGGACTTGGAGGACCTGGAGGACCTGGAGGACCTGGAGGACTTGGAGGACTTGGAGGACCTGGAGGACTCGGAGGACCTGGAGGACTCTGAGGACCTGGAGGACTTGGAGGACTCGGAGGACCTGGAGGACCTGGAGGACTTGGAGGACCTGGAGGACTTGGAGGACTTGGAGGACTTGGAGGACCTGGAGGACCTGGAGGACTTGGAGGACTCTGAGGACCTGGAGGACTCGGAGGACCTGGAGGACTTGGATGACCTGGAGGACCTGGAGGACCTGGAGGACCTGTAGGACTTGGAGGACTTGGAGGACTCGGAGGACCTGGAGGACCTGGAGGACTTGGAGGACTCTGAGGACCTGGAGGACTCTGAGGACTCGGAGGACTCGGAGGACCTGGAGGACCTGGAGGACTTGGAGGACTCTGAGGACCTGGAGGACTCGGAGGACTCGGAGGACTCGGAGGACTTGGAGGACATGGAGGACTTGGAGGACTTGGAGGACTTGGAGGACCTGGAGGACTTGGAGGACTTGGAGGACCTGGAGGACTCGGAGGACCTGGAGGACTCTGAGGACCTGGAGGACTTGGAGGACTCGGAGGACCTGGAGGACTCGGAGGACCTGGAGGACCTGGAGGACCTGGAGGACTCTGAGGACCTGGAGGACTTGGAGGACTCGGAGGACCTGGAGGACTCGGAGGACCTGGAGGACTCGGAGGACCTGGAGGACCTGGAGGACCTGGAGGACCTGGAGGACCTGGAGGACTTGGAGGACCTGGAGGACTCGGAGGACCTGGAGGACTCTGAGGACCTGGAGGACTTGGAGGACTCGGAGGACCTGGAGGACTCGGAGGACCTGGAGGACCTGGAGGACCTGGAGGACTTGGGTGTCCCTTTTTGCGCAAAGACGTTTCCGCTTCGTTCGTCGCGTTTAAGTCTTCTCGGAGCTTCAGAAACGGCTCGGTTTGTTCTGACTGTCACAGGTAAAACATCATCAGAGTCAGGTCTTTTTGCAACATGGAAATGACATTACATTAGTCCTCGTGTAACTGCAAATACTACAGCTAATTAATACGTTGTTCTAAAGACTTAATTAACACAAACATGGATAAAAGTCAGACAAATACAAATAAAAACGAATAAATAATGATAATTTAACAATGACGTTTAAACTCTTTAATTGTCCATCGATCAGGATGTTGATTTGACATGCCATTCTTGATCCCGCAGCAGAGTTGCGCTTGGCTCGAGGATGCAGCTGCTTGTGATGGCGACGGTGATGGTGCTGGTTGTCATGGCAACGGCGACTGCTCCGGCGGCGGCGAGGTGCGGCCTGAGTGACTGCCGCCCGGTGAACAAGAGCATAAAGCTGGAAAGCTGCGGCCTGAAGGAGGAGGTGGTCACTGCGGTCTGCGAAGGATACTGCTACCACCAGGTACCACACCCATGTGCCCACTGGTACCACCAGGTACCACACCCATGTGCCCACTGGTACCACCAGGTACCACACCCATGTGCCCACTGCTACCACCAGGTACCACACCCATGTGCCCACTGGTACCACCAGGTACCACACCCATGTGCCCACTGGTACCACCAGGTACCACACCCATGTGACCACTGCTATCACCAGGTACCACACCCATGTGCCCACTGCTATCACCAGGTACCACACCCATGTGCCCACTGCTATCACCAGGTACCACACCCATGTGCCCACTGCTATCACCAGGTACCACACCCATGTGCCCACTGCTACCACCAGGTACCACACCCATGTGCCCACTGCTACCACCAGGTACCACACCCATGTGCCCACTGCTATCACCAGGTACCACACCCATGTGCCCACTGCTACCACCAGGTACCACACCCATGTGCCCACTGCTACCACCAGGTACCACACCCATGTGCCCACTGCTACCACCAGGTACCACACCCATGTGCCCACTGCTACCACCAGGTACCACACCCATGTGCCCACTGCTATCACCAGGTACCACACCCATGTGCCCACTGCTACCACCAGGTACCACACCCATGTGCCCACTGCTATCACCAGGTACCACACCCATGTGCCCACTGCTACCACCAGGTACCACACCCATGTACCCACTGCTACCACCAGGTACCACACCCATGTGCCCACTGCTACCACCAGGTACCACACCCATGTGCCCACTGCTACCACCAGGTACCACACCCATGTGCCCACTGCTATCACCAGGTACCACACCCATGTGCCCACTGCTACCACCAGGTACCACACCCATGTGCCCACTGCTACCACCAGGTACCACACCCATGTGCCCACTGCTACCACCAGGTACCACACCCATGTGCCCACTGCTACCACCAGGTACCACACCCATGTGCCCACTGCTATCACCAGGTACCACACCCATGTGCCCACTGCTACCACCAGGTACCACACCCATGTGCCCACTGCTACCACCAGGTACCACACCCATGTGCCCACTGCTACCACCAGGTACCACACCCATGTGCCCACTGCTACCACCAGGTACCACACCCATGTGCCCACTGCTACCACCAGGTACCACACCCATGTGCCCACTGCTATCACCAGGTACCACACCCATGTGCCCACTGCTACCACCAGGTACCACACCCATGTGCCCACTGCTACCACCAGGTACCACACCCATGTGCCCACTGCTACCACCAGGTACCACACCCATGTGCCCACTGCTACCACCAGGTACCACACCCATGTGCCCACTGCTATCACCAGGTACCACACCCATGTGCCCACTGCTACCACCAGGTACCACACCCATGTGCCCACTGCTACCACCAGGTACCACACCCATGTGCCCACTGCTACCACCAGGTACCACACCCATGTGCCCACTGCTATCACCAGGTACCACACCCATGTGCCCACTGCTACCACCAGGTACCACACCCATGTGCCCACTGCTACCACCAGGTACCACACCCATGTGCCCACTGCTATCACCAGGTACCACACCCATGTGCCCACTGCTATCACCAGGTACCACACCCATGTGCCCACTGCTATCACCAGGTACCACACCCATGTGCCCACTGCTATCACCAGGTACCACACCCATGTGCCCACTGCTATCACCAGGTACCACACCCATGTGCCCACTGCTACCACCAGGTACCACACCCATGTGCCCACTGCTATCACCAGGTACCACACCCATGTGCCCACTGCTATCACCAGGTACCACACCCATGTGCCCACTGCTATCACCAGGTACCACACCCATGTGCCCACTGCTATCACCAGGTACCACACCCATGTGCCCACTGGTACCACCAGGTACCACACCCATGTGCCCACTGGTACCACCAGATACCACACCCATGTGCCCACTGGTACCACCAGGTACCACACCCATGTGCCCACTGGTACCACCAGATACCACACCCATGTGCCCACTGCTATCACCAGGTACCACACCCATGTGCCCACTGGTACAAACAGGTACTACACCCATGTGCCCACTGGTACCACCAGGTACCACACCCATGTGCCCACTGGTACCACCAGGTACCACACCCATGTGCCCACTGGTACCACCAGATACCACACCCATGTGCCCACTGCTATCACCAGGTACCACACCCATGTGCCCACTGGTACCACCAGATACCACACCCATGTGCCCACTGGTACCACCAGGTACCACACCCATGTGCCCACTGGTACCACCAGGTACCACACCCATGTGCCCACTGCTATCACCAGGTACCACACCCATATGCCCACTGGTACCACCAGGTACCACACCCATGTGCCCACTGCTATCACCAGGTACCACACCCATGTGCCCACTGGTACCACCAGGTACCACACCCATGTGCCCACTGATACCACCAGGTACCACACCCATATGCCCACTGCTATCACCAGGTACCACACCCATGTGCCCACTGGTACCACCAGGTACCACACCCATGTGCCCACTGGTACCACCAGGTACCACACCCATGTGCCCACTGGTACCACCAGATACCACACCCATGTGCCCACTGGTACCACCAGGTACCACACCCATATGCCCACTGCTATCACCAGGTACCACACCCATGTGCCCACTGGTACCACCAGGTACCACACCCATGTGCCCACTGGTACCACCAGATACCACACCCATGTGCCCACTGGTACCACCAGGTACCACACCCATGTGCCCACTGCTATCACCAGGTACCACACCCATGTGCCCACTGGTACCACCAGATACCACACCCATGTGCCCACTGCTATCACCAGGTACCACACCCATGTGCCCACTGCTATCACCAGGTACCACACCCATGTGCCCACTGCTACCACCAGGTACCACACCCATGTGCCCACTGCTACCACCAGGTACCACACCCATGTGCCCACTGCTACCACCAGGTACCACACCCATGTGCCCACTGCTACCACCAGGTACCACACCCATGTGCCCACTGCTATCACCAGGTACCACACCCATGTGCCCACTGCTACCACCAGGTACCACACCCATGTGCCCACTGCTACCACCAGGTACCACACCCATGTGCCCACTGCTACCACCAGGTACCACACCCATGTGCCCACTGCTACCACCAGGTACCACACCCATGTGCCCACTGCTATCACCAGGTACCACACCCATGTGCCCACTGGTACCACCAGGTACCACACCCATGTGCCCACTGCTACCACCAGGTACCACACCCATGTGCCCACTGCTATCACCAGGTACCACACCCATGTGCCCACTGCTATCACCAGGTACCACACCCATGTGCCCACTGCTATCACCAGGTACCACACCCATGTGCCCACTGCTATCACCAGGTACCACACCCATGTGCCCACTGCTACCACCAGGTACCACACCCATGTGCCCACTGCTATCACCAGGTACCACACCCATGTGCCCACTGCTATCACCAGGTACCACACCCATGTGCCCACTGCTATCACCAGGTACCACACCCATGTGCCCACTGCTATCACCAGGTACCACACCCATGTGCCCACTGGTACCACCAGGTACCACACCCATGTGCCCACTGGTACCACCAGGTACCACACCCATGTGCCCACTGGTACCACCAGATACCACACCCATGTGCCCACTGCTATCACCAGGTACCACACCCATGTGCCCACTGGTACCACCAGATACCACACCCATGTGCCCACTGGTACCACCAGGTACCACACCCATGTGCCCACTGGTACCACCAGGTACCACACCCATGTGCCCACTGCTATCACCAGGTACCACACCCATATGCCCACTGGTACCACCAGGTACCACACCCATGTGCCCACTGCTATCACCAGGTACCACACCCATGTGCCCACTGGTACCACCAGGTACCACACCCATGTGCCCACTGATACCACCAGGTACCACACCCATATGCCCACTGCTATCACCAGGTACCACACCCATGTGCCCACTGGTACCACCAGGTACCACACCCATGTGCCCACTGGTACCACCAGGTACCACACCCATGTGCCCACTGGTACCACCAGATACCACACCCATGTGCCCACTGGTACCACCAGGTACCACACCCATATGCCCACTGCTATCACCAGGTACCACACCCATGTGCCCACTGGTACCACCAGGTACCACACCCATGTGCCCACTGGTACCACCAGATACCACACCCATGTGCCCACTGGTACCACCAGGTACCACACCCATGTGCCCACTGCTATCACCAGATACCACACCCATGTGCCCACTGCTATCACCAGGTACCACACCCATGTGCCCACTGGTACCACCAGGTACCACACCCATGTGCCCACTGGTACCACCAGGTACCACACCCATGTGCCCACTGTTACCACCAGGTACCACACCCATGTGCCCACTGCTACCACCAGGTACCACACCCATGTGCCCACTGCTATCACCAGGTACCACACCCATGTGCCCACTGCTATCACCAGGTACCACACCCATGTGCCCACTGGTACCACCAGATACCACACCCATGTGCCCGCTGGTACCACCAGGTACCACACCCATGTGCCCACTGCTACCACCAGGTACCACACCCATATGCCCACTGGTACCACCAGGTACCACATCCATGTGCCCACTGGTACCACCAGATACCACACCCATGTGCCCACTGCAACCACCAGGTACCACACCCATATGCCCACCGCTATCACCAGGTACCACATCCATGTGCCCACTGGTACCACCAGATACCACACCCATGTGCCCACTGCTACCACCAGGTACCACACCCATATGCCCACTGCAACCACCAGTTTGCACTAGGGCCAATTTAGTGTTGCCAATTTTGCCATGCATGTCTTTGGACGGTAGGAGGAAGCCGGGGAACGGGGGCGAGGCACGGGGGCGAGGCACGGGGCGAGGCACGGGGGCGAAGCAAAGGGGAGAGAGGCACAGGGCTGAGGCACGGGGGCTAGGCACGGGGTGAGGCACAGGGCGAGGCACGGGGCGAGGCACGGGGTGAGGCACGGGGGCGAGGCACGGGGGCGAGGCAAAGGGGAGAGGCACGGGGGCTGAGGCACCGGGGCGAGGCACGGGGCGAGGCACGGGGCGAGGCACGGGGTGAGGCAAAGGGGAGAGGCACAGGGCTGAGGCACGGGGGCGAGGCACGGGGCGAGGCACAGGGCTGAGGCACGGGGGCGAGGCACGGGGCGAGGCACAGGGGCGAGGCAAAGGGGAGAGGCACAGGGCTGAGGCACGGGGGCTAGGCACGGGGCGAGGCACGGGGCGAGGCACGGGGGAGAGGCACGGGGGAGAGGCACAGGGCTGAGGCACGGGGGCTAAGCACGGGGCGAGGCACGGGGCGAGGCAAAGGGGAGAGGCACGGGGTGAGGCAAAGGGGAGAGGCACAGGGCTGAGTGGGAGAGTGAGAGCTGCGAATGTGCCTTGCAAAACATTAGGGTTATTTTAAAGCACAGAGCGACATGCAACTGCTCACAAGCTTTTCCCCATTTTCTATTTTCTGAAGATAGACCTCATATTCACGGATTATTTCTGTCTATATTGAAAAATGCCAATAATTTCTATGTAGCGTGATCAAAGCGTTTTATAATGGACATGAACAGCTCCTTTCCCTCATAATATCATGGTACAGGCAGCTCAAAAGTGACGCTAAATGTGACATCCTGATCAACGTTGTGAAGCCTGTGGTGTTTCAAAGCCTCTACATTCTGTGTGGTTCTCTCTCAGGACGCGGTGTATACGGGCATCACCCACCGCCAGGGCCTGTGTGTGGGGCATTGGCGCTACGAGGAGTGGCTAATCCAGGACTGCCCCATGCCCGTCACCTTTCTGAGGGCCCTCAGCTGCTCCTGTGGGCCCTGCGACGCCAAACACATGAACTGTGGGACCTACATCCCGGGCCAGTCCTCCTGTCATCTCTACTGAAATCACACCAATAAATGTACATGATATAAAGGCTGTCGCTGTCATTCACTTGTTTATCACTTTGGACTCATGTGACAAACGGCTTTGAAGTGTGTGAGGATGCAACAGAGGCGGAAAGAGTCGACAAAAGTAGTAAAAGTAAGTAAAGTAAAAAGGACTCAAGTAAAAATATGCGGGTAACTTGTATACAAGAGTTTATTCATGGGCAGAAGTGACGTCACACACTCGTTGCTACTGCCATCTTGATGTTGGCACACTGTGGGCCGTGCCAACCAACAGTTTCAAAACTAAGGATTCCTCTTCTGTAACGCCCCAAGAGACCCTGTTTGTCACCAGAAAAGGATTATTGTCAACAGGAGGGCCCAGTGGACGCATCAGCTAGCTGTTTGTTTCAGGTAGTTAGCAGCTGGCTAATGCTAGTTGGCTAAGCTAATACAAATAAGAGAAGGCTATTTTGGTGACACATGTATTGAAAGAAAGTGCAGCTAATCCTCAGTGTTCTAGGTGTGTTATCACCTGACCAGTGGAACCGCGGTGAAGTTAGTTTCACGTTGGACGTTGGACATTCGCCTCCAAAACTAGAGTGGGAGCTTCCTCTGAGTGGGCCCCGCCTGCAGGAGCCCGGCGCGGGGAGCTGCGTGCTGCTTAGTGCGCCAGTTAGGAACTGTCTCTAAAGTACCGTTTGTTTAAAAATGTGTTATCTTAAAAAATAATATCTTTAAAATATCTTTAAAACAGCAACATTGAGCATGAATCAAGTATATCCAACATAGTCCTTTTGGTCTGAAAAATTAACCCTTTGTAGATTTTTAAAGAATATTTTTCGTCAAAAATCAAGGATTCTTTTTAATAGCTCCTAAGTCAGCTAACCTAGATAGTGAACGCGAAGTTATTAGAGTAGTAAGAAAAATATTCCTTAAAAATCTACAAAGGGTTAAATTGAAAAAGTAAAACGTGCGCGTGATACCTGGAGACTCAAAATAGTATAATAACTTGGGTTTGACTTTCAAGGTCACCTGACTTAGGAGCTATTGAAAATAATCCTTGATTTTTTAAGCAAAATATTCCTTAAAAATCAACAAAGGGTTATTTTTTTGGACTATGTTATTTAGGATTAGCAACTCGGATTCATGCTCAATGTTGCTGTTTTTTTGTTTTTTTTTATGTATATATATAAATATGTTTGATATTTTTTAAGATAACACATTTTTAAACAAACAGTACTTTAGTGACAGTCCCTAACTGGCGCACGAAGCGGCTCTTCAGCGCGCAGCTCCCCGCGCCGGGCTCCTGCAGACGGGGCCCACTCAGAGGAAGCTCCCGCTCTAGTTGTGGAGGCGAATGTCCAACGTCCAACGTGAAACTAACTTCACCGCGGTTCCAGTGGAGGGCAGTACCTAGTCTACCGGAAAACAAGAAGAAGCTTGGGTAAGAAGCCCCTTTCTGCCCGCTCGTCCAAGGGAAAGAAAATATATCTGAAAATCAATTTGGCCTCTGTGTTGAAATGTTGTTTTCCCTTCTTTCCCCATCCCAGTTCCTGATTGGCTGTCGCAGTCTCCGCCTGCAGCCCCTCCCAGTACTTAAGGACTCCTGCCACTGCTGTTCAGGGCTTGTGTGTTTGTGTAGGCGGTTGTTAGGCCCGAGCCCCAGCAGGGCGGAGGGCCTATTGCTCCCGCAACGCTGCCGAAGGCAGCGTTGTAACTGTCGCACCAAACATGCGGGCGCAGCCCGCATGTTTGGTACCCCGTTGCCCCTGGCAAGTACAGTGAACTAGCCCATGCCGAAGGCATGGATCATGCATACTTACTCCTGCTATGACAGAAAAAGTCAACAATGAGTGAATGGGCATAGCCCATTCACTCATTGTTGACAACAGCAGCGCGAAGCGCTGCATTCCTTCAAAAAACCTCCTGGCATCGTCCCGTACGCGAGAGTCCATGCCGCAGGCATGGGCCATGCTTGTATCTGCTCAAATCAATGGAAGTCTATGGGGAGTGGGCGGCGCATCCCGACGGAATAGGGAGTGACGAGCGCGTAAGCGCTCGTAATGATGATTCCACCCCATGGCGGCATCGGGAAGGCTTAGAGCTTTCAAACGATGTATAATTTGTTGTTATAGTGGAAACGGCTATATTGTTTTTGCTAAAAATATTATTAGGCCCGAGCGCCACAAGCTGGCAAGAGGCCTATTAATCTCGTAAGGCCGTGCGAAGCACGGCTGCGAAAGTGCGCACGTAGTGCGCACAAAATCGAGCGCGAAGCGCTCGCCCACTTCCAAACACTCACTAACGCACTCCTCCACTCATGCACGCCCCGTGCATACTAATTAGTTGTAGGAAAATGGAACATTACCGTTGTAAACGGGCGAAGCCCGTGCAAAAGTTCGCACTAAACGAGCACTTTACATTGGGATGACGACCGCTCGCGGTCGTCATCCCCATATAAAGCACTCAATTGTCGACAACAGCAGCGCGAAGCGCTGCATTCCTCCAAAAACCCTCCTGGCATCGTCCCGTATGCGAGAATCCATGCCGCAGGCATGGGCCATGCTTGTATCTGCTCAAATCAATGACAGTCTATGGGGAGTGGGCGGGGCATCCCGACGGAATGGGGAGTGACAAGCGCGTAAGCGCTCGTAATGATGATTCCACCCCATGGCGGCATGGGGAAGGCTTAGAGCTTTCAAACGATGTATAATTTGTTGTTATAGTGGAAACGGCTATATTGTTTTTGCTAAAAATATTATTATTTTTATTTTTATTATTTTTCTTGTTCTTCTGCTTTTTGAGCTCTAATTTGACCCCCTGAACATGCTCAAAAACTCACCAAACTTTGCCCAAAATTCAGAATCGGCGAAAAATTTGATTTTTTCTGGGCCATTTTTTTTTTCATTAAAAAATGGCGCGACAGCGCCACCGACAAAAGTCAAAATACATTGCGCCTATGGGAGACGCCCCGAGGTCAACTTTGGCGTAAAGCTACGAAATTCGGGACACGCATTCCTCTCGTGAGGACAAAAAAAAAATATTATTGTGGCCACGCCCCCAGACTTACCCTATGGCCGCCATCTTCCTTTGAAAATGAAAACACGCGGTGTTAGCCATTTTTTTCACGTCAAACTTTGACGAACTCCTCCTAGGGCGTTTTGCCAACCAACCTCAAAATCGGCGGACGTCCTCTGGACAAGTGGGACATCTAAAGTTATTCAATTTTTTGAGATACCTTTAACGGTCTGTGTGCGGCGCAGCCGCAAAGTTGGACAACTTATTTTGGAATATTGCAGATCTAAAAATTGCTCCCATTTGATCAAAACGAGTCCGATTAGGACCAAATTTGAATCAGTTGTTAAACTTTCAAGTTTGGACCAGTTTATGATGACAAAATTGAAATGGGCGCGATAGCGCCCCCTACAGAGTTGCCTTTGAGTGAACATTGATGGACAAAAACTGGTTTTACACAAATGTTCTAAACTTTGCCCAAAATTCTATTTTGGGGTCCCGAACAAAAGGCCAATCAAACTTATGCCTCAATTTTTACGGCGTAGTCATAGCCATGACGGAAACCTCCCATGTTATCCCTATGGGAAAATTGCTAAATCTCTCGAATATCCACATTTTTCTGTTTCACACTTTAACGAACTCCTCCTAGGGCGTTTTGCCCACCAACCTCAAAATCGGTGTACGTCCCCTAGACAAGTGGGGCATCTAAAGTTATCCAAATTTTAAGGATAACTTTTACGGTCTCTGTGCGACGGAGCCGCAAACTTTTCCCTGAATTCTGACTATTTGGCCTTCAGAGTGGCCTATAAACAATAGAGTTTTTCCAAATGACATTATATTTTGCACAAAATTCTAATTTGCAATCCTGATCATAAAAGTATGAGAGCCAAAGTCATATTTTGTACGGCGTAACCGTAACGATGACAGAAACATCCCATGATATCCTTATGGGAAAATCGTTGAATTGCTCAAATCACCACATTTTTACGCTTCAAACTTTAACAAACTCCTCCGTGGGCAATAGCTCGATCAAGCTTTACTTTGGGAAATATCATCTACACAAGCGGTGCATCAAAAGTTATCCATATTTTTATTCCAAGTGCTACGGTCTCTGTGCGGCGGCGCAGCAAATTTGACTGACACTTGTGTTGATTTGCACTGGATTGGCCATGTCCAATGTGTCGCCGTCTGTCAAGTTCTTTTTTAATTCAACACACAATAAGGGCGCCATCTTTATCAAGTCGAAAGCGCAGAGTCGGAAGGCCGGCGGCCCGCGAGGGGCGTTGGATGCCGCTTGCGGCTTTAATTTTTCTTGTTCTTCATCGCTTTGAACTCTAATTTGACCCCCTGAACATGCTCAAAAACTCACCAAACTTTGCCCAAAATTCAGAATCGGCGAAAAATTTGATTTTTTCTGGGCCATTTTTTTTTTCGTTAAAAAATGGCGCGACAGCGCCACCGACAAAAGTCAAAATACATTGCGCCTATGGGAGACGCCCCGAGGTCAACTTTGTCGTAGAGCTACGAAATTCGGGACACGCATTCCTCTCTTGAGGACAAAAAAAAATATTACTGTGGCCACGCCCCCAGACTTACCCTATGCCCGCCATCTTCCTTTGAAAATGAAAACAAGCTGTGTTAGCCATTTTGTTCACGTCAAACTTTGACGAACTCCTCCTAGGGCGTTTTGCCCACCGACTTCAAAATCGGCGGACGTCCTCTGGACAAGTGGGGCATCTAAAGTTATTCAATTTTTTGAGATACCTTTTACGGTCTGTGTGCGGCGCAGCCGCAAAGTTGGACAACTTATTTTGGGATATTGCAGATCTAAAAATTGTTCCCATTTGATCAAAACAAGTCCGATTAGGACCAAATTTGAATCAGTTGTTCAACTTTCTAGTTTGGACCAGTTTATGATGACAAAATTGAAATGGGCGCGATAGCGCCCCCTACAGAGTGACCTTTAAATTAACATTGAAGGTCAAAAATTAGTTTTACTAAAATTTTCTAAACTTTACCCAAAATTCTATTTTGGCGTCCCGATCAAAAAAGCCAATCAGACAAATGCCTTAATTTTTACGGCGTAGTCGTAGCGATGACATAAACCTCCCATGTTATCCCTATGGAAAAAACGCTAAATCTCTCGAATATCCACATTTTTCTGTTTCACACTTTAACGAACTCCTCCTAGTGCGTTTTGCCCACCGACCTCAAAATCGGTGTACGTCCTCTAGACAAGTGGGGCATCTAAAGTTATCCAAATTTTAAGGATAGATTTTACGGTCTCTGTGCGACGGAGCCGCAAACGTTTCCCAGAATTCTGACTATTTGGCCTTCAGAGTGGCCTATAAACAATAAAGTTTTTCCAAATGACATGATATTTTGAACAAAATTCTAATTTGCCATCCAAATCATAAAAGTATGAGAGCCAAAGTCATATTTTGTACGGCGTAACCGTAGCGATGACAGAAACATCCCATGTTATCCTTATGGGAAAATCGTAGAATCGCTCAAATCACCACATTTTTACGCTTCACACTTTAACGAACTCCTCCTAGGGCGATTGTCCGATCAAGTTCATATTTGGAGAAAATCATCTACACAAGCGGGGCATCAAAACGTATCCATATTTTGATTCTAAGTGCTACGGTCTCTGTGTGGCGGACCCGCAAATATATGTCAGAAATGGGAAAACAGCGAAATCTCTAAAATGACCACATTTTTACGCTTCACACTTTAACGAACTCCTCCTAGGGCGAATACCCGATCAATCTCATATTTGGGGAAAATCATCTACACAAGCGGGGCATCAAAAGTCAGTCATATTTTGATTTCAAGTGGTACGGTCTCTGTGCCGTGGAGCTGCAAATATACTGTCACAAATGGGAAAACGCCAAATCTTTGAAATGTTCAAATTCATGCTTCACACTTTAACAAACTCCTCCGTGGGCAATAGCTCGATCAAGCTTTACTTTGGGAAATATCATCTACACAAGCGGAGCATCAAAAGTTATCCATATTTATATTCTAAGTGCTACGGTCTCTGTGCGGCGGCGCAGCAAATTTGACTGACACTTGTGTTCATTTGCACTGGATTGGCCATGTCCAATGTGTCCCCGTCTGTCAAGTTCTTTTTTAATTCAACACACAATAAGGGCGCCATCTTTATCAAGTCGAAAACGCAGAGTCGGAAGGCCGGCGGCCCGCGAGGGCCGTTGGATGCCGCTTGCGGCTTTAATTCTTTCTTCTTCTTCTTCTCGGGACCAACCCCCCTATTTTTCACCCAGTGAACATTGACGAAAAGTCACAAAAATTTGCACACCTCTAAAAATCGTGCCTCTCTACATTCTGGCTATTTCCCTTTTCTAAAATAAAAAAAATTGGCGCGTCAGCGCCCCCAAATGTACCAAAAATGCATTGAGAGATGGGAAATGACCCAAAAAAAATCTGATCGTAGAATCATGAAATTTGGCGCAGAGGTAGATGGTGACAAGAGAAGTAAAAAATATTATTACGGCAACGCCGTCCGCCCAACCAAATGTCGGCCATATTGCTTCAAAAATGGCTAAATATGATTTTGGAGTTTTTCCAAACGTCGTACTTTTACGAACTCCTCCCAGGGCGTTGGCCCTAAAAAGCTGAAATTTGGTGAAAATGCTACTGAGGAGTGGGACATCAAAAGTTATCCAAATTACATTGATACCTGTCACGGTCTCTGTGCGGCGAAGCCGCAAACTGTAGCTAGAATTTCAGAAATCTCCCATATTTAAAATTTCTGCCGTTTGCGCAGATAAAGTCCGAATTGCGTCAAATTAGAATCAGTTGTTAAACTCTTTGCCCTAAACCCACTTGAAGTGAAATAAATTCATTTGGCGCCACAGCGCCCCCTACAGATTTTATATGGAGGTTAAATGTTTAGTTTTGCAAAATTATATGAAATTTGACACACAACTCAATTTTGGCCCCATCAAAAAAGTCAATGAGACCCATGTCATAATTGTTATGGCGTTGCCGTAACGATGACCGAAACCATCCATGTTATTCCAATGGGGAAATCGCCAGAACATGTTTACACTTTATACTTTCACAAACTCCTCTTAGGGCGTCAGCCCTATTAACCTGAAATTTGGTGAGACTCATCTTCAGGACCATCAAAAGTGATCCACATTTTTATTCAAAGAGTCACGGTGTCTGTGCGGCAAAGCCGCACATTGTGCCAAGAATTCAAAATAAAATTGCTTTTTGATGGTAAAACAAAGGGGAGAAGATGTGACAGCGTCACAGATTCAGCAGTAGGCATAATAAAAGGACAATTGGGGCGCGTTAGCGCCCCCTCCTCTTGCGGCGTGGCGGCGGCGTGGCGAGGGCCGATCATTGCCGCTTGCGGCTATATTTTTTATTATTTTTCTTGTTCTTCTTCAGCGCTTTGAGCTCTAATTTGACCCCCTGAACATGCTCAAAAACTCACCAAACTTTGCCCAAAATTCAGAATCGGCGAAAAATTTTGTTTTTTCTGGGCCATTTTTTTTTTCGTTAAAAAATGGCGCGACAGCGCCACCGACAAAAGTCAAAATACATTGCGCCTATGGGAGACGCCCCGGGGTCAACTTTGCCGTAGAGCTACGAAATTCGGGACACGCTTTCCTCTCTTGAGGACAAAAAAAAAATGTTATTGTGGCCACGCCCCCAGACTTACCCTATGCCCGCCATCTTCCTTTGAAAATGAAAAAAAGCTGAGTTAGCCATTTTGTTCACGTCAAACTTTGACGAACTCCTCCTAGGGCGTTTTGCCCACCAACTTCAAAATCGGCGTACGTCCTCTGGACAAGTGGGGCATCTAAAATTATCCAAATTTTTGGGATACCTTTTACGGTCTACGTGCGGCGCAGCCATAAAATTGGACAACTTATTTTGGGATAATGCTAATCTAAAAATTGCTCCCATTTGATCAAAACGAGTCAGATTTGGACCAAATTTGAATCAGTTGTTAAACTATCCAGTTTGGACCAGTTTATCATGACAAAATTGAAATGGGCCTGATAGCGCCCCCTACAGAGTGACCTTTGAATTAACATTGAAGGTCAAAAAATAGTTTTACCAAAATGTTCTAAACTTTACCCAAAATTCTATTTGGCCATCCCGATCAAAAAACCCAATGAGACAAATGCCTTAATTTTTACGGCGTAGTCGTAGCGATGACAGAAACCTCCCATGTTATCCCTATGGGAAAACCGCAAAATCTCTCAAATTACCACATTTTTATGTTTCACACTTTAACAAACTCCTCCTAGTGCGTTTTGCCCACCAACCTCAAAATCGGTGTACGTCCTCTAGACAAGTGGGGCATCTAAAGTTATCCAAATTTTAAGGATAACTTTTACGGTCTCTGTGCGGCGGAGCCGCAAACGTTTCCCAGAATTCTGACTATTTGGCCTTCAGAGTGGCTTATAAACAATAGAGTTTTTCCAAATGACATGATATTTTGAACAAAATTCTAATTTGCCATCCTGATCATAAAAGTATGAGAGCCAAAGCCATATTTTGTACGGCGTAACCGTAGCGATGACAGAAACATCCCATGTTATCCTTATGGGAAAGTCGCAAAATCGCTCAAATCACCACATTTTTACGCTTCACACTTTAACGAACTCCTCCCAAGGCAATAGCTCGATCAAGTTCATATTTGGGGAAATCATCTACACAAACGGGGCATCAAAAGTTATCCATATTTTGATTTTAAGTGCTACGGTCTCTGTGCCGTGGAGCTGCAAATATACTGTCACAAATGGGAAAAACGCCAAATCCTTGAAATGTTCACATTTACGCTTCACACTTTAACAAACTCCTCCTAGTGCGTTTGGCCCACCGATCTCAAAATCGGTGTACGTCCTCTAGACAAGTGGGGCATCTAAAGTTATTCAAATTTTATGGATAACATTTACGGTCTCTGTGCAGCTGAGCCGCAAACTTTTCGCAGAATTTGGACTATTTGGCCTTCAGAGTGGCCTATAAACAAGAGTTTTTCCAAATGACATGACATTTTGCACACAATTCTCATTTGCCATCCCCAAATTAAAAGTATGGGAGCCTAAGTCATATTTGGTAAAGCGTAGCCGTAGCGATGACAGAAACATCCCATGTTATCCCTATGGGGAAACCGTAAAATCTATAAAATGACCATATTTTTACACTTCACACTTTAACAAACTCCTCCTAGGGCGATTATCCGATCAAGTTCATATTTGGGGAAAATAATCTACACAAGCGGGCCATCAAAAGTTATCCATATTTTTATTCCAAGTGTCACGGTCTCTGTGCGGTGGAGCTGCACATTTGACCGACATTTGTGTTCATCAATGTGTCGCTGTCTTAGTTCTTAGACAATTGCGTTAGCGCCATCTCTGAAAAATGCAGAGAGCAGAGTCGGAAGGCCGGCGGCCCGCGAGGGCCGTTGGATGCCGCTTGCGGCTTTAATTTTGTGTCTTGTTGTTACTTCGATTCTGTTTATGGGCTGTGGTTTTGATGTGACTCATGCGTTTTAAAGACACTTGTCATTTTATTTTCTTAGATATGCATTTGTTTCTGTTCATTTTCCTTTACGTCCGTTTATTAACATCACAGAACATCGTACTGCATCACTGTAAAAGGGTTAAACGCTCAGAAAAGTTGATTTTGCACGGTACAGGCCCTTTAAGAAGTAAATTCCCCAAACTTTTTCACTCTCACTTGAACAACTACTTTTTACTTGTACTTAAGTTAAAATGGTGAAGTTACGTCATTCCAAAGCAAATTTGGGTCCACATGATCCTCAGCTTTTTAGAAAAGAGTTTCATACGAGATGCCATGTTATTGCGTCTTTAAAGTATTTCAGGGTCGTCGACATAAAATAGGGGTCAGTGGGTGGAAAGAGCAACTCAGGCACCGTTACTCCAGTAAAAACTAATACTATGAGTAAAAGTATGTGTCTAAAAGCTACTCCAATTTTATGTTTAAAAACCTACTTAAATAATGACACTTTATGTAACTGAGAACAAAACATAAGATAAGATAAGATATTCCTTTATCGTCCACACATGGGGAAATTTCATTGTTGCAACGCAGGAAGATACAGAAGAAAAGAACAGATCACTTATAGGAAGTTTAAAAAACACTCTTAATAGAAGAACTCTTATAAACAAAAACTCTTGTAAACAAAACTCCTATAGACAAAACCTCTCATTTCCCAACAAGGGATGGAGGGGGAAAATAAATAAAGATAAAAAAATTGATAAATTAATGAAAATAAAAATAAAATTTATAAAATAAAATAAAAAACAGCTAGCGTAAGACAAGATAATACTAATAATAATAAAACTAATAACAATGGAAAAATAAACACTCTATTCTCATCAGTTATATTATATTTAGAGTATTGACCTTATTCTGCCCCTCCCACTTTCCCCTCTTTTCCCACGTGGTCAGCACTTCTGTTGTAATCACACTTCCGGTCCAGCGGGAACTCTGTTGGGTCAAATGAACGAGGGAAAAGTCTCACCTCTAAAACATGCTCTAAAGTCGATTGATTTGTGTAAAATGTCCAATGTTCACGTGACCGACACGTCGACCTGAAAACGACTTTTTAGCTTTTTGCTCTGCGTAGAGGCCCCAGCTCTATGTTCACTAATACGACCGGACGAAGGATTATGTCGTACGGCGGCGCTCGGACGGGCTTCTGAAATAAAGTGAACAGGTGCCACTCAAAATGTATCTAGAATGAAGTGCGATTCTCAAAAGTAGCCTTTAGAGGGCGCTGTGAGGCCACAAATCACATTATTCACTTGAATACAGGACTGTATTATTCTCAGTGTGTAATAGACTGTATTATTCATTACCATTAATACTTTTTTTTACTATACCTGTTGCTGCATTTGTAAATAGGAAAGGACTTGACCCCCGTTTACGGAACCACTGAACAATATAACGACTTTACTTCTAATGAATGGTATTGAGCTTGGTTGATATCGGCCCACACAGTACGACTATTCAGACCATCCGCAGTAAAGGTATTTCTCTGCAAACAATAATCTAGGAATAAGGCAAAACAGAACAGGTCTTTGTTCTGTCCGTGCTCTGTCCCTCCTCTGACCTAACTCCGCCCCCTTTCCCTCGTCATGCAGCAGGACTGAGACGGTCACGTGATCTACATCAAAGGAAAACGCAGATTACACAGACAAGGAAGGACAAACCTGTGGGACGTCCCGGGGGTCAGAGGCAGAGCTGGACCTCCACGCACAGGGCTGGACCTCCACAGGGATGGACCTCCACAGAGCTGGACCTCCACGCACAGGGCTGGACCTCCACAGGGCTGGACCTCATGCAGGGCTGGACCTCCACACGCAGAGCTGGACCTCCACGCACAGGGCTGGACCTCCACACGCAGAGCTGGACCTCCACACCTCCACGCGCAGAGCTGGACCTCCACACCTCCACGCGCAGAGCTGGACCTCCACACCTCCACGCGCAGAGCTGGACCTCCACACGCAGAGCTGGACCTCCACGCACAGGGCTGGACCTCCACACGCAGAGCTGGACCTCCACACCTCCACGCACAGAGCTGGACCTCCACGCGCAGAGCTGGACCTCCACGCGCAGAGCTGGACCTCCACACGCAGAGCTGGACCTCCACATGCAGGGCTGGACTTCCACACGCAGGGCTGGACCTCCACACGCAGAGCTGGACCTCCACACCTCCACACGCAGGGCTGGACCTCCACATGCAGGGCTGGACCTCCACGCGCAGGGCTGGACCTCCACACGCAGGGCTGGACCTCCACATGCAGGGCTGGACTTCCACACGCAGGGCTGGACCTCCACACGCAGAGCTGGACCTCCACACCTCCACACGCAGGGCTGGACCTCCACACGCAGGGCTGGACCTCCACATGCAGGGCTGGACCTCCACACGCAGAGCTGGACCTCCACACCTCCACGCGCAGAGCTGGACCTCCACGCGCAGAGCTGGACTTCCACACGCAGGGCTGGACCTCCACACGCAGGGCTGGACCTCCACATGCAGGGCTGGACCTCCACACGCAGAGCTGGACCTCCACACCTCCACGCGCAGAGCTGGACCTCCACACGCAGAGCTGGACTTCCACACGCAGGGCTGGACCTCCACACGCAGGGCTGGACCTCCACATGCAGGGCTGGACCTCCACACGCAGGGCTGGACCTCATGCAGGGCTGGACCTCATGCAGGGCTGGAAATCCTCATGCAGGGCTGGACCTCCACACGCAGGGCTGGACCTCATGCAGGGCTGGACCTCATGCAGGGCTGGACCTCATGCAGGGCTGGACCTCCTCATGCAGGGCTGGACCTCCTCATGCAGGGCTGGACCTCCACATGCAGGGCTGGACCTCCACATGCAGGGCTGGACCTCCACATGCAGGGCTGGACCTCCTCATGCAGGGCTGGACTTCCACACGCAGGGCTGGACCTCCACACGCAGAGCTGGACCTCCACACCTCCACACGCAGGGCTGGACCTCCACATGCAGGGCTGGACCTCCACATGCAGGGCTGGACCTCCACACGCAGGGCTGGACCTCCACACGCAGGGCTGGACCTCCACACGCAGAGCTGGACTTCCACACGCAGGGCTGGACCTCCACACGCAGGGCTCGACCTCCACACGCAGGGCTGGACCTCCACATGCAGGGCTGGACCTCCACACGCAGAGCTGGACCTCCACACCTCCACGCGCAGAGCTGGACCTCCACACGCAGAGCTGGACTTCCACATGCAGGGCTGGACCTCCACACGCAGGGCTGGACCTCCACACGCAGGGCTGGACCTCATGCAGGGCTGGACCTCATGCAGGGCTGGACCTCCTCATGCAGGGCTGGACCTCCTCATGCAGGGCTGGACTTCCACACGCAGGGCTGGACCTCCTCATGCAGGGCTGGACCTCCACATGCAGGGCTGGACCTCCTCATGCAGGGCTGGACCTCCACATGCAGGGCTGGACCTCCTCATGCAGGGCTGGACCTCCACATGCAGGGCTGGACCTCCTCATGCAGGGCTGGACCTCCTCATGCAGGGCTGGACCTCCACATGCAGGGCTGGACCTCCTCATGCAGGGCTGGACCTCCACATGCAGGGCTGGACCTCCTCATGCAGGGCTGGACCTCATGCAGGGCTGGACCTCATGCAGGGCTGGACCTCTTCATGCAGGGCTGGACCTCATGCAGGGCTGGACCTCATGCAGGGCTGGACCTCCTCATGCAGGGCTGGACCTCCACATGCAGGGCTGGACCTCCTCATGCAGGGCTGGACCTCATGCAGGGCTGGACCTCATGCAGGGCTGGACCTCTTCATGCAGGGCTGGACCTCATGCAGGGCTGGACCTCATGCAGGGCTGGACCTCTTCATGCAGGGCTGGACCTCCACATGCAGGGCTGGACCTCCTCATGCAGGGCTGGACCTCCTCATGCAGGGCTGGACCTCCTCATGCAGGGCTGGACCTCCTCATGCAGGGCTGGACCTCATGCAGGGCTGGACCTCATGCAGGGCTGGACCTCCTCATGCAGGGCTGGACCTCCACATGCAGGGCTGGACCTCCTCATGCAGGGCTGGACCTCCACATGCAGGGCTGGACCTCCTCATGCAGGGCTGGACCTCATGCAGGGCTGGACCTCATGCAGGGCTGGACCTCTTCATGCAGGGCTGGACCTCATGCAGGGCTGGACCTCATGCAGGGCTGGACCTCTTCATGCAGGGCTGGACCTCCACATGCAGGGCTGGACCTCCTCATGCAGGGCTGGACCTCCTCATGCAGGGCTGGACCTCCTCATGCAGGGCTGGACCTCCTCATGCAGGGCTGGACCTCCTCATGCAGGGCTGGACCTCCTCATGCAGGGCTGGACCTCATGCAAAAAGCTGTCTGATGACCAAAGACATTTATCACCTGCAAACGGGGCGATCTCGGCCCATAACCCGGAGCAGCAGCAGCAGCAGCGTCTCCACAACAATGAATAATATCATCATTCTTCTCTTTACAATGACATAATTCTGTGATATAATAACGCACACAAAGCAGATTGTGGACCGTTCTATAAATGAGTGAAGCCAGAGTAGTAATAATATACATGTGTGGACCTTACTAATAATACTGTGTGTATTTGCAAGATTGTAAAAATAAACCCATTAGAATATAGCAGTAATATAACATTACTTTATTATAACAAGACTGGCATTAAAGGAGTGTGATAAGAAACATAGTGACGACTGAAGAACTCACTTTATTGGGACAAGTTTAGTCTTTGTCAGGAACCGTGTACAACATGAAACAGAAATGATGAAAAGATGCTTCTGTCCATCTGCAGACCCTGGACAGGCTTTTATTGGTCATTTCTTTCCTCCACAAACTGATAAAACGAGCAGTAAAACCGTTGTTCAGTGGTCAAGAGGGTTCTGACCGGCGCATTCTGTTGTGTCCAGGGGCATTTCATCCACTTTAGATCCGTGCTGTGTGAATGGCAGGCACGTCTCAGTCAGTTTTTCTGTGTTCAATTTACTCACATTGGCCCAATCTCAGTTCTACCCCTCAGCCCCACCCCTTCATCTCAGCCCCACCCCTTCATCTCAGCCCCACCCCTTCATCTCAGCCCCACCCCTTCATCACAACCCCCCCCTCACTATAACAGCCCCCCCTCACTATAACAGCCCCCCCTCACTATAACAGCCCCCCCTCACCATAACAGCCCCCCTCACCATCACCATCATCATTATTAAAGGTTTATTAATTACATATTCTTTAATAATGCCAAACATCTCATCACTTGCAAATGAAAAAAAAAAAACAGAACCAAATGAGGGCTGTGTTTTCAGCCCTGGCCCTAACTTTGAAGAGGTAGGGCTAAAGGGTAGGACTAAGGGGAAGGGCTAAGTGGAAGGGCTAGGGCTAAGGTTAAAGGGTAGGGCTAAGGGGAAGTGGTAGGGCTAAGGGGAAGTGGTAGGGCTAAGGGGAAGTGGTAGGGCTAAGGGGAAGTGGTAGGGCTAAGGTTAAAGGGTAGGGCTAAGGGGAAGTGGTAGGGCTAAGGGGAAGTGGTAGGGCTAAGGTTAAAGGGTAGGGCTAAGGGGAAGTGGTAGGGCTAAGGGGAAGTGGTAGGGCTAAGGTTAAAGGGTAGGGCTAAGGTTAAAGGGTAGGGCTAAGGGGAAGTGGTAGGGCTAAGGGGAAGTGGTAGGGCTAAGGGGAAGTGGTAGGGCTAAGGTTAAAGGGTAGGGCTAAGGGGAAGTGGTAGGGCTAAGGGGAAGTGGTAGGGCTAAGGGGAAGTGGTAGGGCTAAGGGGAAGTGGTAGGGCTAAGGTTAAAGGGTAGGGCTAAGGGGAAGTGGTAGGGCTAAGGGGAAGTGGTAGGGCTAAGGGGAAGTGGTAGGGCTAAGGGGAAGTGGTAGGGCTAAGGGGAAGTGGTAGGGGCAGTTTCCTCCATGTGGTTCTCATCCTTGCCTAATTGGACAAAAGGTCATGTTGCTGGCAGTTGCCTTCATATTGTTCTTGCACTGGACACTCCACCCCTGCAGGGGGCTCTCTCACGAGTCAGAGGCCTGTCACGGGCCTCTTGAGGTGACAAGTTTAGCCACACACTAGTTTTTGACCAGTTTAGTTGGCCAAGTTTGCACTGATAATGTATTTTAAAAAATAGACTAGGGAAGGCCAAGAATACTATCAAAAACGCCATCTACGCAGTTCAGCGGCAAAAAAAGCGGAACCCGTGTTTAGTCCAACGTTTATAGTCCTGCCGCCGAAGGGTGAAGGTGAAGGCAGCGTCGGCGCGGCCCCATCAGAGGGCGTACTTGTTGCGTATGATCTGGCCGCCCTCCACCTCCACCTGCTCGTACAGCCACTTGCGGTCGCAGCGACACTCCACGCCGCACTTCCGGGAGCCGCAGTCGGGGCAGGGGAAGAAGCAGCCCATGCAGTCCACGTCCAGACAGTCGCACAGGTCCTTCCCGTTGGACAGGAGGCGCCCGTTAGCGTCGTATACTTTGCTCTTAGCGTTCAGGGATTGTCTGAAAGGCGAAGGAGGACAATTCGTTACGTCACGTCTAATAGTCCGTGTTTTTCTCTTCTACAGCCAATACTCCGGACGAAGCAATGTGTGCTAAAAGGCAAGAACTAAAGTCGATATTGTTTCCGTTCTATCTACTATCTACAATTAACGCAGCTCTTTGGATCATAATGACATCACTGTGTGCGTTTATAGTCCGCAAACCAGGAAGTAATGCTGGAGCGCGGTCACAGAAAAGTATGAAAAGTGCTTTTATGATTTTTAAATTATTTATTCCTTTGTTATAATCAACAACATAAAATTGGCTGCTAAGGAGACGATGTTCTATTGTACGTGATCAAACCAGAAGTGTCCATACAAGAGGTCCAATGTCTGGATACAAATGAAATGTACAAATAGAGTGAATCCTCTCATTCTGGCGCCCCCTTCTGGCCTTTAGAAACTGAATCTCTTAGACATTTAGGTGTGGTGCCCCATAAATAACCACTATTAAATAAACGGCTTGAAAGATGCACTCTTATCTCATACTTAAGTCAAAGGATTGAAAGTATTAAAATGTTCCAGACTCTCTTTAAACGTGCACTGTAAACTATAAAGGACTGAAGTTTAACGTTACTTTCAAAGAACTGTTACATTGTCACTGTAAAGACATGATGGAATGGAATGATTGACAGCCATGTTATTGTATATCTGGACACATGTAATGATGAGAATCCGCTGACCTGTCCGTCACCTGCTTGCGCCCTCCTCGGCCCTGCCACAGAAACGAGGCACACAACATTAGCATTGAAGACAGAACTGTAACGCTGTACATGACACTGTGGAGCGGAGAGTATCATCATGGAGACACGTACCCGGCCCCCTCCTCGCTTCTCTCGCCGGGGGTCCGTGGTCCTCGCTGCAGGTGGGCCCGGGGCGGGTGCATTGTCCTTTGGTGCCACGCCCCTTTTCCGCAGTTCAATCTGGAAGGATTTATAAAACATTGATCCATTAGTTCAGACTGATTAGTAAGTGACTTTGATTTGATGTCATAGAATCAAACATGGCCCTCGTGCCCGTGGGTTAGGTGTGTCAGGTGTTTTACCCTCGTGCCCGTGGGTTAGGTGTGTCAGGTGTTTTACCCTCGTGCCCGTGGGTTAGGTGTGTCAGATGTTTTACCCTCGTGCCCGTGGGTTAGGTGTGTCAGATGTTTTACCCTCGTGCCCGTGGGTTAGGTGTGTCAGATGTTTTACCCTCGTGCCCGTGGGTTAGGTGTGTCAGGTGTTTTACCCTCGTGCCCGTGGGTTAGGTGTGTCAGATGTTTTACCCTCGTGCCCGTGGGTTAGGTGTGTCAGATGTTTTACCCTCGTGCCCGTGGGTTAGGTGTGTCAGGTGTTTTACCCTCGTGCCCGTGGGTTAGGTGTGTCAGGTGTTTTACCCTCGTGCCCGTGGGTTAGGTGTGTCAGGTGTTTTACCCTCGTGCCCGTGGGTTAGGTGTGTCAGGTGTTTTACCCTCGTGCCCGTGGGTTAGGTGTGTCAGGTGTTTTACCCTCGTGCCCGTGGGTTAGGTGTGTCAGGTGTTTTACCCTCGTGCCCGTGGGTTAGGTGTGTCAGATGTTTTACCCTCGTGCCCGTGGGTTAGGTGTGTCAGGTGTTTTACCCTCGTGCCCGTGGGTTAGGTGTGTCAGATGTTTTACCCTCGTGCCCGTGGGTTAGGTGTGTCAGGTGTTTTACCCTCGTGCCCGTGGGTTAGGTGTGTCAGATGTTTTACCCTCGTGCCCGTGGGTTAGGTGTGTCAGATGTTTTACCCTCGTGCCCGTGGGTTAGGTGTGTCAGGTGTTTTACCCTCGTGCCCGTGGGTTAGGTGTGTCAGATGTTTTACCCTCGTGCCCGTGGGTTAGGTGTGTCAGATGTTTTACCCTCGTGCCCGTGGGTTAGGTGTGTCAGGTGTTTTACCCTCGTGCCCGTGGGTTAGGTGTGTCAGGTGTTTTACCCTCGTGCCCGTGGGTTAGGTGTGTCAGATGTTTTACCCTCGTGCCCGTGGGTTAGGTGTGTCAGGTGTTTTACCCTCGTGCCCGTGGGTTAGGTGTGTCAGATGTTTTACCCTCGTGCCCGTGGGTTAGGTGTGTCAGATGTTTTACCCTCGTGCCCGTGGGTTAGGTGTGTCAGGTGTTTTACCCTCGTGCCCGTGGGTTAGGTGTGTCAGGTGTTTTACCCTTGTGCCCGTGGGTTAGGTGTGTCAGGTGTTTTACCCTCGTGCCCGTGGGTTAGGTGTGTCAGGTGTTTTACCCTCGTGCCCGTGGGTTAGGTGTGTCAGATGTTTTACCCTCGTGCCCGTGGGTTAGGTGTGTCAGGTGTTTTACCCTCGTGCCCGTGGGTTAGGTGTGTCAGATGTTTTACCCTCGTGCCCGTGGGTTAGGTGTGTCAGATGTTTTACCCTCGTGCCCGTGGGTTAGGTGTGTCAGGTGTTTTACCCTCGTGCCCGTGGGTTAGGTGTGTCAGATGTTTTACCCTCGTGCCCGTGGGTTAGGTGTGTCAGGTGTTTTACCCTCGTGCCCGTGGGTTAGGTGTGTCAGGTGTTTTACCCTCGTGCCCGTGGGTTAGGTGTGTCAGATGTTTTACCCTCGTGCCCGTGGGTTAGGTGTGTCAGGTGTTTTACCCGTGTGCCCTCGTGCCCTTGGGTGTAGAGCGTGGGCACAGCGTCCTCTCTCAGGAACTGTTTGCCGTTGTAGTCTCTGAAGCAGTCGGCTCTGAAGTGCTCCGAGCACAAACACGTGTTGGGCGTCGGGACGAAGTTCTTCAGACCCAGACTGCTCACCCATTTCCCTGCCAGCTGCGGCTTACTCAGAGGAAACCTGCCCGGACCAGACGTGGCACCGATTACATGGCACACGAGTGAAAGTACTATTACAGTGACTGTTTCAGGTTTGAGGAATGAAAGAGAATAGTGTAAAAATGAAGGTAGAGAAACGCTGTAATACAAAATAGTTTTAAAAATGATAAATAAAAGACAAAAAATAGACATGAACTAACAGTGCAAATAAAAGCAGATTATGCAGAATCATAATCCAACCCAATGTGACAGTGACGACTTTGACCCTCTGCGCATCAGCAGGAGGTGCACAGAGCGCTGATGGAGGTCATTGCACCGAATCACCAAAGCAAGTTCAGATGTTTGTGAATTCTATTCATTGGCAATGGCAATAGAGTGACGTCAGCAGTGCTTGTGTTTACCATTGTAGCTCTTATTTCAAGAAGCCTTTCTATAGTTACAAGATGAGGCGCGTGGAGAAGATGAGAGAAGATGAGGTGAGTGGAGAAGATGAGGTGAGTGGAGAAGATGAGGTGAGTGGAGAAGATGAGGTGAGTGGAGAAGATGAGGTGAGTGGAGAAGATGAGGTGAGTGGAGAAGATGAGGTGAGTGGAGAAGCTACTCGGATACTTCCATGTCGTCATATCATGGAGAGAAAAACGGTTAAAGTTAAATAAATACGCGTCTTCAGTATCAAATCTCGAGTGTTTCCTCTGCAACCAGAGGTGGACCTGCTACAATCATCTTGTGCTTCTAAAAGAACCACACGTGACTTTGCAGACGTGTAGAAGACATTGTTTTCACTCTTACACATGTTTAAAGTCTGAATCTCACCTGTAAAAGCGGATGTCGGAGCCTTTGACGAACTTGTTGTTGCAGCTGGCGGCGGCGCAGATCACGGGCATGTTCGGGTTTGCGAGAGATAAAGCCAAAAATACGAACAACACCGACGAGAAGCGTAAACACACAAACACGAGCAAGAGCGCCGATCACGTGACTTCTTCTTCTTCTACGCGAAAAGCCGCTGGTTTACGCGCGGACGCCCTCTGCTGGCGGAGGAAAGTAGTCCCGCCGCAGCAGTGGTGCGTCTGCGCGATCGGAAAGAGCAATTCAACAAAGTGAAAAGAACAGAACACGACCAGAGAGAAGAATATCGAATAAAAAGAACACAAGTGGCACTAAACAGACAAAAGAGAATAAGAGCGCCATCTGTCTCGCAGAATAGCCCGGATCTGGAGGGAAATGAACCCTCAGACACATTAGTATACTCATTTTAAAAATCCACATACACTCTATTCCAGAATAGATTATTTTATTCTCAATAAAGACACTGATGAAATCACTGAGGCAGATACAGGCACAATAGACCTAAGTCAGGGGTGTGACACTTACACGGAGCAGAGGGCCTCAGACAACCTAACGATGAGTTGAACCATTCAAAATGTTGCATTTGACATCGTTTTGATGCCTCCACCTTTAATAAGACTTGGAACATTAATATTAGGTTGGTATAACATATACATGTTTAATTTTTTCCAATTTTACAGTAAAAAGTACTACTTTTTGTTGTTTGGGCCAACCGGAGGGATAACAAAAATTGGTCTGAGGGCCACATTTGGGCCCTGGGCCACAATTTGTGACACCCTGACCTAAGTGATCATGCTCCTATCTATATTAGGAACAAATTAATATTTCGACTCTCATCCAAGGGAGTCGTCCACTTTTGGATGAGAGTCCAAACGTTTTGTTTCTCTAAAAACAGTCCAGATAATACAACTGAATCTTTCTCTATGATTGAAGCGCTAAACAAATTACAAATCAACGATTTAATAATAACAAATATTGGGGCTCTTTACGCTGGTCCAACATCATGTGACAGGTCCACTGACTCTGGACAGAGGGGTCAGACAGGGCTGTGCCTGGTCTCTCCTGTTTGCTTTGTATTTGAACCATTGGCCCAGTTTATTAGACGATCAAAAACATAATTTAATCACTCACTGTTCACTTTCTGCACGACATATGTAAATTCAACTGTACATTTGTGCACATAGAAAGCCTATTTTTGTTGTTGTTGTTGTTGTTTTATGGCGGTTGACATCCGAGTGTTGCATTACCGCCAGACTTTATTCCTTAGACTTTGTCGTAGTCCTAAAAGTTCTTCTTCCAGTGCCTTGACTTGGCTGGTATCCAAGTGTTACATTACCACCAGACTTTATTCCTTATTCTATAGCAGTGTATAACTATAAAACCTTATCCCCTGTTTAAGTCCAAGTCAAAGGACTGAATCTATAAAAAAATATATGTTTACCAGATTTCTCTCTGTCTTTTACTAGATTATAAAGCAGAATCCTCTGACTTTGTGTCGCTGTCATGATTCTATTCAATGATCTTAAATTATCTCATTATAGTTGCGTTGTTCCTGAGCGTGGTGATAGTCCCGCCCCTGGTCCCGCCCCTGGCCCCGCCCCTGGCCCCGCCCCTTCACACAGGCAGCCTACACGATCACATGACGAGTGCTCGGCTAACACATTAGCATTAGCTGTCAAAGTGCCGTCATCTGCGTCCCAAGTGCCCCGGAAACCGCGCTCCCGACTCGGCTTCTGTCCGCGGCCTCACGCGGTAAGTCCGCCCCGTTCACCGCCGCCGTCTTCGGCCCGTTTAACGTGGACTTTGTGGGGTTTTTGACGCGGTGCTAGCTCGCTGTGCTAATGCTAACGCTGAACTTCTTGTAAAGGTGTCGCTGCTGCGGCGGTGCTAAGCTCTCATTAACCACGGGAAACCCGCTCGGATCGCCGCGCCTTTTCTCTCACGTTACACCGGTGAAATGCCGGTTATTTCTCCGTTCAACCCGCGGAACCTTCGCCTTTCCAAAGCTGCACTATGTCACTTCTTGTTGACAAAGTGTCGCAGGCTGTTTCGTGTGTAAAGTGCGCGTTCCGTGGACATAACCGTGTGTAATGTACAGACTCATGTTATAGCCATGTTATAACACAACACGGCTGCTCATTTAGCCTTAATTACACATTGTCTAGTTTAGCAACAGTTTTGCCCCATCAGAGGTGTTACTGACCCTTTCAACTCCTGTCAATCATTATCTGACGTCAGCTCGATGTGATGACGATTTGAAGTCTTTATAATGAAAACAATAAGCAACAATTTTGTATTTCCAGGGTAGAAATGTGAGTCCGTTTGATTGTGTGTTTACTCGTCTTAAATAGTATTTGAGCTTGAGGTGGGCAATGTATGAAACTGTAGATAATATATGACAAGATATGCAACATTTGAAAATCATATTGTTATAGTAATAAAAGAGGAGTAAAATTGAGTACCATTAAAAACTTAGAGTATTTAAGCTGATACTCTTTTGTGATTGATTTTACAGACATTTATAATATTGTCTGATTATAATATTCTGAATATCGTATCAGGATATGTTTTAATTTGTTTTCAATATCACTTATCTAAGCTTCAAAAAGAGTATACGTATAAGAGCATGTTATTCAATATGTTTGTGGATCAACTGAAAAACAAATGTGTCCAGTGAAACTCAAGATCATTTCTGTATTTAATGTAAACATAATATAAGAGATTAAATGAACAAAGTAAAGATGGACGTTGTAAATGTGTTTGAACCGGGCCTGACGTCACTCACATGGGATTTTGTGTCCAGTCCAGAGACATAAGGGACAGAGACTCTCTTCTTGGTTCCCTTTTTGTTCCCTTTTGTCCCTTTTTGTTCCCTTTTGTCCAGTGATGCCTGGTGTTTTGAGCCGTAACTCATTTTGTAGCATTAGCTTGGTTCACTTTAGCCTCCGTCCTCTTCCGCACAACAAAACTCTGCCTCAAAGTTCACAGCAAATCGAACCCAATGAAGCCATGAAAATGTTTTACCAAAATGAGAAGAAACAAAAACAATAGACATGATATATTTGAACGACTTTGAACATCTAAAACTAACCACATTGTGCCATGGAAAGTAGTGCTGTGGTTTTTGCTCTGTTCAGTGTGTCTGCTCCACCAGGGGGCGATATCACTTTATGGGCCTGATGGTAAACCACTCTGAGGGAACCCTGGAGGCCCTAGAGGAACACTTCTTCTTTTATGTCATTCTTTCGGCTTATTCGGATTTGTTCTGTTGGGAAAAATAAATGAAAAGGAGAATGAGAGGGCACTGTTTGGGTCTCGTACCATTTTTAGTGGCGTCCAAATGTCCAGTAGGTGGGAAACTAGTGCGACATGAAAAGTAGTGTCCAGCGACGGTCAACATTTCCCACAATGCACTGCGAGAGTCGGGGAAACGACAGCGACGGATCTTTAACTGGATTCTACTCGACTGAATGAAGTGAAAGAACAAAACCGTCTCAAATAAACCGCTACGCCGTGTTAGCCGCTTACGTTAGCCGCTTACGTTAGCCGCTTACATTAGCCGCTTAAGTTAGCTTGAGATCACATCCTGTTCTATGTGTTGTTTAACGTGGGATTATTAGTCCATACATTTGTGCGCCTCAGAAAGGGGGGGAGGGTGCTCTTTAGCATTCCTGTCACCATGGCAACGCTCGGGTGGCTACAGTACTATCATTTTATCGTCTAGATCTTTGACCTACAGTGCGAGCATTGTAAAGTAGCGTTTGACCGGTCGACTTCTAAAATAATCATCAGTTTACTGCCGTACGATGTAGTCAGTCCCTGATTGTGAAACGCTGTGAGACACGCCCAGTTCGTGCTGCTCAGGGGTCAAGTTCATTGCTTCTCAGCCAGTATAGTGTAGAATTAGTGTGGGAACTTTGCTTTGTTGGAAGGACACTTGACTTTCACATCACATTTTGCTGACAGAATACTTTTATCTTTAGCCTCTGGGAAAGTCAGTTTCTCATCGCAATGGTGTAAATGTGATGCGTTAACATGAAATGACAAAGTAGACTTCTGCAGTGAAGGGGACAGGTCTTTACTGTCACGTTCAGACTTCTGCAGTGAAGGGGAGAGGTCTTTACTGTCACGTTTAGACCTCTGCAGTGAAGGGGACAGGTCTTCACTGTCACGTTCAGACTTCTGCAGTGAAGGGGACAGGTCTTCACTGTCACGTTTAGACCTCTGCAGTGAAGGGGACAGGTCTTTACTGTCACGTTTAGACTTCTGCAGTGAAGGGGACAGGTCTTCACTGTCACGTTTAGACCTCTGCAGTGAAGGGGACAGGTCTTCACTGTCATGTTCAGACTTCTGCAGTGAAGGGGAGAGGTCTTTACTGTCACGTTTAGACCTCTGCAGTGAAGGGGACAGGTCTTTACTGTCACGTTTAGACCTCTGCAGTGAAGGGGACAGGTCTTTACTGTCACGTTTAGACCTCTGCAGTGAAGGGGACAGGTCTTTACTGTCACGTTTAGACCTCTGCAGTGAAGGGGACAGGTCTTTACTGTCACGTTTAGACCTCTGCAGTGAAGGGGACAGGTCTTTACTGTCACGTTTAGACCTCTGCAGTGAAGGGGACAGGTCTTTACTGTCACGTTTAGACCTCTGCAGTGAAGGGGACAGGTCTTTACTGTCACGTTTAGACTTCTGCAGTGAAGGGGACAGGTCTTTACTGTCACGTTTAGACCTCTGCAGTGAAGGGGACAGGTCTTTACTGTCACGTTTAGACTTCTGCAGTGAAGGGGAGAGGTCTTTACTGTCACGGTTAGACCTCTGCAGTGAAGGGGACAGGTCTTTACTGTCACGTTTAGACCTCTGCAGTGAAGGGGACAGGTCTTTACTGTCACGTTTAGACTTCTGCAGTGAAGGGGACAGGTCTTTACTGTCACGTTTAGACCTCTGCAGTGAAGGGGACAGGTCTTTACTGTCACGTTTAGACTTCTGCAGTGAAGGGGACAGGTCTTTACTGTCACGTTTAGACTTCTGCAGTGAAGGGGACAGGTCTTTACTGTCACGTTTAGACTTCTGCAGTGAAGGGGAGAGGTCTTTACTGTCACGTTTAGACCTCTGCAGTGAAGGGGAGAGGTCTTTACTGTCACGTTTAGACTTCTGCAGTGAAGGGGACAGGTCTTTACTGTCACGTTTAGACCTCTGCAGTGAAGGGGACAGGTCTTTACTGTCACGTTTAGACCTCTGCAGTGAAGGGGACAGGTCTTTACTGTCACGTTTAGACCTCTGCAGTGAAGGGGACAGGTCTTTACTGTCACGTTTAGACTTCTGCAGTGAAGGGGACAGGTCTTTACTGTCACGTTTAGACCTCTGCAGTGAAGGGGACAGGTCTTTACTGTCACGTTTAGACTTCTGCAGTGAAGGGGAGAGGTCTTTACTGTCACGTTTAGACCTCTGCAGTGAAGGGGACAGGTCTTTACTGTCACGTTTAGACCTCTGCAGTGAAGGGGACAGGTCTTTACTGTCACGTTTAGACTTCTGCAGTGAAGGGGACAGGTCTTTACTGTCACGTTTAGACCTCTGCAGTGAAGGGGACAGGTCTTTACTGTCACGTTTAGACTTCTGCAGTGAAGGGGAGAGGTCTTTACTGTCACGTTTAGACTTCTGCAGTGAAGGGGAGAGGTCTTTACTGTCACGTTTAGACCTCTGCAGTGAAGGGGACAGGTCTTTACTGTCACGTTTAGACCTCTGCAGTGAAGGGGACAGGTCTTTACTGTCACGTTTAGACCTCTGCAGTGAAGGGGACAGGTCTTTACTGTCACGTTTAGACCTCTGCAGTGAAGGGGACAGGTCTTTACTGTCACGTTTAGACCTCTGCAGTGAAGGGGACAGGTCTTTACTGTCACGTTTAGACTTCTGCAGTGAAGGGGAGAGGTCTTTACTGTCACGTTTAGACCTCTGCAGTGAAGGGGAGAGGTCTTTACTGTCACGTTCAGACTCTGTAGTAAACGATGGGGCTGAAAGCTTTATCGCAATTACATTAAGATGAAAGCAAGTGGCACGTCACACAGACTGCAGTTATCTGGATTAGAAAGCTCTCTGTATTGTAGTAATCCTTCTAAAAGTAATTACTGCTCTATTTACTTTCAGACATTATTAATTAGACTGAAAAATATGGAAATAACAGAACTATTATCCTAATCAAATGCAGACTTGATGTAGTGAGAACCCGCTGTGTCTCCAGAGATGTTCATTTTATTGTTTTGAGCCCACAGACTTAGCAGAACAAAGCTAGCGCACTTTTCAGCTGTTTCCTGTTACGACACACGACACTCACGGTCAGAGCGGTGTGGTGAGCTGCTCGTGTGGCAGACCCCCGCGGGCCGGTGTGGTGAGCTGCTCGTGTGGCAGACCCCCGCGGGCCGGTGTGGTGAGCTGCTCGTGTGGCAGACCCCCGCGGGCCGGTGTGGTGAGCTGCTCGTGTGGCAGACCCCCGCGGGCCGGTGTGGTGAGCTGCTCGTGTGGCAGACCCCCGCGGGCCGGTGTGGTGAGCTGCTCGTGTGGCAGACCCCCGCAGGCCGGTGTGGTGAGCTGCTCGTGTGGCAGACCCCCGCGGGCCGGTGTGGTGAGCTGCTCGTGTGGCAGACCCCCGCGGGCCGGTGTCGTGGCAGACCCCCGCGTAACGTGAGATGCTCTAAAGTGAACCGGTCTGTGGTCCATATTCTGTTTGTTTGTTTGGTTGTTGCTGTGTTGACCACGGACAGGAGAGTGACTGATAAGACCAGAGGACATTGGACCTGAACAGAGGACAGAGCAAAAGGAGATGACACTAGGAAGGACAGAGGAGGGGACAGAGGAGATGACACTAGACGCTCTGTGCAGGAGGCTCTCTGTGCAGGAGGCTCTCTCTGAAGGAGGCTCTCTGTGAAGGAGGAGGCTCTCTGTGAAGGAGGAGGCTCTCTGTGAAGGAGGAGGCTCTCTGTGATGAAGGAGGCTCTCTGTGATGGAGGAGGCTCTCTGTGAAGGAGGAGGCTCTCTGTGAAGGAGGAGGCTCTCTCTGATGGAGGAGGCTCTCTCTGATGGAGGAGGCTCTCTCTGATGGAGGAGGCTCTGGAAGACAGGAAGTACTTTGTTGAAATTGGTAGCTGTGTCTCAGACCACATGACCCTGACCTGTGGAGTGCCCCAAGGGTCAGTCCTGGGTCCCCTTCTGTTCAACCTCTACATGCTGCCGTTAGGTCAGTTGATACGCAGTGAAAATGTGTCCTATCACAATTATGCAGACGACACTCAGATCTATGTTACACTATCGGCAGGTGACTATGGACCAGTAGATTCACTCTGTCACTGCATCCAACAGATCAGTGTGTGGATGCAAAACAACTTTCTCCAGCTGAACTCAGACAAGACTGAAATAATCGTTTTTGGCCACAGAAACAAAGAGAAAGTGTTAGCGGTCACCTCCAGAGTCTCGCTCTAAAACCTACAAACCAAATTAGAAATCTGGGGGTAATAATGGACTCAGACTTGAACTTTAATAGCCACGTCAAATCAATAACATCAGCAGCTTTTTACCATCTAAAAAACATTGCCAAAATCAAAAATATAGTGTCAAAACCAGATTTAGAGAGACTTATCCATGCGTTTGTCTCCAGTAGATTAGACTACTGTAACGGCCTGCTCACTGGCCTCTCCAAACGAGTTGTAAAACAGCTGCAGTACATCCAGAACGCTGCTGCTCGGGTCCTGACTAGAACCAGGAAGTATGATCACATTAGTCCTGTTCTCAGGTCTCTGCACTGGCCCCTGTGGCTCAGAGAATAGACTTTAAAGCAGCTCTGCTTGTGTACAAGTCTCTCCATGGCCTAGCACCAAAGTACATCTTGGATATGTTAGTGCCATATGAACCATCTCGGACTCTGAGGACCTCAGGGACCGGCCTCCTGCTGGTGCCCAGAGTCAGGACAAAACATGGGGAATCTGCATTTCAGTTTTATGCAGCTAAAATCTGGAACAGTCTTCCTGAAGATGTGAGACAGGCTTCTACTCTGACAATGTTCAAATCTAAGCTAAAAACAGTTTTGTTTAGCTGCGCATATGACTGAAAGGATTTTTTCTTTGCACTCTTCTCTTTTGTTTGTGATTTTATTAGTTTAGAAAATCAGTTGGATTGATAATTTTTAATTTAGTTAATTTTATTGTATTTCTGTTTCTGTAATTTCTTTGTGATTTGAATGCATTTTTCCTGCTGTGAAGCACTTTGAATTGCCTTGTGTATGAAATGTGCTCTACAAATAAACTTGCCTTGCCTTGCCTCTCTGATGGAGTGAAGGAGGCTCTCTGTGAAGAAGGCTCTCTGTGAAGGAGGAGGCTCTCTGTGAAGGAGGCTCTCTGTGAAGGAGGCTCTCTGAAGGAGGAGGCTCTCTGAAGGAAGCTCTCTCTGAAGGAGTGAAGGAGGCTCTCTGTGAAGGAGGAGGCTCTCTGTGAAGGAGGAGGCTCTCTGTGAAGGAGGAGGCTCTCTGTGAAGGAGGAGGCTCTCTGTGAAGGAGGAGGCTCTCTGTGAAGGAGGAGGCTCTCTGTGAAGGAGGAGGCTCTCTGTGAAGGAGGAGGCTCTCTGTGAAGGAGGAGGCTCTCTGTGAAGGAGGAGGCTCTCTGTGAAGGAGGAGGCTCTCTGTGAAGGAGGAGGCTCTCTCTGAAGGAGTGAAGGAGGCTCTCTGTGAAGAAGGCTCTCTGTGAAGGAGGAGGCTCTCTGTGAAGGAGGAGGCTCTCTGTGAAGGAGGCTCTCTGAAGGAGGAGGCTCTCTGAAGGAGTGAAGGAGGCTCTCTGTGAAGGAGGCTCTCTGTGAAGGAGGCTCTCTGTGAAGGAGGAGGCTCTCTGTGAAGGAGGAGGCTCTCTGTGAAGGAGGAGGCTCTCTGTGAAGGAGGAGGCGGCTCTCTGTGAAGGAGGCGGCTCTCTCTGATGGAGGAGGCTCTCTCTGATGGAGGAGGCTCTCTCTGATGGAGTGAAGGAGGCTCTCTGTGAAGAAGGCTCTCTGTGAAGGAGGAGGCTCTCTGTGAAGGAGGAGGCTCTCTGTGAAGGAGGCTCTCTAAAGGAGGAGGCTCTCCGAAGGAAGCTCTCTGAAGGAGTGAAGGAGGCTCTCTGTGAAGGAGGCTCTCTGTGAAGAAGGAGGCTCTCTGTGAAGGAGGAGGCTCTCTGTGAAGGAGGAGGCTCTCTGTGAAGGAGGAGGCTCTCTGTGAAGGAGGAGGCTCTCTGTGAAGGAGGAGGCTCTCTCTGAAGGAGTGAAGGAGGCTCTCTGTGAAGGAGGCTCTCTGTGAAGGAGGAGGCTCTCTGTGAAGGAGGTGGCTCTCTGTGAAGGAGGCGGCTCTCTGTGAAGGAGGCGGCTCTCTGTGAAGGAGGAGGCTCTCTGTGAAGGAGGAGGCTCTCTGTGAAGGAGGAGGCTCTCTGTGAAGGAGGAGGCTTTCTGTGAAGGAGGAGGCTCTCTCTGATGGAGGAGGCTCTCTCTGATGGAGTGAAGGAGGCTCTCTGTGAAGGAGGCTCTCTGTGAAGAAGGCTCTCTGTGAAGGAGGAGGCTCTCTGTGAAGGAGGCTCTCTGAAGGAGGAGGCTCTGAAGAAAGCTCTCTGTGAAGGAGGAGGCTCTCTGTGAAGGAGGCTCTCTGTGAAGGAGGAGGCTCTCTGTGAAGGAGGAGGCTCTCTGTGAAGGAGGAGGCTCTCTGTGAAGGAGGAGGCTCTCTCTGAAGGAGTGAAGGAGGCTCTCTCTGAAGGAGTGAAGGAGGCTCTCTGTGAAGGAGGCTCTCTGTGAAGGAGGCTCTCTGTGAAGGAGGAGGCTCTCTGTGAAGGAGGCGGCTCTCTGTGAAGGAGGCGGCTCTCTGTGAAGGAGGAGGCTCTCTGTGAAGGAGGCGGCTCTCTGTGAAGGAGGAGGCTCTCTGTGAAGGAGTGAAGGAGCCTCCTTCACAAGGAGGCTCTCTGTGAAGGAGTGAAGGAGCCTCCTTCACAAGGAGGCTCTCTGTGAAGGAGGCTCTCTGTGAAGGAGGCTCTCTGTGAAGGAGGCTCTGTGTGAAGGAGGCTCTCTGTGAAGGAGGCTCTGACTCTCTCTCAAGGAGGAGGCTCTCTCTGAAGGAGGCTCTCTGAAGGAGGCTCTCTCTGGAGGAGGCGCTCTCTGAAGGAGGCTCTTTGTGCAGGAGGCGCTCTCTGAAGGAGGCGCTCTCTGAAGGAGGCTCTCTGTGCAGGAGGCTCTCTGTGCAGGAGGCTCTCTGTGAAGGAGGCTCTCTGTGAAGGAGGCTCTCTGAAGGAGGCTCTCTCTGAAGGAGGCGCTCTCTGAAGGAGGCTCTCTGTGCAGGAGGCGCTCTCTGAAGGAGGCTCTCTGTGCAGGAGGCGCTCTCTGAAGGAGGCTCTCTGTGCAGGAGGCGCTCTCTGAAGGAGGCGCTCTCTGAAGGAGGCGCTCTCTGAAGAAGGCTCTCTGTGCAGGAGGCGCTCTCTGAAGGAGGCTCTCTGTGCAGGAGGCTCTCTGTGAAGGAGGCTCTCTGTGCAGGAGGCTCTCTCTGAAGGAGGCTCTCTGTGCAGGAGGCTCTCTCTGAAGGAGGCGCTCTCTGAAGGAGGCTCTCTGTGCAGGAGGCGCTCTCTGAAGGAGGCGCTCTCTGAAGGAGGCTCTCTGTGCAGGAGGCGCTCTCTGAAGGAGGCTCTCTGTGCAGGAGGCTCTCTGTGAAGGAGGCTCTCTGTGCAGGAGGCTCTCTCTGAAGGAGGCTCTCTGTGCAGGAGGCTCTCTGTGAAGGAGGCTCTCTGTGCAGGAGGCTCTCTCTGAAGGAGGCGCTCTCTGAAGGAGGCTCGATACGTGATACTACAATGTTGATCTAAAATACTCTCTTTGTAGATGATGCGCTGTTATCTAACATAATTATAGTGTTTTCTTTACCATCTTCTATTAGATCTGATTAATCTACACAAAATATCACTTTTGTCCTGTTCATTTCGTGTCCATACTTCATCAAACGAGTCTAATCCTTTAAAACTTTATCGTCATTAAACTATTTGCTAATCAATTAAATTTGACGTGATTTTTATTATTCTCGCCTTGCTTTTTTAACGGTATATCACATTTAATAAAAAAGGCTGTGGTGTGGACTTCCTGGTGTCCTAACGCTCCGATAGAAGAGCCGTCTGTGCACAAGAGTGAATGGCCGATAGTAACCTCTGCTGTTCCCTCCTCCCTCCTCCCTCCATGTCTGCGTCTCCCATAGGGCGCCGAACACTCATTTCCCGTCGTATCAACACGTAATCGCGGCGCCCGGATCCCGAGGGTGCAGAGGCCACGAGAGGAGCTCCTCGGCTGGACCAGGGCGTGGACTCAAGGAACTCTATGAATATGCAGTAATTATTCGCAGGTAAGCTCTGGTCAATACACGCACTCTGCTTTGAACTATACTCACGTGAGCGGCTCATGGTTTTGGGGAAAAGACCATTGTGAGTAACATTTTCAAATACGTCGCAAAAAGTACCAATATCGCAAAACATCGATCGTGGCGGACAAACGGATCGATGTTGCTACAAGTTAAACGTATCGCGGTAACGCCAGGGTTCTCAATCTGAACGTAAATGTACCGTATTTTCCGGAGTATAAGTCGCACCAGCCAAAAAATGCATATATATAAGTCGCATTGTTTGGGGGAAATGTATTTGATAAAATCCAAGAGCAAGAACAGACATTTGATCTTGAAATGCAGTTTAAAATAATAACAGATGAGAGAACATGGTGAATAGGTGTACGTATGCTAACACCTTCAGCTACATGACGGATGCTAACGCTAACACCTTCAGCTACATGACGTATGCTAACGCTAACACCTTCAGCTACATGACGTATGCTAACCTAACACCTTCAGCTACATGACGTATGCTAACGCTAACACCTTCAGCTACATGACGTATGCTAACGCTAACACCTTCAGCTACATGAGGCACAGACAGAACTGTGGTAAGTGTCTGGTATGTTAACGTAACATATGAACAGTTATTCAGATAACTATAGCATAAAGAACATGCTAACAAGTTTAGCAAAGCATCAGTTTTACCCCAAATCACTAAATCCACTGAATTCTTCTTCCTCTGTCACTTCTAAACAACTCCACAAACTCCAGAGGAAGAGGAAGTGCAGATTCTTCTTCTGCGTCTCTTAGAGCCTAGAGCGCCCTCTTGTGGTTGTCTTTGTGAAAATAATCAACTTGTGAAATGCAGTTGCCAGTGTGAAAATAACAAATAATATCAGATATAAGTCGTTCTGGAGTATAAGTCGCAAAACTATGAAAAAGGCGCAACTTATAGTCCGGAAAATACGGTACGTTTGGCACCCGAATCTGTGGCGGCAATCTGTGCATTTGACCCACATTTAGACGTGTCAAACTCGAGGGGAACTAGAGCAGCAATAAATGACACCTTCTGGAGGGAGATGGACCCTAGCGCGCGCCGGTATACACAATCTATACAATCCTAAATATACATTACTGTAGACGTGGAGGAAAGATGTCCAAAAGAATGGAACTCTCCTAAATTTCACCCACTCTGATCGGACGACAAACACAAGATGACATAAAACCATCTCCACACATACCGTATTTTCCGGACTATAAGTCTGTATCTACCTGCGTTGCATCAATGGAATTTCCCCATGTGGGACAATAAAGGATTATCTTATCTTATCTTATCTTACCTTTTTTCATAGTTTTGGCCGGGGTGTGACTTATACTTATATTTATACTTAAACTCCGGAGCGACTTGTATGTGATATTATTTGTTATTTTCACACTTGCAACCGCATTTCATACTCCAGTGCGACTTATATGTTTTTTTTCTTCTCTATTACAAGCCTTGAAATAATTATTTTTACATCCCTGTCAACATGACAGGTACCGATCATTTGGTACCTGTCATGGCTAATTCTGTATCGGTCACAAGGAAAGGAAAACAGAATAACATAATTAATGAAAAATGAACTTTTATTAACATGTATCGTTATCATTTACACGTTGAGAAATAGATTTTCAAAGTTAGGGGCCAGGGGGGGCCCCTACCTAAAAAAGTTAAGGGCCCCCCAGGAATTTCAGGGGCCCACAAGCGCGCGCGGCATCACGGCGTCATAAGAACAAGATAAATGTATTGTTTTAAACCTGGTTATTAGCATGTAAAACAATTTGAAGTACTTTTATCTGTTATTTGATATGAAGAGCACAAATACTGAACTCATATAAACCAGAGATCATGATCTTTAAAACTGTTTAATTTAATATAATAATGTTTATTAGATACAAAATGAATACTGTTTACAGCATCTGACACACAAGGAGATCTTGTGGAATATATAAAATCACAGCCTACAAAATAAACTACTAACATATACATTGCCCCGATGCTAACAACTCCAAAGGGGGCGGGGCCCTTGGGGCCCTTGGATACTTCCACATTGACATTGTCCCTAATGTGCAAAATTACAGCTTTTGTTGCAAACAACTTTAAAAAAGACTGAATTGCGAACTGAGGAGATTGACGCCCGCCAACCTCGATATCACTTGTAGTGCAAAATTAGAGCGGGCATATCCGAGTACAACCGAACGCAACCGAACGCAGCGGCCAATCAGATGCCCGCTTTCATCGACATTAGATCACGGACACCGCTCGGCCAATGAGAAGCGAGAAGACTGCGAAGTGGGATGTCTGTCAAATGAAACTTAAGCGATAGAAATGCCCGCGCACATGCTCCGCTGCCTTCCTCCGCTGTAGAACTACAGCAATAATCGTGGTTTGTAGTACAGCGCGCCCGAGTTTGTGCAGAGGAATCGCTTTGGGCGTGTTCACCGCGCTGTTTTTGCCTATTAAAAATATATATTGCGGCAAAAAATTTGCGTCGGTCATCGTGTCCGGAACCTAGAGTTTGGAGTCGGTCAAAACTGATTTTTGCGCCGGTCATTGACCGTGTCCGGCCCGTTATTTCGAGGCTTGCTATTATGTATTTTTTGGCTGGTGCGACTTATACTCCGGTGCGACTTATACTCCGGAAAATACGGTAATGAACCATTCACAAAGATGCAAGATAAAGCTGTGATCGTTAGTTTATCGTTAGGAGAAGAAGAGTGCTGGGGTTCTTTACGAGGGTCCAACATCAAGAGTTAAAATCAGTGGTCACCGGGCGGATCCGCTGACCCTGGAGTGAGGGGTGAGACAGGGCTGTGCCGGGTCCCCCTTCCTGTTTGCTTTTTATCCGTAACCACTGGCTCAATATATCAGACGATCAAAAACAATTCAAGCTGTTACAATTTACGGGATGGAACATAAAATGACCTGCTGCTTAGACTGAAATGCAGTCTGTTGGGAAACTGTGGCAGCAGGAGGCAAACCGCCATCACGGTTTAGGGACCGTCCTGTCGTTCAGGGTTATTGGACTGAAATTGATACAGTTTTCGACATTGTCATTGTACTTAATTTGAGAACAATGTACTATTTGGGCCTCAGAACTGCTGCCATGGATACGATCAGCGGATACCTTTGACTTATACTTCTGGTGGCAGGATAAAAAGGATGACGGGGACCACACAACGATCAAGGACTGGACTGAGATCGTGGCAGACATCAGGCAAATGGAAAAAAATATTTTCGGACTAAATTAGCAAATTCCACAGACTTACGACTGCGTTTATGATGCGATTTTGTTTGTATTTAGTTGATGTCTGCTTGTTTTCTGTCTTTTAAATTATACTCTGACCGTAATGATTTCAGCTTCACATGTCCATAATGACGGTCATAGCTGTGGATTTGACCGGTTTTAATCAGGATTTTCAGGGTGTTTTCAGTGTTTCCTGTAACGATAAATGCTCTTAAATGATGTCCAAACACGAGGCCAGGACTAGTTATCTACATAAAAACAGAACTAGCTCATTTCAGGCTGTGGAGCTGTCGATGGACCAACGCGCCGCGTCTCTTCTTCCGTTCGTTTTTGATGTATCTGGATCATTTTGTGCCCGATTGTTCTCCACGGGGTAAGAATAGCCCGTCCACGCCCGGCGCTGCTGCTGAATCAGTTCCTCAGAAGAACGAGCAACTTTCATTTCTGTTTTTACAGCCGGCTGGATTTCCTCTGCTTCACGTAACGATATAAATAACATGTCACGCTGTGTGGTGTGTCGCCGCGTATTTTCCTGTAAATGATCAACCAAACCAATATTCTACATGTATATTGAATATGAGCTGCTAGTGTTGTACAGATATACATGTGTTTTCAGCTTCCCCTCCACGTTGTGCTAAAATGTGCCTGTAAATGTCTTGGTTGTAGTTTAATTATAGCATTAAACGGGAAACAAAGTGTAGAATTGACTGACAATAATGTAAATTAAAAGTAGATGATGATGGTTTTGCACTTTTATAATCTGCTCTTTTGCTGCGTTTTAAAATGGTTTTCATGATAGACGATGTACTCGATGGCGATATTTAGACGTTATTCCATACGTCTCCCACGTCCAGCCGGGGCAGTGTCCTCTGGATGTGTCCTCTGGATGTGTCCTCTGGGTGTGTCTTTTGAATGTGGATGTGTCTTCTGGATGTGGATGTGTCTTCCGGATGTGTCTTCCGGATATGTCTTCCGGATGTCTCTCCCGGATATGTCTCTCCCGGATGTGTCTTCCGGATGTCTCTCCCGGATGTGTCTTCCGGATGCGGATGTGTCTTCCGGATGCGGATGTGTCTTCTGGGCGTGTCTTGATTGTGTTTGTCTGTGCAGGAGCAGACTGGATTCGTAATGACAAGGGGCTGTGCAGAACATGTCCATTCTGTCAGTGACTGATGTCCCCGATGTTGGTCATGGTAAGAACACGTGTATTCTCCCTTGTCAGTTGCCGTTCATAAAGCTTGTGTGACGCCCGTGTGACGTGCCCGTGTGACGTGCCCGTGTGACGCGCCCGTGTGACGCGCCCGTGTGATGCCCGTGTGACGTGCCCGTGTGATGCCCGTGACGCCCGTGTGACGTGCCCGTGTGACGTGCCCGTGTGACGTGCCCGTGTGACGTGCCCGTGTGATGCCCGTGTGATGCCCGTGTGACGTGCCCGTGTGACGTGCCCGTGTGACGTGCCCGTGTGACGCGCCCGTGTGATGCCCGTGTGATGTGCCCGTGTGACGTGCCCGTGTGACATGCTCGTGACGCCCGTGTGACGTGCCCGTGTGACGTGCCCGTGTGACATGCTCATGACGCCCGTGTGACGTGCCCGTGTGATGCCCATGTGACATGCTCGTGTGATGCCCGTGTGACGCGCCCGTGTGATGCCCGTGTGATGCCCGTGTGATGCCCGTGTGATGCCCGTGTGATGTCCGTGTGACATGCTCGTGACGCCCGTGTGACGTGCCCGTGTGACGTGCCCGTGTGACGCGCCCGTGTGACGCGCCCGTGTGACGCGCCCGTGTGACGCGCCCGTGTGACGCGCCCGTGTGACATGCTCGTGACGCCCGTGTGACGCGCCCGTGTGACGCGCCCGTGTGACGCGCCCGTGTGACGCGCCCGTGTGACATGCTCGTGACACGTGCCCGTGTGACGTGCCCGTGTGACATGCTCGTGTGACATGCTCGTGACGTACGTGTGATGTTTCTGTGCCAGAGGAGAGGAGAGCGGTGGGCGAGGCCTCAGGACGGCAGCTGGACAATCTGGACGAGGCCCGCAGGTGCAGCTCCGTGAAGCCCCTGCTGTCTCCGGGCGACACGGCCCCGCCTCTTGCCAACGGAGACTCCTCCCCCGGCGACACGAGCAGCGGCATGAGCGCCGCGCCCATTGCGCCCAACCACATCAAGCTGGACCCCGCCTCCAGCGACGCGTCTCCAACTTCAGGTACAATACACGAAAATAAACTCACGCGCTCATAAAGACCTCCCCTCCACCCTAAAACCCGACTGTTTACTCAAATGTTTTGTTGTTGCCGTTTTTATTTTTTTATTGGATCATAGATCAAGTCCAGTTAGCTTCACGCCTCCAGTTAGCTTCACGCCTCCAGTTAGCTTCACGCCTCCAGTTAGCTTCACGCCCCCAGTTAGCTTCACGCCCCCAGTTAGCTTCACACCCCCAGGTAGCTTCACACCCCCAGTTAGCTTCACACCCCCAGTTAGCTTCATGCCTCCAGTTAGCTTCATGCCTCCAGTTAGCTTCATGCCTCCAGTTAGCTTCATGCCTCCAGTTAGCTTCATGCCTCCAGTTAGCTTCATGCCTCCAGTTAGCTTCACACCTATATAGATTTGATCAGCAGCCTCGTCTTGTTCTCACTCCAACAGAAGCTAACGGGCCTCTGGCGTCGGAAGCTAACGGGCCTCTGACGTCGGAAGCTAACGGGCCTCTGGCGTCGGAAGCTAACGGGCCTCTGGCGTCGGAAGCTAACGGGCCTCTGGCGTCGGAAGCTAACGTTTACCTGCAGCTGTTGGGTAAATACTTCCTGTTTGTGTTCAGATGTTCAGCCGGTGAAGAGGAAGAAGGGGCCGGCTCCAAAGATGCTGGGGAACGAGGTGTGCAGTGTGTGCGGAGACAAGGCCTCCGGGTTCCACTACAATGTCCTGAGCTGCGAGGGCTGCAAAGGCTTCTTCCGCCGCAGCGTCATCAAGAGTGCCCAGTACTCCTGCAAGAACAACGGCCGCTGTGAAATGGACATGTACATGCGCCGCAAGTGCCAGCAGTGCCGCCTGCGCAAGTGCAGGGAGGCGGGCATGCTGGAGCAATGTGAGTATGACCCTGTCTCAGGGAGGCGGGCACTCTGGAGCAGTGTGAGTATGACCCTGTCTCTTCAAGGGGCACAATGACAAACTTGTGCCACAAGAACATGCTTGGATGTACTACAGATACAGAGTCAGGACTAAACATGGAGCGGCCTCCTGCTGGTGCCAGTCAGGACTAAACATGGACCGGCCTCCTGCTGGTGCCAGAGTCAGGACTAAACATGGACCGGCCTCCTGCTGGTGCCAGAGTCAGGACTAAACATGGGCCGGCCTCCTGCTGGTGCCAGAGTCAGGACTAAACATGGACCGGCCTCCTGCTGGTGCCAGAGTCAGGACTAAACATGGACCGGCCTCCTGCTGGTGCCAGAGTCAGGACTAAACATGGACCGGCCTCCTGCTGGTGCCAGAGTCAGGACTAAACATGGACTGGCCTCCTGCTGGTGCCAGAGTCAGGACTAAACATGGACCGGCCTCCTGCTGGTGCCAGAGTCAGGACTAAACATGGACTGGCCTCCTGCTGGTGTCCAGAGTCATCATGCTCGTTTGTTGCAGGTGTGCTGTCCGAGGAGCAGATCCGTCTTAAGAAGTTGAAGAAGCAGCACGATGATGAGACGGCCCGCTCGTCCTCGGTGGCGACGCCCACCCCTCCCTCTGACTCTGCCTCCCTGGCCCCCGAGCAGGAGGACATGATCCAGAAGCTGGTGGCCATGCAGAAGCAGTGCAACAAGAGGTCTTTCCTGGACCGACCCAAAGTGACTGTGAGTACACTCGTGTGCATCCATGTTCAAAGGTGCCATAACATGCTTTTGTTCACGTTTCGTAGTTTATCCTAAGTGTATCATTGATAATAATAAGGGTTGTGCAACACCCTTAACATAATAGTTAAGAAATATCACCCAGACCTTGGACCCCCTCACCAACCCGGAAATGCAGACGGCTTGGTTTGATATTCGCCCCCACCCTTGTGAAGAGCCATCTGGCTCCCCCGCCCAACCCGTGACGTAGTCTCAGAGCGCCTGTGTGCCCCGCCCACCCGTGACGTAGTCTCAGAGCGCCTGTGTGCCCCGCCCACCCGTGACGTAGTCTCAGAGCGCCTGTGTGCCCCACAGCTGTGTGCTGTAGCTCCGCGGAGACTAAATAAATCTGGTGTTTATTCTACAGCGTGCGCAGAACAGATATATATATATATATATATATATATATATATATATATATATATATATATATATATATATATATATATGTCTTATGTCCATCGCGCTCTTATTTCCTGGTTTTTCGGTATCGGATAGAACTTCTCTCCGTTTATTTTCCCGGTTGCTGCATCAACTGCCACATAAACCTTCACCATTGTGATAATAGTAAAGAGTACAATATCATTAATGAAGTTTTGGGCCTCTCTGAGCCGTGTTTCGTCGTAAATCGAAGCAGAAAAACTCCGGGGCTTGTATTGGGAGACACGGGAGCCTGGAGCAGCGCGGAGCCGAGGGGAAGGGGGCGGGAGGCGGCAGGCGGGTGGAGAGGGGGGAGGGTGAGGGGGGATGATGACGCGTGCCTGTGATTATGACACGGTCTTGCATCCACCCCCCGTCAGTTTGGAGATTGGAGGAAAGGAGATAGTCTGTACTAAAGCTAAACACTGCGGGAATCAATCAAAAAAACACTCTGGACATAAATGAAGCACAAATAGCAGTGTAAGAAGGTTAAAAGCTCTGAAAAGTCGATTTTGCATGTTATGGGACCTTTAATGTACATGAACCGTGAAATAACAGCTCTGTGCCTTCAGATTGAAAGTGTCTTGTTTGTGACCCGTGTTGTTGTTGTTGTTGTTGTTGTTGTTGTTGTTGTGGGGGTGCAGCCGTGGCCTCAGAGTCAGGACCTGCAGAACAGAGAGGTTCGGCAGCAGCGCTTTGCTCACTTCACTGAACTGGCCATCATGTCGGTCCAGGAGATCGTCGACTTCGCCAAGCAGCTGCCCGGCTTCCTGGAGCTGACCAGAGAGGACCAGATCGCGCTGCTCAAGACCTCCACCATAGAGGTGGGACACTGTTTGTTTGTTTGTTTGTTTGTTTGTTTGTTTGTTTGTTTGGAGAGGATTAGAAGAACCTGCTGGTTTTCTGTAGATGTCAGTGTTTTCTCCTGAATGGCACTGAACCTGCCTCTCAGTGGAGTCCGGCCCAAAGCACAATGCTGCTCTGCGGTTGGACCGGCCCAAAGCACAATGCTGCTCTGCGGTTGGACCGGCCCAAAGCACAATGCTGCTCTGCGGTTGGACCGGCCCAAAGCACAATGCTGCTCTGCGGTTGGACCGGCCCAAAGCACAATGCTGCTCTGCGGATGGACCGGCCCAAAGCACAAATTAACACACAAATTCATCTTGTTGTCAATGTTGTTCATTTCAGGGACAGTTCATATTAACATTTCTATAAATATGGCAGAATTGGCCAAAAGGCTGTTTTCCCTCTGTGTCCCATGACCACTGTGACGGTCATGGAGCCGCAGGGGCCCATGTTGTAACATGATGTAAACATAAGTATTAGAACATGATGTAAACATAAGTATTAGAACATGATGTAAACATAAGTATGATGTAAACATAAGTATTAGAACATGATGTAAACATAAGTATTAGAACATGATGTAAACATAAGTATGATGTAAACATAAGTATTAGAACATGATGTAAACATAAGTATTAGAACATGATGTAAACATAAGTATGATGTAAACATAAGTATTAGAACATGATGTAAACATAAGTATTAGAACATGATGTAAACATAAGTATGATGTAAACATAAGTATTAGAACATGATGTAAACATAAGTATGATGTAAACATAAGTATTAGAACATGATGTAAACATAAGTATGATGTAAACATAAGTATTAGAACATGATGTAAACATAAGTATGATGTAAACATAAGTATTAGAACATGATGTAAACATAAGTATATGTCTCAGATTATGCTGCTGGAGACGTCACGGCGATACAACCCTGCGATCGACAGCATCACGTTTCTGAAGGACTTTAGCTACAACAAGGAGGACTTTGCAAAAGCAGGTACTGTTTCAGTTCACGTTTACTGTGACCTTTGCCCCGGGGAGAATGTGACCTTTGCCCCGGGGAGAATGTGACCCTTTTCTCCTTTTGACCTCAGGGCTCCAGATCGAGTTTATCAATCCCATTTTTGAGTTTTCAAAGGGAATGAACGACCTCCATCTGGACGAGGCCGAATACGCCCTGCTCATCGCCATCAACATCTTCTCTGCAGGTGAGAACGAACAGGCCTGCAGAGTAACGCCCGGTTCCGACGCCCGGTTTCGACGCCCGGTTCCGACGCCTGGAATTAACTGCTGAATTTTGCCATGAAAATTGGCCCTCATAATCCTAAGAAACGAGGGCTAAACGATGAGTTAACACGGGTAACGGTTTGCATGCTAAAAACATGTTATAAACACGTTTGCGGGTAAAAAACGTGTTATAAACACGTTTCACGTTTGCGGGTAAAAAACGTGGTATAAACACGTTTCACGTTTGCGTGTTAAAAACATGTTATAAACACGTTTGCAGGTAAAAAACGTGTTATAAACACGTTTCAAGTTTGCGTGTTAAAAACATGTTATAACATGTTATAAACACGTTTGCAGGTAAAAAACGTGTTATAAACACGTTTCAAGTTTGCGTGTTAAAAACATGTTATAAACACGTTTGCAGGTAAAAAACGTGTTATAAACACGTTTCAAGTTTGCGTGTTAAAAACATGTTATAAACACGTTTGACGTTTGCGTGTTATAAACACGTTTTTAACGTTTGCGTGTTAAAAACATGTTATAAACACGTTTGACGTTTGCGTGTTATAAACACGTTTTTAACGTTTGCGTGTTAAAAACATGTTATAAACACGTTTGCGTTTTTTAAAAACACGTTATAAACACGTTTGATGTTTGCGTGTTAAAAACATGTTATAAACACGTTTTTAACGTTTGCGTGTTAAAAACATGTTATAAACACGTTTGCGTGTTAAAAGCTCCTGTCATGTTCTTTCAGACAGACCAAACGTTCAGGACCATGAGCTGGTGGAGCGGCTGCAGCAGCCGTATGTCGACGCCCTGCGCTCATACATCATGATCAAGAGACCAAACGTAAGACGCCTTTGACTAGATCTGCCTCGTGTTCTGAGCAAACGTGTAAAACATGAGCATCGACGCCATTTTGAGCCTGTCCAGGGACTTTAGGTGGAAATGAGCCACAACCTGCACAAGCGTCCATCCTGTAGGTCAAGGTTCATGTGCTCTGTCCCTGATCAAGTTATAAACTACACTAAAGGTCAGACACAAGGTCACGTGGATATGATGAGGTTTATTCTCTGTAGTGAAGACTTTAGTAAGACAAACGAGGTGAAGAATGAGCAGTTATGTTTTAGAGCTAATTAAGCAGAATAATAATCTATAAATATAACCGATGATTGGCCCTCGCCACGCCTCCACACAGTAACAAATATGACATGGGACTTGTTTACTTTTTTGATCAGATGCCAAAATGGAATTTTATGCCATTTCTTCAAATTTCATAAAAACAAAATTTTATTCCCTCTATACAATTTTATTTGACTCTATAGGGGGCGCTATTGCGCCAAATTAATTTGTTTCTCTTCCAGTAGGTTTAGGGCAAAGGGTTTAAGAACTGATTCAAATGTGACGCAATTCAGACTTTGTCTGCGCAAATGGTAGCAAATTTTAAAATTGGAAATTTTTTGAAATTCTAGCCACAGTTTTTGGCTTCACAGAGACTGTGACCGACTCAAAGTCTCTTTAACACCATTTTCACCAAATTTCATTTTTTTCGGGCAAATGCCCTGGAGTCATGCTTAGCAATTTTTTATCCAATATGGCCGACATTGCCGTAATAATATTTTGTACTTCTCTTGTCGCCATCTACCGCCAAATTTCATGATTCTACGATCAGATTTTTTATTTGGTCATTTCTTATCTCTAAATGCATTTTTGGTACATTTGACGTGCGCAAATTTTTGTGACTTTTCATCAATGTTCACTGGGTGAATAACAGGCGGTTGGTCCCGAGAGGAATAAAAAAAAAAAAGAGGAATATTCTGATGTGAAATCAATGTTTCCCATTTTCAAATATCATAAACTATACATTTTCGGAAAGCGCTTTCCTGCCTCATGATTTGGGTCTCTGGTCACTGACGGGAACTTTGTGTTTTTGAGTCTTTGAAGCTTCAATACATCTTTGTGGCATTAATTGTTTTGAAATGCTAAAAAACTCAACGAGCATTTGGCCAATATTAGGCGGCGAGTGCGTGGAGCACAGCGGGTGCAGTGGCCAGCGCGGGGAGCGGGGTGGGCATCGCCATCGCAGCTGGTGCAGAAAAGTTGGAAAAGCTTTTTTTGCGGCAAGACGCAGCGCAGCAACTGATCAAGAGATTTGGCTCTAGTAACGTGCTACGCACTGACCGGAAGAAGGACCAAAATAAACCTGCATGAAGTTTCGGCCAATCATAGAAGACGTGAGATTCTCACTGAGACAAAAGCGCGTGTTCTGCTTCTGTCATTCTGACATGTCTAAGGTCTAAACTCAGGCAATTGACAATTACAGGTTTTGACAAGAAACATGAGTTTCTCACTCTCTCATCCTCTTGAGACTATCTCAATGTGGTCATCTCACAGTTTGGGTTGACTGGGATGTGCTGTGGGGCCCCTAGGGCCCGTGGACCATGTGGATTGAGTAAACAAACATGAGTGACAGGTGACATTATTTGGAGAGTTCATAACTTCTAAATATAAACTTACTAAAGGATGTTCAGGGATGTTCACTCGAGGTGAGCAGGTCTATCAAGCTACTATCGTTGAATCAACGCGTAAATTTGATGTGAAGCCAGACAGTCTTTTGGGGAGGAGGGGGTCCAGAGAGAGACGAAAAAAATTAAGTCTTTTCAGCTTCAACCCATTTTGAGATGATCCCTAAGTTAAATGTTCAAGTTTTGCATTACATGCGAAATCGGAACATGCAAGAGAAGGAGAACGTTTTTGTGAGCTACTATATGGGACGGTCGTCATCCCCATGTAAAGCGCTCGTTTAGTGGCTTCGCCCGTTTACAACAGTAATGTTCAGTACTCCTCAGTTTGCACGGGCCGTGCATGAGTGGAGGAGTGCGCACTTTTCGCAGCCGTGCTTTACACGGCCTGACAGGACTAACAGGCCTCTGCTCTCACCAGCTGGTGGCGCCCGGGCCTAATAAGGCTGCAGTTATTTTATTACTTGGTTTACGGATTTTTAAATGAAATATATTGAACAGGCGTACGGAATATAAATACAATTTCAATTTCAAAAGATGTTTTCTTCCCGGTTTGCCCAAAACGCACCACGGGTGGAGGGGGGGGGGCGCAGGAGCGTGTAACAGTAGATTTAATGCGTTTTAGACAGACAGAACTGACACTTAAGTGTGCACCCTCCCCCACCCACCCAGTCACGGCAAAACATGCTGAAGAAAATGAGGTAAACGGGTTTAAAATGTGTATTTGCGATATAATGGCGCGCAGCAGACAGACGGGCCGGGGCGCGCTCTCCCCAGGGCCGGGGCGTGCTCTCCCCGGGGCCGGGGCGTGCTCTCCCCGGGGCCGGGGCGCGCTCTCCCCGGGGGACAGACTTCCGCAGGAGTTTGGCGAGAAATTGCTTCACGCGCTCTTATCTTTTGACTTAATACCGCTTTTTACATTTAATTTAATGCCATTTTGCTTTGTCGGCGGTACTTTATAAAAAAAAAGATAATTTATTTTATTTATATTGTATAAATCGATAATCTAAGTGCGGCGAATCCGTAAACCAAGTAATAAAATAACTAAGGCCTAATATAATGCACAAGGCCATTGAGAGACTGAAGCCTTTTATACCTGCTTCTTCAGTTGGACATCAGTTGGACATCAGTTGGACATCAGTTGGACATCAGTTGGACATCAGTTGGACCTCAGTTGGACCTCAGTTGGACCTCGGCAGGACCTCGGCAGTGGCGCGGTCGAGTATTTAACCTTGAACCTTTGTGTCCAGGACCACCTGATGTTCCCTCGGATGCTGATGAAGCTGGTCAGCCTCCGCACCTTGAGTAGTGTCCACTCAGAGCAGGTCTTTGCACTGCGCCTCCAGGACAAGAAACTGCCCCCTCTGCTGTCCGAAATCTGGGACGTGACCGAGTGACCGAGCGAAGGCGGGACGCGACCGAGCGAAGGCGGGACGCGACCGAGCGAAGGCGGGACGCGACCGAGCGAAGGCGGGACGCGACCGAGCGAAGGCGGGACGCGACCGAGCGAAGGCGGGACGCGACCGAGCGAAGGCGGGACGCCACCAAGTGACCGAGCGAAGGCGGGACGCGACCGAGCGAAGGCGGGACGCGACCGAGCGAAGGCGGGACGCGACCGAGCGAAGGCGGGACGCCACCAAGTGACCGAGCGAAGGCGGGACGCCACCAAGTGACCGAGCGAAGGCGGGACACCACCAAGTGACCGAGCGAAGGCGGGACGCGACCGAGCGAAGGCGGGACGCCACCAAGTGACCGAGCGAAGGCGGGACGCGACCGAACGAAGGCGGGACGCGACCGAACGAAGGCGGGACGCGACCGAACGAAGGCGGGACGCGACCGAACGAAGGCGGGACGCGACCGAACGAAGGCGGGACGCGACCGAACGAAGGCGGGACGCGACCGAACGAAGGCGGGACGCGACCGAACGAAGGCGGGACGCGACCGAACGAAGGCGGGACGCGACCGAACGAAGGCGGGACGCGACCGAACGAAGGCGGGACGCGACGCGACCGAACGAAGGCGGGACGCGACCGAACGAAGGCGGGACGCGACCGAACGAAGGCGGGACGCGACCGAACGAAGGCGGGACGCGACCGAACGAAGGCGGGACGCGACCGAACGAAGGCGGGACGCGACCGAACGAAGGCGGGACGCGACCGAACGAAGGCGGGACGCGACCGAACGAAGGCGGGACGCGACCGAACGAAGGCGGGACGCGACGCGACCGAACGAAGGCGGGGCGCGACCGAACGAAGGCGGGGCGCGACCGAACGAAGGCGGGAAGCGACCGAACGAAGGCGGGAAGCGACCGAACGAAGGCGGGAAGCGACCGAACGAAGGCGGGAAGTGACCGAGCGAAGGCGGGAAGTAACCGAGCGAAGGTGGGACTCCGAAGGCGGGGTGCGACCGAGTGACCGAGCGATGGTGGGAAGTGACCAAGTGACCGGGCGAAGGCGGGGCGCGACCAAGTGACTGGGCGAAGGCTGGGCGAAGGCTGGGCGAAGGCTGGGCGAAGGCGGGGCGAAGGCGGGGCGAAGGCGGGGCGAAGGCGGGGCGAAGGCGGGGCGAAGGCGGGACACGACCAAGTGACCGGGCGGAGGCGGGACGCAACCGGGCGAAGGTCTCACAAACGTTCAGCGGGTTTTAGGTTTTATGGACACTTTTTTGAGCCTTTTTGTTCTGTTTTAGGCTCTTGTGAAAATACATTTTAAACTACCCACTTCCAGTTTGTATCCAGGATGACGTGTCACGGTACCAGGTCACGGTACCGTTCAGTCTGTATCCGTGTGAACACTCGAACACGCCTGCTCCATGTGTGTTTACATGACTTATTATCTCATTATTACATCTCGACAGGAAAGGTTTGACTGACACGACTTAAAGGTCGTTAAGGACCTTTGGAAGACACGGTTTAAGACGACTGAACGTTAAATAAACAGTTTAAATGGAGCCGTCGAGCAGGTTTATGGTTCATATCTCTGAATATACTCGGCCTGTCCACAAAGTTCTGTCAGGACAAATACGCAAAGTTCTGGATAAATACGCAAAGTTCTGGATAAAGACGCAAAGTTCTGGATAAAGACGCAAAGTTCTGGATAAAGACGCAAAGTTCTGGATAAAGACGCAAAGCTCGGGATGGATATGCAAAGGTGAAAGACGACTGTAAAGTGATTGTGTCAGTTAAACACTTTAGGACACGAGATAATGTGACAGTTATATTTAAATACATTGAGGTTGAACATGTGTGTATTCCGCGTATACAGACTGAACGTCGAAGTACTGCTGTACTCGAAGTGAAATGATTTATACCTCAATTCTCACAGGGCTAAATGTCCTTAGAGGTCACGTAGAGGTCGCGTACAGGTCTTCGTAGAGGTCGCGTACAGGTCTTCGTAGAGGTCACGTACAGGTCTTCGTAGAGGTCGCGTACAGGTCTTCGTAGAGGTCACGTACAGGTCTTCGTAGAGGTCGCGTACAGGTCTTCGTAGAGGTTGCGTACAGCTCTTCGTAGAGGTCGCGTACAGCTCTTCGTAGAGGTCGCGTACAGGTCTTCGTAGAGGTCACGTACAGGTCTTCGTAGAGGTCACGTACAGGTCTTCGTAGAGGTCACATACAGGTCTTCGTAGAGATCGTAGAGGTCACGTACAGGTCTTCGTAGAGGTCACGTACAGGTCTTCGTAGAAGTCACGTACAGGTCTTCGTAGAGGTCGTAGAGGTCACGTACAGGTCTTCGTAGAGGTCACGTACAGGTCTTCGTAGAGGTCGCGTACAGGTCTTCGTAGAGGTCGCGTACAGGTCTTCGTAGAGGTCGCGTACAGCTCTTCGTAGAGGTCGCGTACAGGTCTTCGTAGAGGTCGCGTACAGGTCTTCGTAGAGGTCACGTACAGGTCTTCGTAGAGGTCACGTACAGGTCTTCGTAGAGGTCACGTACAGGTCTTCGTAGAGATCGTAGAGGTCACGTACAGGTCTTCGTAGAGGTCACGTACAGGTCTTCGTAGAGGTCACATACAGGTCTTCGTAGAGATCGTAGAGGTCACGTACAGGTCTTCGTAGAGGTCACGTACAGGTCTTCGTAGAGGTCACGTACAGGTCTTCGTAGAAGTCACGTACAGGTCTTCGTAGAGGTCGTAGAGGTCACGTATGTCAGCGTGCACATGGAAAGTGTCCAGATGTTTAATATAACGCAGAGTTTGATTATTTCACAGGTTTTAACATATTTCAGGATGGTTTTAGCCCAAAGTGAAATGTACTTTTATCAATGGGACATGATGGTGATTATGAGTCCTGAATATGAGCCACTGTAACTCGACACAGATCCTGGTATTATAATAACTTATTTTGTATTATGCTGGTGGTGATTATTTTTTACACACACACACACACACACACACACACACACACACACACACACACACACACACACACACACACACACACACACACACACACACACACACACACACACACACATACACATACACATACACATACACACATACACACATACACACATACACACATACACACACACATACACACACACACATACACATACACACATACACATACACACACACATACACACATACACACATACACATACACATACACACACACACAGCAGGAGTGATGTAGTGTAGGGCCCTTTAAAAAACGCTCATATTTACACTTTCAATCAGTAGTAAACGACGTAGGGAAATTGGTGGCATGAAAATGTAAAAAATGACAAAACGTTTGATGGAATATAACCTGAATAAAAGTGTTTCACTGCTGAACTCAATCCGGTTGAACAAAAGGAATTGTACATTTGTTCTTGTTTCTCGCTCGGCGTCTCCAGCGTGTGGACAAAAGAGACGTTTCAATGTAAAAAATAGAAATGCAAAGTTATTTTAATACTTCTGTCAGTTTTGTATGTACAGTATGAATAAAGCCTGTTCTCTTTCTTCTGTCTGTGATTTACACTTCAACCTTTAAATATTCTCACTCAAAGTTTACACTGGATATGGTTTAGTTTAATTTCTTGGATAATATATATATATTATATATATATATATATATGTACAATATAACTTTATTATTGTCACGGTCTGTGGTGCTGGTTTGAGGAGACGCAAGGGCCCTAAAGGACCCGCCTCCTTAACCCTGCTGCGCCTCCTCCTCCTACAGCCCCTCCTCCTCCTCCTGTAGGCCACTCCTCCTCCTACAGCCCCTCCTCCTCCTCCTGTGGGCCACTCCTCCTCCTACAGCCCCTCCTCCTCCTCCTGTGGGCCACTCCTCCTCCTACAGCCCCTCCTCCTCCTCCTGTGGGCCACTCCTCCTCCTACAGCCCCTCCTCCTCCTGTGGGCCACTCCTCCTCCTACAGCCCCTCCTCCTCCTCCTGTGGGCCACTCCTCCTCCTACAGCCCCTCCTCCTCCTCCTGTGGGCCACTCCTCCTCCTACAGCCCCTCCTCCTCCTCCTGTGGGCCACTCCTCCTCCTACAGCCCCTCCTCCTCCTCCTGTGGGCCACTCCTCCTCCTCCAGTCGCTCCTCCTCCTCCTGTGGGCCACTCCTCCTCCTCCAGTCGCTCCTCCTCCTCCTGTGGGCCACTCCTCCTCCTACAGCCCCTCCTCCTCCTCCTGTGGGCCACTCCTCCTCCTACAGCCCCTCCTCCTCCTCCTGTGGGCCGCCACTCCTCCAGTCGCTCCTCCTGTGGTCACTCCTCTTTCCGTCGCTCCTCCTCTGGGCCGCTCCTCCGCCTCCTTCAGTCGCTCCTCTTCCTCCGGGCTGCTCCTCCTCCTGTGGTCGCTCCTCCTCCTCCAGCCGCTCCTCCTCCTCCAGTCGCTCCTCCTCATTCAGTCGCTCCTCCTCCTCCAGTCGCTCCTCCTCCTCATTCAGTCGCTCCTATTCCTCCGGGCCGCTCTTCCTCCTGTGGCCGCTCCTCCTCCTCCTCCAGTCGCTCCTCCTCCTCCAGTCACTCCTCCTCCTCCAGTCGCTGCTCCTCCTCCTCCAGTCGCTCCTCCTCATTCAGTCGCTCCTCCTCCAGTCGCTCCTCCTCCTCATTCAGTCGCTCCTCCTCCAGTCGCTCCTCCTCCTCATTCAGTCGCCTCTCCTCCAGTCGCTCCTCCTCCTCCTCCAGTCGCTCCTCATTCAGTCGCTCCTCCTCCTCCAGTCGCTCCTCCTCCTCCTGTGGGCCACTCCTCCTCCTCCAGTCGCTCCTCCTCCTCCTGTGGGCCACTCCTCCTCCTACAGCCCCTCCTCCTCCTCCTGTGGGCCACTCCTCCTCCTACAGCCCCTCCTCCTCCTCCTGTGGGCCACTCCTCCTCCTACAGCCCCTCCTTCTCCTCCTGTGGGCCGCCACTCCTCCAGTCGCTCCTCCTGTGGTCACTCCTCTTTCCGTCGCTCCTCCTCTGGGCCGCTCCTCCGCCTCCTTCAGTCGCTCCTCTTCCTCCGGGCTGCTCCTCCTCCTGTGGTCGCTCCTCCTCCTCCTCCAGCCGCTCCTCCTCCTCCAGTCGCTCCTCCTCATTCAGTCGCTCCTCCTCCTCCAGTCGCTCCTCCTCCTCATTCAGTCGCTCCTATTCCTCCGGGCCGCTCTTCCTCCTGTGGCCGCTCCTCCTCCTCCTCCAGTCGCTCCTCCTCCTCCAGTCGCTCCTCCTCCTCCAGTCGCTGCTCCTCATTCAGTCGCTCCTCCTCCAGTCGCTCCTCCTCCTCATTCAGTCGCTCCTCCTCCAGTCGCTCCTCCTCCTCATTCAGTCGCCTCTCCTCCAGTCGCTCCTCCTCCTCCTCCAGTCGCTCCTCATTCAGTCGCTCCTCCTCCTCCAGTCGCTCCTCATTCAGTCGCTCCTCCTCCTCCAGTCGCTCCTCCTCCTCCAGTCGCTCCTCCTCCTCCAGTCGCTCCTCCTCCAGTCGCTCCTCCTCCTCATTCAGTCGCTCCTATTCCTCCGGGCCGCTCTTCCTCCTGTGGCCGCTCCTCCTCCTCCTCCAGTCGCTCCTCCTCCTCCAGTCGCTCCTCCTCCTCCAGTCGCTGCTCCTCCTCCTCCAGTCGCTCCTCCTCATTCAGTCGCTCCTCCTCCTCATTCAGTCGCTCCTCCTCCAGTCGCTCCTCCTCCTCATTCAGTCGCCTCTCCTCCAGTCGCTCCTCCTCCTCCTCCAGTCGCTCCTCATTCAGTCGCTCCTCCTCCTCCTCCAGTCGCTCCTCCTCCTCCAGTCGCTCCTCCTCCTCCAGTCGCTCCTCCTCCTCATTCAGTCGCTCCTCCTCCAGTCGCTCCTCCTCCTCATTCAGTCGCTCCTCCAGTCGCTCCTCCTCCTCCTCCAGTCGCTCCTCCTCCAGTCGCTCCTCCTCCTCATTCAGTCGCTCCTCCAGTCGCTCCTCCTCCTCATTCAGTCGCTCCTCCTCCAGTCGCTCCTCCTCCTCATTCAGTCGCCTCTCCTCCAGTCGCTCCTCCTCCTCCTCCAGTCGCTCCTCCTCATTCAGTCGCTCCTCCTCCTCCAGTCGCTCCTCCTCCTCCAGTCGCTCCTCCTCCTCATTCAGTCGCTCCTCCTCCAGTCGCTCCTCCTCCTCATTCAGTCGCTCCTCCAGTCGCTCCTCCTCCTCCTCCAGTCGCTCCTCCTCCAGTCGCTGCTCCTCCTCCAGTCGCTGCTCCTCCTCCAGTCGCTGCTCCTCCTCCAGTCGCTCCTCCTCCTCATTCAGTCGCTCCTCCTCCAGTCGCTCCTCCTCATTCAGTCGCTCCTCCTCCAGTCGCTCCTCCTCCTCCTCCTCCAGTCGCTCCTCCTCCAGTCGCTCCTCCTCCTCATTCAGTCGCTCCTCCTCCAGTCGCTCCTCCTCCTCATTCAGTCGCTCCTCCTCCAGTCGCTCCTCCTCCACCTCCAGTCGCTCCTCCTCCTCCAGTCGCTCCTCATGCAGTCGCTCCTCCTCCAGTCGCTCCTCCTCCAGTCGCTCCTCCTCCTCCTCCAGTCGCTCCTCCTCATTCAGTCGCTCCTCCTCATTCAGTCGCTCCTCCTCATTCAGTCGCTCCTCCTCCAGTCGCTCCTCCTCCTCATTCAGTCGCTCCTCCTCCAGTCGCTCCTCCTCCTCATTCAGTCGCTCCTCCTCCTCATTCAGTCGCTCCTCCTCCAGTCGCTCCTCCTCATTCAGTCGCTCCTCCTCCAGTCGCTCCTCCTCCTCATTCAGTCGCTCCTCCTCCAGTCGCTCCTCCTCCTCATTCAGTCGCTCCTCCTCCAGTCGCTCCTCCTCCTCATTCAGTCGCTCCTCCTCCAGTCGCTCCTCCTCCAGTCGCTCCTCCTCCTCATGCAGTCGCTCCTCCTCATTCAGTCGCTCCTCCTCCAGTCGCTCCTCCTCCTCATTCAGTCGCTCCTCCTCCAGTCGCTCCTCCTCCTCATTCAATCGCTCCTCCTCCAGTCGCTCCTCCTCCAGTCGCTCCTCCTCCTCATGCAGTCGCTCCTCATTCAGTCGCTCCTCCTCCAGTCGCTCCTCCTCATTCAGTCGCTCCTCCTCCAGTCGCTCCTCCTCCTCATTCAGTCGCTCCTCCTCATTCAGTCGCTCCTCCTCATTCAGTCGCTCCTCCTCATGCAGTCGCTCCTCCTCATTCAGTCGCTCCTCCTCCAGTCGCTCCTCCTCCTCATTCAGTCGCTCCTCCTCCAGTCGCTCCTCCTCCTCATGCAGTCGCTCCTCCTCCAGTCGCTCCTCCTCCTCCTCCAGTCGCTCCTCCTCCTCATTCAGTCGCTCCTCCTCATTCAGTCGCTCCTCCTCATTCAGTCGCTCCTCCTCATTCAGTCGCTCCTCCTCATTCAGTCGCTCCTCCTCCTCCTCCAGTCGCTCCTCCTCATTCAGTCGCTCCTCCTCCAGTCGCTCCTCCTCCTCATGCAGTCGCTCCTCCTCCTCATTCAGTCGCTCCTCCTCCAGTCGCTCCTCCTCCTCCTCCAGTCGCTCCTCCTCCTCATTCAGTCGCTCCTCCTCATTCAGTCGCTCCTCCTCCAGTCGCTCCTCCTCATTCAGTCGCTCCTCCTCCAGTCGCTCCTCCTCCTCATTCAGTCGCTCCTCCTCCAGTCGCTCCTCCTCCTCATTCAGTCGCTCCTCCTCCAGTCGCTCCTCTAGAATAGACTATCTTCAACAAAGAGTCAAGTTAACAAATGTATTTATTAGACAATTAAAAACATACTTGAATCACTCACTGCACGTGAATATAATATGTCATACTGAGTACTTGTACAAGCAGGTAGAATACTCAGAGTACACGTGAATATACATGTCATATATAGTGAGTACTTGTACATAGTGAGTACTTGTACTTGTACCTGGTGCAGAGGGAGCAGCGCGTGGCGTGTCATCAGCTCGCGCCTGGAGCTCGCGCCTCGTCGCTTCCGTGCGCTTCCGTGCGCAGACGCCCTCCCTCCGCGGCAGATGAAGGATGTATCGCGGGCACAGCTCAGACACAGGTCGGACAGAAGGACGCAGCAGCAGCACCATGCACCCGCCACGAGCCCCGCGAGCCCCGCGAGCCTCGTCCGTGTGACCGCCCCGCGCATTGAGCCGTTCGCCTGCCGTTCGCGAGACCCCCGCGCGTACTTCGCCTCTGGCCGCCTCTACGTGCGCGAGAGGAGGACGCGACGCACCGCGCAGGCCGCGCGCTGGCTCCGCTCTCAGCCCCGGAATCAGCATTAGCGGCTAACAAGCTAATGTCATCAGGTACAATTACGCTTTTTACCCCGGATGTTACGTTCAGTTACGCATTTGATACTTGTACAAGACATGTGTGATGATTGTCACGACGTTCAGCGCGATGTCACGCTCACGGAAGTGCATTTACTCAGAGAAAGGTGCTAGTTGTTTGTTTGTTAGCCACTAGGAAGCTAACAGGCTAATCCATCAGTGACGTAGAAACGCGCTGTGGATGAAGCGGAGCGTCTGCGCTGGATGTGAGTGACAGGTGAGGATGAGGAGGATGATGATGAACAAGAGGACAAACGTGATTAGGAATATCACCGTGACCGTTACTCTGCACGTTACTCTGCACGTTACTCTGCACGTTACTCTGCACGTTACTCGGTCTTGCAGACGTCATTTGCAGCATCATCATGCGAGTGTGTTTTGGACGTGTAAATGTGACCTACAGAAGCTAAACATGAGGTAGATTGAGGCTGCAGCGATTAATCGGTTTATTTGAGACAAATGGAGCAATAAAATAAGCGTCGACTTTTATTGTTTTCTGGACTTTTCAGAAAACAGTAAAATTAAATCTAGAAGTGTCACAGCCGGAGGTATTTTACTGTTTGTAACTTAAACTCTGCGGTCAGGAGCGTGCGGTCAGGCCTCGGTCTGGAGCAGGAGCGGTCAGGCCTCGGTCTGGAGCAGGAGCGTGCGGTCAGGCCTCGGGCAGGAGCGGTCAGGCCTCGGTCTGGAGCAGGAGCGTGCGGTCAGGCCTCTGTCTGGAGCAGGAGCGGTCAGGCCTCGGTCAGGAGCAGGAGCGTGCGGTCAGGCTTCGGTCAGGAGCAGGAGCGGTCAGGCCTCGGTCTGGAGCAGGAGCGGTCAGGCCTCGGTCTGGAGCAGGAGCAGGAGCGGTCAGGCCTCGGTCTGGAGCAGGAGCGGTCAGGCCTCGGTCAGGAGCAGGAGCGTGCGGTCAGGCTTCGGTCAGGAGCAGGAGCGGTCAGGCCTCGGTCTGGAGCAGGAGCAGGAGCGGTCAGGCCTCGGTCTGGAGCAGGAGCGGTCAGGCCTCGGTCAGGAGCAGGAGCGTGCGGTCAGGCTTCGGTCAGGAGCAGGAGCGGTCAGGCCTCGGTCTGGAGCAGGAGCAGGAGCGGTCAGGCCTCGGTCTGGAGCAGGAGCGTGCGGTCAGGCCTCGGTCAGGAGCAGGAGCGTGCTGTCAGGCTTCGGTCTGGAGCAGGAGCGGTCAGGCCTCGGTCTGGAGCAGGAGCGGTCAGGCCTCGGTCTGGAGCAGGAGCGTGCGGTCAGGCCTCGGGCAGGAGCGGTCAGGCCTCGGTCTGGAGCAGGAGCGGTCAGGCCTCAGTCTGGAGCAGGAGCGGTCAGGCCTCGGTCTGGAGCAGGAGCGTGCGGTCAGGCCTCGGGCAGGAGCGGTCAGGCCTCGGTCTGGAGCAGGAGCGGTCAGGCCTCGGTCTGGAGCAGGAGCGGTCAGGCCTCAGTCTGGAGCAGGAGCGTGCGGTCAGGCCTCGGTCTTGAGCAGGAGCGTGCGGTCAGGCCTCGGTCTGGAGCAGGAGCATGCTGTCAGGCCTCGGTCTGGAGCGTGCGGTCAGGCCTTGGTCAGGAGCGTGCGGTCAGGCCTCGGGCAGGAGCGGTCAGGCCTCGGTCTGGAGCAGGAGCGGTCAGGCCTCGGTCAGGGGCAGGAGCGTGCGGTCAGGCCTCGGTCTGGAGCAGGAGCGGTCAGGCCTCGGTCAGGAGCAGGAGCATGCGGTCAGGCCTCGGTCAGGAGCAGGAGCGTGCGGTCAGGCCTCGGTCTGGAGCAGGAGCATGCGGTCAGGCCTCGGTCAGGAGCGTGCGGTCAGGCCTCGGTCAGGAGCAGGAGCATGCGGTCAGGCCTCGGTCAGGAGCGTGCGGTCAGGCCTCGGTCAGGAGCAGGAGCGTGCGGTCAGGCCTCGGTCTGGAGCAGGAGCATGCGGTCAGGCCTCGGTCAGGAGCGTGCGGTCAGGCCTCGGTCAGGAGCAGGAGCGTGCGGTCAGGCCTCGGTCAGGAGCGTGCGGTCAGGCCCGTTTCCCCTTCACTTCTGCTGCTGGACCTCCTACAGGCAGCTGAGCAGTACTGTGGGCGTGTCCAGAGGCCCGTTCATGCTCCGCCCTCAGTATCATGGGCAGTCGCTCTTGGCGTGTGAGACCGGGCTTCCAGATGGACCCTTTTAGTTTTCACTTTTTGCGTGAAAATGTTTTCCACAAATATTGAAGTCTGCTTAGCGTCCATAAAAGTCACTGCACGATACTTGAAGAAATATGCATCGTCTTATTTTGATCATCATATCAGAATCCAAACACAGATAAAAAATATAAATTCATTCACGTTCTAGCGTTAGAGTTAAGATCATATTTCCACTTGTATTTGGTTAAAAACACAAACATCTCAATATACAATAAAATGATAAACTCAGTGACGAGTCGACCACTGAAATAATAATAATGAATGACTCGAGTAGTAAAAAAGAGAACATAATAATACACTGCTGGATGATGCAAAACGCACGTGGAATATGATCAGATATTTGCTTTCCCGCTTTTATACTTCATTGTATTCGATCCCATGTGGCGGTGTTGACACTCGTACGCGGCGTAAAACGTGTATTACAAGCTGTGTCCTTAACAACGATATACGCACAGTACGAGAAGCATAAAATATAGAATACGCTTTTTTCGTGACGTGCGTAGTAGGTTTATTGGATCACGATCTGCGTCTGTAGGTCTGCGATAAACCGTTCTGACACACGAGGGTGCTAGTGTAGGTCTGCGATAAACCGTTCTGACACACGAGGGTGCTAGTGTAGGTCTGCGATAAACCGTTCTGACACACGAGGGTGCTAGTGTAGGTCTGCGATAAACCGTTCTGACACACGAGGGTGCTAGTGTAGGTCTGCGATAAACCGTTCTGACACACGAGGGTGCTAGTGTAGGTCTGCGATAAACAGTTCTGACACACGAGGGTGCTAGTGTAGGTCTGCAATAAACCGTTCTGACACACGAGGGTGCTAGTGTAGGTCTGCGATAAACCGTTCTGACACACGAGGGTGCTAGTGTAGGTCTGCGATAAACCGTTCTGACACACGAGGGTGCTACTGTAGGTCTGCGATAAACCGTTCTGACACACGAGGGTGCTAGTGTAGGTCTGCGATAAACCGTTCTGACACACGAGGGTGCTAGTGTAGGTCTGCAATAAACCGTTCTGACACACGAGGGTGCTAGTGTAGGTCTGCGATAAACCGTTCTGACACACGAGGGTGCTAGTGTAGGTCTGCGATAAACCGTTCTGACACACGAGGGTGCTAGTGTAGGTCTGCGATAAACCGTTCTGACACACGAGGGTGCTAGTGTAGGTCTGCGATAAACCGTTCTGACACACGAGGGTGCTAGTGTAGGTCTGCGATAAACCGTTCTGACACACGAGGGTGCTAGTGTAGGTCTGCGATAAACAGTTCTGACACACGAGGGTGCTAGTGTAGGTCTGCAATAAACCGTTCTGACACACGAGGGTGCTAGTGTAGGTCTGCGATAAACCGTTCTGACACACGAGGGTGCTAGTGTAGGTCTGCGATAAACCGTTCTGACACACGAGGGTGCTACTGTAGGTCTGCGATAAACCGTTCTGACACACGAGGGTGCTAGTGTAGGTCTGCGATAAACCGTTCTGACACACGAGGGTGCTAGTGTAGGTCTGCAATAAACCGTTCTGACACACGAGGGTGCTAGTGTAGGTCTGCGATAAACCGTTCTGACACACGAGGGTGCTAGTGTAGGTCTGCGATAAACCGTTCTGACACACGAGGGTGCTAGTGTAGGTCTGCGATAAACCGTTCTGACACACGAGGGTGCTAGTGTAGGTCTGCGATAAACCGTTCTGACACACGAGGGTGCTACTGTAGGTCTGCGATAAACCGTTCTGACACACGAGGGTGCTACTGTAGGTCTGCGATAAACCGTTCTGACACACGAGGGTGCTAGTGTAGGTCTGCAATAAACCGTTCTGACACACGAGGGTGCTAGTGTAGGTCTGCGATAAACCGTTCTGACACACGAGGGTGCTAGTGTAGGTCTGCGATAAACCGTTCTGACACACGAGGGTGCTAGTGTAGGTCTGCGATAAACCGTTCTGACACACGAGGGTGCTAGTGAGTCGGCGAGTCACATCTGCCCTGGGCGAGCATGACTGTTGCTAGGTAGCTTTAGATAAGTTCAGAAATGCTTGTCCAAAAAGAAGGGAAATGATGATCGATCAGCTGAGAGTAAAGCGGCGGCGGCGGTGTGTTTTGCGTGCGGCGACTGTTGCTAATGCGTCTCTGTTTTCCTCTCCCTCTGGTGTAGTATCTGCTGTATCGGCTCCGGGGGCCGGGGGCCGCACACGCGTGTTCGTTACGTTGATGTGTTTGCGAGATAAAGAGGTTTGTGGTGCGTGTGGCCCGTGCTCCGAGTCAGTGATACTGTTAGCTTTCCCTAAATAGCTCCTGCAATGCTAGCTTGTGTGAGGGGTTTAGATTGAAGATTCTATCACTGATATATTGTGATGTCACCGTTTTTCATTTCTTAATTTGGTTTTTAAATTGCAGGATCACTCTTGACTCTAGAATGATCTGAAATCATTAACAATCAATGTAATATAATCATTAGATGATAATAATAAAATAAATAAATAATAATAACAGTAATAAATAAATCAATAATAATGATAATACAAATGATTAATAATAATACATAAAATAATAACAATAAATAATAATAATGATAATTATTAATAATAAATACAATAATAATACATAATACAAACAATAATAATACATAAAATAATAGTAATAAATAATAATAATAGTATCACAATCTTGGAGGTAAAATATTCTTGCAAATTTATTCACTCTTTTAAAGCTTGTGCAGCGATGACATCATTACTCTGACTTATTGTGTAAAGCTGTGAATAAGAACATTCCAGCTGAGACTTCTTTCATAAGACATGGATTCAAATATCTTTGGTGATTTAGTCTGTTTTAGTTCTTGATGTTTCAGATCATGTGCTGTGAGTTAGATCCTGATGATGACATGTTCTGTCAGTCATGGTTTTATCTGCTCCACCAACAGTAAAACTGTTCTCTCTGGTTCTCTCTGTTCTGCAGGCTTAGCTTTGTGTTGTCATGGTGTTGCTAAGGCCATAGTTCAAGCCTTATCCTTACCCGGGCCCTAAGGGTCTTAACTCCCCCTCAGGACTTGGCCTGGATGAACCTCACAATTAGCTGAGTAAAGTTGTAATGGGAGCTGCTAATGCTCTACACGGGATAGTTATAGCTCTATGGTGAGGGGCTGGTGAGGGTGAGGGGCTGGTGAGGGTGAGGGGCTGGTGAGGGGCTGGTGAGGGGCTGGTGAGGGGCTGGTGAGGGTGAGGGGCTGGTGAGGGTGAGGTGCTGGTGAGGGGCTGGTGAGGGTGAGGGGCTGGTGAGGGGCTGGTGAGGGGCTGGTGAGGGGCTGGTGAGGGTGAGGTGAGGGTGAGGGGGCTGGTGAGGGTGAGGGGGCTGGTGAGGGTGAGGTGCTGGTGAGGGTGAGGTGCTGGTGAGGGTGAGGTGAGGGTGAGGGGGCTGGTGAGGGTGAGGTGCTGGTGAGGGTGAGGGGGCTGGTGAGGGTGAGGGGGCTGGTGAGGGTGAGGGGGCTGGTGAGGGTGAGGGTGAGGTGCTGGTGAGGGGGCTGGTGAGGGTGCTGGTGAGGGTGAGGGGGCTGGTGAGGGTGAGGGGGCTGGTGAGGGTGAGGGTGCTGGTGAGGGTGAGGTGCTGGTGAGGGGGCTGGTGAGGGTGAGGTGCTGGTGAGGGTGAGGGGGCTGGTGAGGGTGAGGGGGCTGGTGAGGGTGAGGGTGCTGGTGAGGGTGAGGTGCTGGTGAGGGTGAGGGGGCTGGTGAGGGTGAGGGGGCTGGTGAGGGTGAGGGGGCTGGTGAGGGTGAGGGGCTGGTGAGGGTGAGGGGGCTGGTGAGGGTGAGGTGCTGGTGAGGGTGAGGGGGCTGGTGAGGGTGAGGGTGCTGGTGAGGGTGAGGGTGAGGGGCTGGTGAGGGTGAGGGTGAGGGGCTGGTGAGGGTGAGGTGCTGGTGAGGGTGAGGTGAGGGGGCTGGTGAGGGTGAGGAGGCTGGTGAGGGTGAGGTGCTGGTGAGGGTGAGGTGCTGGTGAGGGTTAGGTGAGGGTGAGGGGGCTGGTGAGGGTGAGGGGGCTGGTGAGGGTGAGGTGCTGGTGAGGGTGAGGTGAGGGTGAGGGTGAGGGGCTGGTGAGGGTGAGGGGGCTGGTGAGGGTGAGGGGGCTGGTGAGGGTGAGGGGGCTGGTGAGGGTGAGGGTGAGGTGCTGGTGAGGGGGCTGGTGAGGGTGCTGGTGAGGGTGAGGGGGCTGGTGAGGGTGAGGGGGCTGGTGAGGGTGAGGGTGCTGGTGAGGGTGAGGTGCTGGTGAGGGTGAGGGGGCTGGTGAGGGTGAGGTGCTGGTGAGGGTGAGGGGGCTGGTGAGGGTGAGGTGCTGGTGAGGGTGAGGGGGCTGGTGAGGGGGCTGGTGAGGGTGAGGGGGCTGGTGAGGGTGAGGGGCTGGTGAGGGTGAGGGGGCTGGTGAGGGTGAGGGGGCTGGTGAGGGTGAGGGGCTGGTGAGGGTGAGGGGGCTGGTGAGGGTGAGGTGCTGGTGAGGGTGAGGTGCTGGTGAGGGTGAGGGGGCTGGTGAGGGTGAGGGGCTGGTGTGGGTGAGGTGAGGGTGAGGTGCTGGTGAGGGGGCTGGTGAGGGGGCTGGTGAGGGTGAGGGGGCTGGTGAGGGTGAGGGGCTGATGAGGGTGAGGGGGCTGGTGAGGGTGAGGGGGCTGGTGAGGGTGAGGGGCTGGTGAGGGTGAGGGGGCTGGTGAGGGTGAGGGTGCTGGTGAGGGTGAGGGTGCTGGTGAGGGTGCTGGTGAGGGTGAGGGGGCTGGTGAGGGTGAGGGGGCTGGTGAGGGTGAGGGGGCTGGTGAGGGTGAGGTGCTGGTGAGGGTGAGGTGCTGGTGAGGGTGAGGGGGCTGGTGAGGGTGAGGGGGCTGGTGAGGGGGCTGGTGAGGGTGAGGGGGCTGGTGAGGGTGAGGGGGCTGGTGAGGGTGAGGGGCTGGTGAGGGTGAGGGGGCTGGTGAGGGTGAGGGGGCTGGTGAGGGGGCTGGTGAGGGGGCTGGTGAGGGTGAGGGGCTGGTGAGGGTGAGGGGCTGGTGAGGGTGAGGGGCTGGTGAGGGTGAGGGGGCTGGTGAGGGTGAGGGGGCTGGTGAGGGTGAGGGGGCTGGTGAGGGTGAGGGGGCTGGTGAGGGTGAGGGGCTGATGAGGGTGAGGGGGCTGATGAGGGTGAGGGGGCTGATGAGGGTGAGGGGGCTGGTGAGGGTGAGGGGGCTGGTGAGGGTGAGGGGGCTGGTGAGGGTGAGGGGCTGATGAGGGTGAGGGGGCTGATGAGGGTGAGGGGGCTGGTGAGGGTGAGGGGCTGATGAGGGTGAGGGGCTGATGAGGGTGAGGGGGCTGATGAGGGTGAGGGGGCTGATGAGGGTGAGGGGGCTGGTGAGGTGAGGGTGAGTGTGACTTTGTGTTTCACTGCTGCAGGTTCTAAACTGCAGACCCGTATATCACATGTGCTCCACGTGTGACTTTGTGTTTAACTGCGTCTAGAGTCACTTCCTCATTAGACTCATTTCTCTGTGAATACGAGTCTGATTGTGATGAAACACACAGCGTTTTGAAGCTTGACTTTCAGAAACCACTGTCTCTTCTTCTACAGTGAGCCAAACGCTTGTGCTTTCTGCTAGAGTGCCCCCCAGTGGCAGGTAGCCAGTAAAAATCTATAAATTAACCGAACTGTTGTATGGGTCGCAGGGTTCAAAGCTTGTAGTGGCTTAAAGTCTAATAATGATGGTAGTCAGTCTGTGCCATACTCTGAAGTCGTTTTTGCGCTTTATGACTCATGAAACATTATAATATAGAGAATATGTAAAACCATCTCAAAGGTCCATACAAATTGGCCCTCCACAGTATAAAGTTGTAGCAATGTGAGCAATATGTGACAAACAGTACAATAACCTCGTGGGGAGGATCAAGGGGCTGCGTGGGGCCCTCGGGCCCTGTGGAGGCCCTGTGTGACTGCTCTGTCTGAACTGCCTGATGCTTCAACTTTTCCTGACCCAAGATTCTGCCTCATTCTTGGAGCTTCTGATGGGAGAATGCCCGTTTTAAATCTATATTTTAAATATCGGTGAATGACTTTCTTTTGACAGGTGGAGTCCAGCCCCATGTTTGTGAACATGTTTGTGAACATGTCTGCTCAGTGCGGGGCCTCCAGGCGTGAGCAGTGACTCTGACAAACCTCCTGCTCCAGAGCCAACATGGAGAAAAAGAAAATGTGTCCCCGCCTGGTGGACTATCTGGTGGTGGTCGGAGCAAGGTAACTTCAGCTCATGCACGCTCACGTGTTAGAATGCACATGTATGTTCACGCTCACGTGTTAGAATGCACATGTATGTTCACGCTCACGTGTTAGAATGCACATGTATGTTCACGCTCACGTGTTAGAATGCACATGTATGTTCACGCTCACGTGTTAGAATGCACATGTATGTTCACGCTCACGTGTTAGAATGCACATGTATGTTCACTCTCACGTGTTAGAATGCACATGTATGTTCACTCTCACGTGTTAGAATGCACATGTATGTTCACTCTCACGTGTTAGAATGCACATGTATGTTCACTCTCACGTGTTAGAATGCACATGTATGTTCACTCTCACGTGTTAGAATGCACATGTATGTTCACTCTCAGGCTCAGATGTTAGAATGCACATGTATGTTCACTCTCACATGTTAGAATGCACATGTATGTTCACTCTCACGTGTTAGAATGCACATGTATGTTCACTCTCACGTGTTAGAATGCACATCTATGTTCACTCTCACATGTTAGAATGCACATGTATGTTCACTCTCAGGCTCACGTGTTAGAATGCACATCTATGTTCACTCTCAGGCTCACGTGTTAGAATGCACATGTATGTTCACTCTCACGTGTTAGAATGCACATCTATGTTCACTCTCACATGTTAGAATGCACATGTATGTTCACTCTCAGGCTCACGTGTTAGAATGCACATCTATGTTCACTCTCAGGCTCACATGTTAGAATGCACATGTATGTTCACTCTCAGGCTCACATGTTAGAATGCACATGTATGTTCACTCTCACGTGTTAGAATGCACATGTATGTTCACTCTCAGGCTCACATGTATGTTCACTCTCGGGCTCACGTGTTAGAATGCACATGTATGTTCACTCTCACGTGTTAGAATGCACATGTATGTTCACTCTCAGGCTCACATGTATGTTCACTCTCGGGCTCACGTGTTAGAATGCACATGTATGTTCACTCTCAGGCTCACGTGTATGTTCACTCTCGGGCTCACGTGTTAGAATGCACATGTATGTTCACTCTCACGTGTTAGAATGCACATGTATGTTCACTCTCAGGCTCACATGTTAGAATGCACATGTATGTTCACTCTCAGGCTCACGTGTATGTTCACTCTCGGGCTCACGTGTTAGAATGCACATGTATGTTCACTCTCACGTGTTAGAATGCACATGTATGTTCACTCTCAGGCTCACATGTTAGAATGCACATGTATGTTCACTCTCAGGCTCACATGTGTCCCTGTGGTTGCCAGGCAGCCGTGCAGTGACAGCGTGGCGCAGACCCCTCAGCTGCTGCGGCGTTACCCTCTGGAGGACCAGCCGGACTTCCCTCTCCCTCCAGACGTGGTGTTCTTCTGCCAGCCTGAGGGCTGCCTGAGCATCCGGCAGCGCCGCATCAGCCTGAGGGACGACTCGTCTTTCGTCTTCACTCTCACAGACAAAGACTCTGGCATCACACGCTACGGCATCTGCGTTAACTTTTACCGCTCGTTCCAACGCGGCCATCACCGGCCTCGGCCCGACAAGAGCCACGACTCCGCGGCGCAGGGCGAGACGAGCGAGGGGTCCGACGCCAGCGGCACGGGGCCCACCTCGGCTCTGTCCGCCCCACACTGTGATGTGCCGTCCTCGGGGGAGGGCGGCGACCAGCCCGGGGACATACACAGCACCAAATCCCCTCAGCACAAGCGACGCAGCGCCAAAACGCCCACACGCAACCGCAACAGCACGCTCACCTCCCTCTGCATCCTCAGCCACTACCCCTTCTTCTCCACCTTCAGAGAGTGTCTGTACATCCTCAAGAGGCTGGTGGACTGCTGCAGTCAGAGGCTCACGCAGCGGGCCGGCCTCCCCCGGGCCTCGCAGAGGTCAGGGCTTCTTTACCTCACATCTGACCACCCCTGACCCTGACCCTAACCCCCAGGCCTCGCTGAGGTCAGTGCTTCTTTACCTCACATCTGACCACCCCTGACCCTGACCCTAACCCCCAGGCCTCGCAGAGGTCAGTGCTTCTTTACCTCACATCTGACCACCCCTGACCCTAACCCCCGGGCCTCGCAGAGGTCAGTGCTTCTTTACCTCACATCTGACCACCCCTGACCCTAACCCCCGGGCCTCGCAGAGGTCAGTGCTTCTTTACCTCACATCTGACCACCCCTGACCCTGACGACCCCTAACCCTGACCCTGAACCTTGAACCCTGAACGACCACAGGGAGACAGCATGAGTGTCTCTCACTAATCCAGGTTACTGAAGTAAATGAAGTAAATGAATCTTCTGCATTATAGAACTCATGATGGTGAAACCCCGAGAGGTTGATATTATTCGCTTCTTGTAAAAGTGGAGTTAAATCACTCGCACTGAGCCACATAAAAACCTCTTTCTTCAAATGCCCTTCATTTATCCTTGAAGGGAAATTGAGTTTACAGTGTTCCAGCAGCACTGAGGTCACAGGTCACCAGGACAACAGATGCCCTCCCACAGACTAGTATAGAGCAGAGAGCTTCAGAGTCAGCCTACAGCGTCTCACAGTCACTTTAGACTTTTTATTCAATGATCTGCAGTTTGTTACATTAAATTAAATTAATAAACAGCCACATTCAGTCAAAAAGGACGTTCTTATTAAGAAAATGAATAAAACATAATAATGAATAAAATACACTATTATTTTTTTTATTAAGGACAGTGGGGAGCGCCAGTGAGAGAACATTTGTACATTCAATTTGTATCCAGACAATATCTTGAAGGAAATGCATCACATTTCTGGTTTGGTTAAATATCGTTTAATCATCTGCAATTTTATGTTCTGTCCCATCAATCAAGACCATGAATCGTTCACCATCGTTCACTTCACGATGGCTTGTACCCCGCGGTCGCAAGGGGGGAGGGGCCTTTATCACCGCGCACGGCTTTAATGTTGTCTTGTGTTTGTCGTTTGGTAATACATCCTCCATTTTTTATTTTTTTACATCCTCTTTGATCTTTGTGGATTCAGTTTGGGAGGATGGAACGGTAGTCCACATTCAGAATAGAAATAGTCTCTTTGAGGCACAGTCCAGTCGATCCTTCCCCTCTTTTGGTCTCAGGGACATTATGGCCTCTTTCACACGAGGAGGGGAGGAGTTTCACACTAGGAGGGGTTTTATTAAGTGCCAGTTAAAAGTTGATAAAAGTAAATAAGTGTGTCTTTAGAGCTTTATACCACTCTGAGGTGTGTCTTTAGACCTTTATACATTCTGAGTGACTTGTTTTAAACCTTGTCCTGGCTCTGCAGAGACACCATGTGGAGGGTGTTCACGGGCGCTCTGTCCTCGGAGGAGAAGTGCAGTCAGCTCCTGTCCGACCTGCGGGACATCGAGTCGTGGATCTACCGGCTGCTGCGCTCGCCGGTGCCCGTGGCGGGGCAGAGGCGCGTGGACGTGGAGGTGCTGCCCCACGAGCTCAAGCGCCCGCTCACCTTTGCCCTACCCGACAACTCGCGCTTCTCCATGGTGGACTTCCCCCTGCACCTGCCCCTGGAGCTGCTGGGGGTGGACTCCTGCCTGCAGGTCCTCAGCTGCATCTTACTGGAGCACAAGGTGAGAACTGGTCTGACTGGAGACCACACCGGAAGGACCGGTCTGACTGGAGGACCGGTCTGACTGGAGGACCGGTCTGACTGGAGGACCGGTCTGACTGGAGGACCGGTCTGACTGGAGGACCGGTCTGACTGGAGGACCGGTCTGACTGGAGGCCACGCCGGGAGGACCGGTCTGAAAAAACATCTATAAGTCGCACTGGAGTATGAAATGCGGTTGCAAGTGTGAAAATAACATATAATATCACATAGAAGTCGCTCCGGAGTATAAGTATAAGTCGCACCCCGGCCAAAACTATGAAAAAACGTGCAATCAACATCACATTAAGGATGTTTAAATGAATGTTCTTAAACAGTTGGAGCCTCTCGCGGTCAATAATGGTCTAACCGGTTACATTAACAGTGCTTTTAGTTCTTTACTGAATGTCATACTAGATCACAGGACTTTGAACTCTTTATTTAAGCTGTAAAGTCACTCTCTTTAGTTTGTGCAGCCGTAACAATCCAATCTGTTTTCTCTACGTGAAACCCAAGTTAAATAAAGCATGAAACCGTATAATGAATATTAGTCCATAAATACTGCAGTATCACTCAGGTCCTTCTGAGATAAACATCATTATCAGAGTTTTGGATGACTTCAGATGCGTCACAGTTGTATGAGTGCACTTAGCGCCCTCTTGTGCAGCTGTTGTGTATCACACGTACATAAGTCCGTTCATGACATGGCAAATGCCTTCAAAGTCCAAAGTGTAGATCTCGATGGCTCTGTAGAGCTTGATCTCGATGGCTCTGTAGATCTCGATGGCTCTGTAGATCTCGATGTCTCTGTAGATCTCGATGGCTCATCCAAGAGTCATTCTCAATCTGCAAATCAGGAGCGGGAACTCCGATATTTATCCTACTCTGGGTTGGCCCTGCCCACTGGGCGGGACATCCTAATGAAAGGTTGTTGTTGGTTTCAACAGAAACTAAACCTCTTTGTTTCCTATCAGTCCTTTAATGGGCCATCAGCCTCCTATTGTCCCTGGCTCACTCTCTCTCTCCTCCTGTGTAACTGATGATCTTTAATCGAGTGGTTTGTGTCTTTAAGATGAATATGCACGACGCTCTGTGGTCCTGAACTCCAGTGTCTGACGTGCTGATAAAGCCTCTTGTGCAGTGGCTCTTTAGTCTCACTTTTCTTCACTGCATTGGACAGAATAAACTACATTTCTCTGTTTTTGTGTCAAAGCAAATGTACAATAACATGTTTAAAGGTCAATATCCATAGATTATACCATAATTACAGACATAGCTGACCAGTGCGTTGTCTCTTTAGGTCTAGTCTATAATATATTGACCTGTGCGTTGTCTCTTTAGGTCTAGTCTATAATATATTGACCTGTGCGTTGTCTCTTTAGGTCATCCTTCAGTCCAGAGACTACAACGCTCTGTCCATGAGCGTCATGGCGTTCGTGGCCATGATCTACCCTCTGGAGTACATGTTTCCTGTCATTCCTCTGTTGCCCACGTGCATGGCGTCTGCTGAACAGGTGCTGCCAACACAACGCCCTTTAAGTGTATAATAATATATTCCCTATGATATAATGACCCTCTGCACTGAAATGAAGTTGTGCAGTGAAATCTTTCTTTTTAAACATAAGCTGACACATGAATATAATGCCTGCTACTTGTACGTAGTCATCTTGTTCTGAATCTGTTGCCATGGAAACTGGGCTTTCAGTAGATTCATTTTTGATGAGATTGCATTCCTCCAAACTTCTACACAATACTGACACGTTGTACCACTTTCACTGCCTATAATGACATGTTCTGTTGCCATAGCTACTCCTGGCGCCCACCCCTTACATCATCGGGGTCCCGGCCAGCTTCTTCCTCTACAAGTCAGACTTCAAAATGCCAGACGACCTGTGGCTCGTGGACCTGGACAGCAGCCGGGTCAGTAACGCCACAAACGCACCGTGTAACCTCTGTACGACGGACCCCTGCTGGACGCAAGCGGGAGGGCACCGGGTGTAGTGCCAGGTGTAGTGCCAGGTGTAGTTCATAGTTCCAGGTGTAGTGCCAGGTTTAGTTCCAGGTGTAGTGCCAGGTTTAGTTCCAGGTGTAGTTCCAGGTGTAGTGCCAGGTGTAATGCCAGGTGTAGTTCCAGGTGCAGTTCCAAGTGTAGTTCATAGTTCCAGGTGTAGAACCAGGTGTAGTTCCAGGTGTATTTCAAGGTGTAGTTCCAGGTGTAGTTCATAGTTCCAGGTGTAGTTCCAGGTGTCGTTCCAGGTGTAGTTCATAGTTCCAGGTGTAGTTCCAGGCGAGGACGCGCTGCGATTGGTCGGTCACACCTCGGACGTGCCCCAAAGCGAGGCCGCGCCCCCAAAGCGAGGCCGCGCCCCCAAAGCAAGCTGGGTGAAGCTGCACAGATGTAATTCTCAAGAGTTTGCCAGACAAATATCACAGAAGTTCACGCTCCAGATTCACTCAAACTCCAGAAACGCCACATCGTGCTCCTGTTTAGTCATTTTGTGTGTTGTTTTTCTGACTTGTTCCTGTTCTTTGTGGCTTTTGTGGGCGTGTACAGGTCATTGCACCCACCAACGCAGAGATATTGCCCCCTCTTCCTGAGCCTGAAGCTGGTGAACTCAAGAAACATTTGAAACAGGTACGAGACGTTGTTGGTTTATGTGAATGACTTGAAATGACACAATCAGACATTTGAAATTTCCCAGAGTCCTTTGCTACATGTATTTGACCTTTTTCCTCCCGGTGTTTTGAGGAGCCTCCCTCGTCTCAGTGGGTTGCGCAGGGAACTAACATCTTCTTGTCCCTTTTGTCGTTGCATGCTCTATCTAGCCCGTGGAGGTAAAACACAGAGAAAGTAGAAGCTAGAACCCTTTTTCCTGACCGCAACTGACCGCTCTGATTCAAAGGCACACGAGCACTTTAAAGTCCACAGCTCTGGTTTAGTGTTTTTTGGCTGCAAGTGGGATTTAATTATATATCTAGTTCTAATTCTTGGTTGTATATTTCCAAAATGTATCTAAGAGAAGGGATGAACATTGCTGGTATCGATGGAACCTTGCTCAGAATTATCATTCAGACAAAGCTAGAATGACATCGAAATGACAGAAAAACATGTCGGTTTAGTGTTTTTGATGGAAAATCCATCACGTTCATCAGGATTCAGTCAAGTTTAGTCAAAAATATCAGATTCACAAAGCCTTTCACAATCTGTTCATTAAGATTAGACATTAATCAAAAGAATAATCTCGAGATTTTTCTGCATTTCCACGTTGGTTTTTGGTCACCATTTTAAAATTGTGACTTTATCTGGTATATTTAGACCTGTCGTACATATACATTATAGTTTTACACCAAACGAGCAGGTATTTATGGAGAAAAGGTTGAAAAATGACAGGAAGTTACAGGAAGTCTCTAAATGACTCTAAACATTAATTCGACAAAATAAGGTCGCTCTTATTCATTTTTATTTCTCAAGCTAACAAAAGTGTGACATGAGATTAGTTTTGGCCCAGTGTTTTCTGGGTAATTTCCTACTGTGATGTCATCAATTACGAACAGGAAGTGAAATTATAAACCTTTAAAAATGTGCTATTCCGTGATAACATTTTTATAATTTTTTTTGCAAAATTCTAAGCATATTTATCTTATCTGCGTCTTAGTTGAGCGACCTGCCGTCCGGCCTGTAGCGGGCGCTGCTTTAAGGCCCATTACAACACGTGTCGCTCTTGTGCTGCTCTTGAACGTGCCTTGAACCAAAGCCAGTTGTGTAGCATTAGCAGCTCCTCCCCTTTTGTGTGGCAGAGAGGACTTTGCACTGGACTTACATCTGACCGATATCGATATCGCACACATGTTGTTTATGACACAATGTTATTTCCTGATCTAAAACCGAGAGTTGTGTTTTTTTAATTCACACATGTCGTAACACACAGATCTACATATTTAGGTTGTGTTCTACTCTCAAACTGAAAACACGCTGTTCCACCTTGTGATGTCATCGAGTATTACAGGACGTGCTCCTCTCAGTTCAAACACTGTATCTATTCTGCATTTGTATAATATCGGCCCTGGAACTTAAGTAAAATATAAAAAGACAAAGACATTCCAGTGTATTGTGTAATTCAGCAGTTTGAGTCGGGGTCAAACACAGAGGAGCAGTGTGTGTATGTGTTCTGCTAAATGACCACTGGTGGTAATTTAGCAGAACACAAAGTCAGGTAGAGAACTGACCCACACGGAAGAACAAGTGCAACGAGAAAAGCAAACATGGTTTATGGGCACAGGCTTGGTCGAGGGCAACAATGATGGACGGAACGATGACGATGGACGAAACGATGACGATGGACGGAACGATGACGATGGGCGGATCAAGAACGATGGACGGAACACGGAACGATGACGATGGACGGAACGACGGACAGATCAAGAACGATGGACGGAACGACGACGATGGACGGAACGACGGACAGATCAAGAACGATGGACGGAACGACGACGATGGACGGATCAAGAACGATGGACGGAACACGGAACGATGACGATGGACGGAAGGACGACGATGGACGGAACGACGGCGAAGGACAGATCAAGAACGATGGACGGAACGACGACGATGGACGGAACGACGACGATGGACGGAATGACGACGATGGACGGAACGACGACGATGGACAGAACGAAAACGATGGACGGATTAAGAACGATAGACAGAACACGGAAAGACTACAATGGACGGAACGATGACGATGGACGGAACAACGACGATGGACGGGACAACGATGGACGGAATGACGACGATGGACAGAACGACAACGATGGACGGATCAAGAACGATGGAACGACGACGATGGACGGATCAAGAACGATGGAACAACGACGATGGACGGTACGACAAAACGACAACGATGGACGGAACGACGACGATGGACGGAACGACGACAATGGACGGAACGACGACGATGGACGGAACGACGACGATGGACGGAACGACGACGATGGACGGAACGACGACAATGGACGGAACGACGACAATGGACGGAACGACGACGATGGACGGAACGACGACGATGGACGGAACGACGACGATGGACGGAACGACGACGATGGACGGAACGACGACGATGGACGGAACGACGACGATGGACGGAACGACGACAATGGACGGAACGACGACGATGGACGGAACGACGACGATGGACGGAACGACGACGATGGACGGAACGACGACGATGGACGGAACGACGACGATGGACGGAACGACGACGATGGACGGAACGACGACGATGGACGGAACGACGACGATGGACGGAACGACGACGATGGACGGAACGACGACGATGGACGGAACGACGATGGACGGAACGACGACGATGGACGGAACGACAACGATGGACAGAAGGCTCTTTGCGTAGCCTTATGCGTCTGGAATGTAAAGGATAAAATTACTCTTAAAACTACCACTTAATGACATCACAAGATGGCACAGAGCGTTTTGAGCTTTAGGGACGTAGAATGCAGCATTACTTAAGTGTGTGTGAATTTAACAAAACACAACATCAGGTATGTTTTTGAAGACATTTCTAACACGGCTAAAAGCTCAGAGGTCAATTCTGCGTAATGTAGGGCCTTTAATAAAAAACGTACTGTTATCGTTTTCTAAGGCCGAACAGATGCTGCTGACCGCTCTGGCACAGCAGTTAAACTTGGATGACCGATACAGGTGACTCTGGGTGGTCTAAACAGACATATCCGTGCCCAGGGTCCTTGACCATCCGGCAGAAGATGAGGCTGTGACAGTCATTTGTACTCAAAATGAACAAATGTGGCGAGAGCACACATCCCTGGGGTGCTCCAGTAGATGGGGTCAAAACGGAGAAACAAATTCATGCAGAAACGGTGACGGTCACTAATGTGTGGGCGACGTGGTGTTGACCTGTGTGTTCTCTCGTTAGCTGATCTAACGCAGTAGTGTTGTTACTCTAGTATATCGGCGAGATCTGCTTTGTTCATACCCATTCTTCATTTGTAACATGGGCATCAGCCGGTTACAATGAAAGTATCCCGAGTGTGTCGTGTGTGTGTGTCGTGTTTGTCGTGTGTGTCGTGTGTGTCCAGAGCGCTCAGTGTTTATCATGTCGTACTTGACTGTCCTATCTCCACGTCACTTTTCTTTCCTCCTTTGTTTATGACATATTGGTCCTTATGAGTATTTACACATATACTTGAGTACTTGATGCCTTTGTACCTAAAAAAGGCCTGAAGACTTTTCATAAGTATTACATCCTTTTTGGTGTAACTCTTTTAATGTTGGATATTGTAACATGTGACGCAGTGTGGTACGTTATGTTAAAACATTCTCTAGTGTTTCTTATATTATTATATAACTGTTCCACACAAAAGGATATTTTGAACAGTTACAATTGTATTTTTCTTAGAAAATAAGTTTTCCTCATGCAGTGTGGACAAAGCAGACTGAGTACTGTCCCCGTGTCATGTGACTCTCCTCTCCTCAGTGTCATGTGACTCTCCTCTCCTCAGTGTCATGTGACTCTCCTCTCCTCAGTGTCATGTGACTCTCCTCTCCTCAGTGTCATGTGACTCTCCTCTCCTCAGTGTCATGTGACTCTCCTCCTCTCCTCAGTGTCATGTGACTCTCCTTATCTCCTCAGTGTCATGTGACTCCACATCTCCTCGGTGTCATGTGACTCTCCTCCTCTCCTCAGTGTCATGTGACTCTCCTCCTCTCCTCAGTGTCATGTGACGCTCCTCCTCTCCTCAGTGTCATGTGACTCCACATCTCCTCAGTGTCATGTGACTCTCCTCTCCTCAGTGTCATGTGACTCTCCTCTCCTCAGTGTCATGTGACTCTCCTCCTCTCCTCAGTGTCATGTGACTCCACATCTCCTCAGTGTCATGTGACTCTCCTCCTCTCCTCAGTGTCATGTGACTCTCCTCCTCTCCTCAGTGTCATGTGACTCTCCTCCTCTCCTCAGTGTCATGTGACTCTCCACATCTCCTCAGTGTCATGTGACTCTCCTCCTCTCCTCAGTGTCATGTGACTCTCCTCTCCTCAGTGTCATGTGACTCTCCTCCTCTCCTCAGTGTCATGTGACTCTCCTCCTCTCCTCAGTGTCATGTGACTCTCCTCCTCTCCTCAGTGTCATGTGACTCCTCCTCTCCTCAGTGTCATGTGACTCTCCTCCTCTCCTCAGTGTCATGTGACTCTCCACATCTCCTCAGTGTCATGTGACTCTCCTCCTCTCCTCAGTGTCATGTGACTCCACATCTCCTCAGTGTCATGTGACTCTCCTCCTCTCCTCAGTGTCATGTGACTCTCCACATCTCCTCAGTGTCATGTGACTCTCCTCCTCTCCTCAGTGTCATGTGACTCTCCTCCTCTCCTCAGTGTCATGTGACTCTCCTCCTCTCCTCAGTGTCATGTGACTCTCCTCCTCTCCTCAGTGTCATGTGACTCTCCTCCTCTCCTCAGTGTCATGTGACTCTCCACATCTCCTCAGTGTCATGTGACTCTCCACATCTCCTCAGTGTCATGTGACTCTCCTCTCCTCAGTGTCATGTGACTCCTCCTCTCCTCAGTGTCATGTGACTCTCCTCCTCTCCTCAGTGTCATGTGACTCTCCACATCTCCTCAGTGTCATGTGACTCTCCTCCTCTCCTCAGTGTCATGTGACTCCACATCTCCTCAGTGTCATGTGACTCTCCTCCTCTCCTCAGTGTCATGTGACTCCACATCTCCTCAGTGTCATGTGACTCTCCTCCTCTCCTCAGTGTCATGTGACTCTCCTCCTCTCCTCAGTGTCATGTGACTCTCCTCCTCTCCTCAGTGTCATGTGACTCTCCACATCTCCTCAGTGTCATGTGACTCTCCTCCTCTCCTCAGTGTCATGTGACTCTCCACATCTCCTCAGTGTCATGTGACTCTCCACATCTCCTCAGTGTCATGTGACTCTCCTCTCCTCAGTGTCATGTGACTCCTCCTCTCCTCAGTGTCATGTGACTCTCCTCCTCTCCTCAGTGTCATGTGACTCTCCACATCTCCTCAGTGTCATGTGACTCTCCTCCTCTCCTCAGTGTCATGTGACTCCACATCTCCTCAGTGTCATGTGACTCTCCTCCTCTCCTCAGTGTCATGTGACTCTCCTCCTCTCCTCAGTGTCATGTGACTCTCCTCCTCTCCTCAGTGTCTGCTTAGGCTCAGCGCCATCACCCAAAAGCAGATCTTCTCGGCTGAACATAAGGTTACTCATGTTTGCCTGGTGTGGAATGCTCTGCACGAACATGTCTTTCCTCACATGAACTCTGCCTGTCGATATTTGTCCCTCCAGACTTCAATAACACGTGAGAATGCGGCTCAGCGTTTAAGGAGACGCTGCTTAGCTCTGGCTTGAGCATGACCGAATGTGCCTGCATCTGTTTTGGCAGCAACGTGTGTCTTTTTAACAACCAATTCCCATGTTAATTGAAACGACCTCTTAACCAGTCACCCAGGCTGACTAAATGTTCCATCCTGCTAAGCTTAACATTGCCTCTGGAGTCTGCAGCGACCATGCACACTGACCTCCTGCTCCTGCTCCTCTTCCAGAGTAACAGCTCCACCTCTGGCATCAACATGTGCAGGAAGTAAATATGCAGAGAGGAGGCTCACATGCTTCATTCTGCAGCGCTTCACCAGGTCACACACTCTGGGCCTCTAAAGAACGTATTGTTCTCTCAACACACGTCCAACACTTTCATGACAAGACAATGTTCTGCAGATTTATTGAGACTTGAATGTTTGCGCCACAGTGTCACAAAAGAGACCTCAAGGTTAGGCTGTTGACTATATTCAAATAACACATTATTGCCCTTTGATTTATTTTAAATGTAATTAAATCTTTTTGGTGCAACCACTTCTAAAGGGTCATACTTCCTGCTTGTTGATGCCAGGCGTGTCCCGTTCTAGCCCTCTCCCTTCGACCTTCTCTGCCGTGATTGGGGCCTGCGTTTGTAATGCTTGTGCTGTGACTTCTCTCAGGCTTTAGCCAGTATGAGCCTCAACACTCAGCCCATTCTGAACCTGGAGAAGTTCCAGGAAGGACAGGAGCTGCCCTTACTGCCGCCTGGACGAGATAAAGCCTCGCCGTCCTCCACCGAGTTCAACCCTCTCATTTACGGCAACGATGTGGATTCAGTGGACGTGGCCACCAGGCAAGTCCTCTCACTCACTGCTCTTCACTGATCGTAGCAGATGAGTCCTGCTCCACGCCGCTAGCAGATCCAGAGCCATTCTCACCACCTGATGGCTCATGTGTTTTCTCTCTTCACAGGGTTGCCATGGTGCGCTTCTTCAACTCTCCAAACGTTCTCCAGGGGTTCCAGATGCACACTCGCACCCTCCGCCTGTTCCCTCGGCCCGTGGTGGCCTTCCAGTGCTCTTCTTTCCTGGCGTCTCGGCCGCGGCGCTCCAGCTTTGCAGATAAACTCTCTCACACTCAGGCCGTGGAGTTCTATGGAGAATGGGCCCTGAACCCCTCAAACCTGGCCTTTCAAAGGATCCACAACAGTATGTTCATCGTGTTGTTTTTCACTTCTTTTTGGCAAGGAAACACAAAATGCAGTTTTAAATGAAGGTTTGTCAAATTAATGTTAAGATGAATCAGAATCCAAACCTACATGACCCTGTGTGGGGAAGTAATTGCCCCTAAACCTAATGACCGTTTGAGCCAAGCGTTTGCAATAACGTGCAGTGAGTCTATTACAGTTTGCAGATAGCGCGCTGACATGGGAAAGAATCAGACGAGACTGGGTCCGTCGTAAAAGAAACATACGCTCAGCACAGACGTGTGCAGTTTGCAGATAGCGCGTTGATACGGGAAAGAATCAATCTAAAAATGATGTGTCCATCCTGGAGACGCCTGTCATGCTGGCAATGTCACATAAATGTGTGAAAGAGTGCCTAGAATGCTAAGTGTGTGGTCTGTAATGTCTTTGTGATCTGAATGCATTTGTTCCTGTTGTGAAGCACTTTGAATTGCCTTGAGTATGAAATGTACTCGACAAATACAGAGCTGGGGAGTTTCTGATCGTTGCAGAATTGATATATTTCAGTCACACTGGAAGGTTTTGCCACTGCATCTCACTACGATTCAGGCCAGAACTTTAGTTTTTCTTCGGTCATTCAGAGGTGGACTCGCTTTTGTTTTGGATCTTTGTCCTGCTGCAGAACCAACGTTAGCTTCAGCTTGAGGTCACGCACGGATGGCTGGACATTTGTACTGAGGCTAGTGAGGCCTGCAGATCTCTGGATGCTGTTTTGGGGTCTTTTGTGACCTCGTGGGTCATTTTGGTCGGCCGGTCACTCCACTGTGGAACAGTGGAGTGTTTGAATGGCTTTCATTGTCTTTTTCAGCTCTCAATTACTTTCTTTCAAATGTATTCCTGGATTTCTTTGGATCTCAGCACGATGTCGAGCTTTAAGGATCTTTTGGTTTGCTTCGTCAGGCCTTGTGTGGCTGCAGATACTGAACGTAGCTGTGATAATCCATTTTGTGCATTTGTGTTTCTTTATTGTTGATAAATAATATTTAGATTAATTTGATCTGAAACATTAAGTGTGACAAACACACAAAAACACTTTCACACCACTGTATTTACACTATTCACATTGTATGGCACAGAGCATGAATGTGATGAATTATACCCGTATTTTCCGGCCTATAAACTCAATATATACTTATATTTATACTCCGGAGCGACTCAATTGTGATATTATTTGTTATTTTCACACTTACAACCGCATTTCATACTCCAGTGCAACTTGTGTATGTTCTTTTCTTCTCTATTATGCATTTTTTGGCTGAGACTTATACTCCGGGAAATACGGTAGTTCCATGATACAGACGCGTCAATCACCCAGTCACATAGCAACAGAGAGCAGCTACACGCATCTAGAACACAATGGCACACAGATGCACACCAGCAGGGGGCGGGTGGGCAGCAGCTGAGTCTAATGCTGTCCTTTGTTCTTCTTTCAGATGTATTTGACCCGTCTTTGATCGGAGACAAGCCAAAGTGGTACGCGCACCAGCTGCAGCCGGTGCTGTACCGCGTGTACGATGGCACCTCCCAACTGGTGGAGGCCATGGCCGGTCCTCTGGAGGACGAGGGCAACGAGTCTGACCCCACGGACAGGTGGGACCCACTCTGTGTCCGAGGCACTGGTCATCATGTGGCTCCTGCTGACCCATGACTGTATTGCATCACAATTTACACATTTTACACATTTCCTCCCTTCTCTCTCACCCCCATTTCACCCTCAGCTGTTCTGTCTAATAAAGCCTACCCAAAAACCCTAAAAAAAGAAAGGAAATAAATATAACTAAATTCCATTCAAAACCAATGGAAGTAAGATGTCCCAGTCGTGTTCTGAAATGCTTAGTAACACGTGTGTGGTGTTGCATGTTCTCTGTTCTGAAGTGCTTAGTAACACGTGTGATGTCCCAGTCGTGTTCTGAAATGCTTAGTAACATGCGTGTGTAGGGTCTCAAACTACATGTATTCAGTTTATGATTAAGGGAGATTTCTCAGCAGAAACGAGACAAGACGGGGCACCAGGGTTAAACCCAAAGAGCTAAGATACGGTCCTTAATTGCGCTCGTTAAAAAGGTCTGAAGGGTGTTTCACGATTCAGGGACTTACACATAATCTAATCAAACAAACAATAGTCAATAACTCTTTCGTGTAGTTTATTTATCCAAAGGGCAATCAAAAACACCGGAGCAGAAATGCGCACAGGTAAATCAGGTGATGTTATATCAGATTTGACAGCAAATTTCATGCAGATAATGTTAAACCAGGGTTTTGCGCTTTGATAATCAAACGTGTCTATGCTAATCTATATCAAAAAGAGGGAAAGTGAGAAGCTAAAGGGAGGAGGAACAGCTGAGCTCTACCCAAATCACACCACAAAAGAACAGCACTCTGAACTCGGCTTACGGTTTGTAGAGACTCTGTCCGGCTGGTCCTTGTCCGCGGACGAGGTCCGTAGCGAGGCGTCGCGTGGAGCGGTGTGGCGGCGAAGGCAGGGGGCGTGCAGCGAGGTCCTTAAAGCGGGCGGCGGCCGTGGAGCGAGGGGTCGCGTGGAGCGGTGTGCTGCGACGTCCTTGAAGCGGCGGCGGCAACGGAGGCGCTGTCCGAGAGTTCCTTCGCGGTAGAACGCTTTAGCGGCGTGTTAGCTCCTCACGCGGCTTTTACTCAGATGAGGACGTAGCGCTGATCCACGTAAACGGCGTAGATTACTTCAAAAAGAAAAACGAAGTAGCAAAGAAAGTGTCTGTCCGGTTTAGCGCTTAAGCTTAGTTCCAGGTGGTTCCAGGTGGTTTGAGTCCAGGGCTGGCATGGCCTTGTCGACCACGTATCGGACGGATTTTTGTTGAGACAAAGGAAAAAGTGAAAGGCTCGTCCGTGGAGACGGCTTCCAAGAGAAAGAGACAAAGTCTTGAACACAAAGGGGATGAGAAGAGAAGAGAGCGTTTCTAGCTTGGAGCGTCCTTTTGATACCTGGCCCGCAGGGCATGCTGGGAGCGAAAGGGGCGGGCGCTACTGCGCAGACTTCTCGTTTAACATTTCCTGGCCGAGAAAATAAAACTGGAGTAACGTAAATAATGGCAAAAACATTTAAACCCTGTTTTAACATTTACACGTTAAACACTTTTGGGCAGTTTGTACATATTATTTCTTGAGGTAGATACATTTTACATCTTCTTTCACCTGTGATGGGCACTTGAGTTAAAGCATTGGGAATATAAACCTTAAACAGTGGAAAAATACGTGACACAAGGTGAAACATGCGGTGTATGGAGTTGATTCAGACGAACATTCATGGCATAATCACATAAAACATAGTTTTCATTGGGGCATCCTCCTGAAAGTCACTGGGGAGAAGGTCTGTTATCACAAAAGTCACAGCAGCTCCCTGCGGTGAGGGACAGAGGGAGAACGAAAACCCCCAATGTTCAAAGAGAGATTTTCTGTTATCTGGCCGTGGAATGTCCATCTCCATTCCCCTACACGTGTGGTGTTGTATGTCCTCTGTTCTGAAGTGCTTAGTAACACGTGTGTGGTGTTGTTGCAGTGGCAGTGACAGTGACGCGTACGATGGCTCCAGCTCCTCGTATTCTTCACTTGGAGATCTTGTGAGTGAGATGATTCAAGGAGACATCCAAGGAGAGACCACAAGTGAGTTCTACACTGATCCACCACCGAGAAGATCATTACTTTTGAGAACAGGTTCATCTTTGTTCATTTTGAGATTCTGCTTTTGTGGCTTTATTGCTTTAGATCTTTTATTAGTAATCTTGCTTGTTATATTTGATAGCCTTGAGTTATGAAGAGAATGGTTTTGCTAAGGTCGTCTACAACGTTTGCAATTAATTGACTGTTAAATTAGAAACACAACCCAAGATTTACTGGATTAAGCGTGTGATTTTGCTGCTGAGGCATAGAAAAGAGACGCATTCTGCTGAAACAGAATTATTATTGAGCTACAGATCACAACTATAAATCACACTAGATAATTATATTGGTTTCTGTTTTATTTTAAATACAATAAATATGCTACAATTGTGTTCAGACTTGGATCCTCCCACACATGCCGCGCTCGGCGACCCCAGTGAAGTGGAGTTCCAGGACCTCCAGGACCTGCGGGAGGTCCAGGGCTCAGAGGGGACCGCCGGAGGTGCCGACGCTCCCGCTGAACCCTCTGACGGACAAGCGCTGCGTTCCAGCTCCAGCACCACGGCCAGCTCCAGCCCCAACACCATCATCCAGGGAAACAACCATGTGGGCCACGCTACACGCTTAGTACATAGTTTATCTCATCGTGTATTTCAGTCTTTTACTGGCATGACTTTTGGATGCTTTGATTTACCAGACTTAAATGAGCTTGTCAGACTTTTCGCACCAAGAATCACCCCTTTTCCGAGTATCACCAGGTTTAAACGAACACTAGACCAAGACTCACCCATGACTGCGGCGGTCCTAAACGATTGTGTTCATTTCCCAGGAGCCCGGAGAACCGCTTGAGATGGAGGTTTCGGCCGGCGCGGCGCTCCAGAACCCCGCCCCCATCCCCGGCCTGGCCAGCCAGCAGTTCCTCCGACCCCAGGCGGCAGCAGACGGCGGCGGTGGCGGCGGCGGGGCGGCGGATGTCAAAAAGCCCGAGTACGATAACCCCTACTTTGAGCCACAGTACGGTTTCCCCGCGGAGGACGACCCGGAGGCGGACGAGCAAGTGGAGTCCTACACCCCTCGATTCAACCAGAACCTCAATGGCAACAAGTGTGTTCGACTTGTCTGTTACTTGAATGTGTCGTGGTCATTCAAAGGGCTTTCTGACCCACCATGAAATTTGTTCTTTCAACCCAAGCACGGCTACTCACCCGGCTCATTCCATGGTGGTTTTGAATCAAGGTGGTTTGTTTGGAGTGGATCAATTGTGTGCCCTTTTCGTGAAATGTGTATTGTAATCGTGTTTAAGGCTGTACAATGTAAGGGAAATTGGGTTAGATGTGGATAAGTGCGTAAGCCTTTCATAGTTACCATATTTCTGCACTATAAGTTGCACTTGTTTTCATAGTTTTGGCCGGGGTGAGACTTATACTTATATTTATACTTATATACTTATTCTCCGGAGTGACTTATATGTGATATTATTTGTTATTTTCACACTGGCAACCACAAGAGGGCGCTCTAGGCTCTGAGCGACGCAGAAGAAGAATCTGCACTTCCTCTTCCTCTGGAGTTTGTTGAGTTGTTTAGAAGTGACACAGAGGAAGAAGAATTCAGTGGATTTAGTGATTTGGGGTAAAACTGATGCTTTGCTAAACTTGTTAGCATGTTCTTTATGCTATAGCTATCTGAATAACTGTTCATATGTTACGTTAGCATACCAGACACTTACCACAGTTCTGTCTGTGCTTCATGTAGCTGAAGGTGTTAGCGTTAGCATACGTCATGTAGCTGAAGGTGTTAGCGTTAGCATACGTCATGTAGCTGAAGGTGTTAGCTTTAGCATACGTCATGTAGCTGAAGGTGTTAGCTTTAGCATACGTCATGTAGCTGAAGGTGTTAGCGTTAGCATACGTCATGTAGCTGAAGGTGTTAGCGTTAGCATAACTCATGTAGCTGAAGGTGTTAGCGTTAGCATACGTCATGTAGCTGAAGGTGTTAGGTTAGCATACGTCATGTAGCTGAAGGTGTTAGTGTTAGCATACGTCATGTAGCTGAGGGTGTTAGCGTTAGCATACGTCATGTAGCTGAAGGTGTTAGCGTTAGCATACGTCATGTAGCTGAGGGTGTTAGCGTTAGCATACGTCATGTAGCTGAAGGTGTTAGCATACGTCATGTAGCTGAGGGTGTTAGCGTTAGCATCCGTCATGTAGCTGAAGGTGTTAGCGTTAGCATATGTACACCTATTCACCATGTTCTCTCATCTGTTATTATTTCAAACTGGATTTCAAGAGGAAACGTTTTTGGTCTTGGATTTCATCAAATACATTTCCCCCAAAAATGCGACTTATACTCCAGTGCGACTTTTAATACGTTTTTTCTTCTCTATTACCGTATTTTCCGGAGTATAAGTCACACCGGCCAAAAGATGCTTAATAGAGAAGACAAAAAACATATATAAGTTGCACTGAAGTATGAAATGCAGTTGCAAGTGTGAAAATAACAAATAATATCACATATAAGTCGCTCCAGAGTATAAGTATATAAGTATAAGTCGCACCCCGGCCAAAACTATGAAAAAAGGTGTGACTTATACTCCCGAAAATACGGTACATTTAGTTTAGTCTAATTGCAAAACCCACAGTGGAAAAAGCAAATCCCGATGTTTCTAAATGTTGCGAGTCCTGTTCATTGTGCAGCCCCAGAACATGCTGAGTCTGTCACGACGCGTGTCTGATGTTGATTTGACCTCAGGGTGGCGCGCCCACTGCGTCCCAGCAGCCTGAGACTCCCCGGAGAGTCCGACGGAGAAGACTCCCGCAACAGCTCGCCCAACTCCACCATCTCCAACAGCAGCAACGACGGACTGGGGGGGCTCATGTCCTTTGCAAGTAAGACTATGTCCCACAAGCGGGGACCACGCAGGGTTTGAGCGCTCTGCGAGGACGGCTGCAGTAGGTCAACGCTCTTATGTCGACCGCACTGTGGGCACAATAATCTGAAATAAGCCAAAACATACTTTCAACAGGTGTCTCCGGGATGGACACGTCACTTTTGGATTGATTCTTTCCCATATCAGCGCGCTATCTGCGAAAAGAGAAATCTGATCAGGGGAAAAATGTCTCAATAATCATCAGATTTATAGAGTAACTGCCGTCTTTCAAATACAGCGTACAATACATTTAAACTGTGCTTGATAGTTCTGATTTCAGTTTATTTGACACCCGAGGCAAACGGTGACCTAAACTATAATGACTGACATATAGATTCTGTTAACCATATTTAAACTGTTCCGAAATAAATCCATAAAACCAACCACAATGATACATTTCCACAGTTTCACACGGTTAATCTGAACAACACCACAGTAAAGTCTTTTGTTTTTAATGTAAATATACTCGCAGTGTGGTCGCCGGGTTTATTTGCTTTATTTTCTTATTTGAGTGAACGTGATCTGGATTACAGAATGAATACAGAAGATGGATAAAGGCGTCCACATTCACATGATTCCAGACCTTTCTCTGACCGCTTTGTTGTCTTTTCAGGCAATCTGTACAAGAACCACGGCACGAGTTTCAGTCTTTCCAACCTGGCTCTTCCAAACAAGGCGGCGAGGGAGAAAGCCACGCCCTTCCCCAGCCTGAAAGGTAAAGCCACGCCCCTTTACTCGCCGCGCTTCTCACCCAGTTTAGAGCTTTATTAACACTGATGATAGTCATGAGTCAGCAGTATTTATGACATGTTTAGTATTGTTTTTACTTCTGTGCTGTGGCGACTGAGCCTTTACCACGTTATAATTCATGTGTTTTTTCATACATTTGTTTGTTTTGGAATTAATTTCAATAATCAGATTTTTTTTTTTTCATCTCCCATTTTCTGCATTTTACTTTGAATTATATGAAGAATATTTTAAAATTGACCTGGAAGAGGAAGTGGAGCCAGCAGGTTTGTGACGGTTTGCAAACAGCACGATTGTAATATCTCTAGTTTGCCTTTTCGAAGAGGAGAAGGGCCTTTTGTGTTTTCTCTGACAGTTTTTGTAAAGAAAAATCCATGTTCTCATATTGCAGCTTTGTGCTTCTGTGCAATGGTGCCCGGACTGCATCATTCTCATACTTTTACTTCAGTTTACAGTGAGGAAGACAAGTATGTGAACACCCTGCAGTTTTGTCAGTTCTCCCTCTGAAATGATGAAGAATCTGAAATGTTCAAGTGCATTTCCACCGAGAGACCGAATCTAAATGTAAAAGAATCCAGAAATCACGTGTATGATTTAAAAACAAAAACAATATTTGTATGTTATTGCTGCAAATAAGTATTTCTGGATTTGGAAATGCACTTTTGATGAATATTTCATTTGGAGAACTTTAAAAATTGTAGGCTGTTGAAACACTTATTTTCCTCATTAAAACATTTGAAAGAGACACTATTATGGTTTATTCAGTCCTTTCTCTCAAATACCTTTAGTTGAGTTAGTATTTTTGATGTGTTGATAATAGAGTTGCTCCGATCAGGATTTCAGAGGCAGATCACAGACATAAATCTGAAGTTTATGACAGGAAGATTATTTGTGATGAAGTGGCTGCAGATTAAGGCTGAAGCAGATCGTAGCACTGGGACCGCTATGCGATGGTCTTTAGTGTTTATCATTTATTAAAAGCAGCAAACGCTTTTTCAGGTACTTAGTATTAAACTGTAACATACATAGATCATCACTTTACATTTTGTTAATTTTAAACCACAATATTCATGTAAAATAGTCATAGAAGCAGGTCCATTGACTTCCGTTTCCAAACTGACCCGCCCCTTCATCGTGAAGTTTCCGTTGTAACGTTTTCAAATCACTTTCCCGAAAGTGATTTTGGGTGTTACAAAAATACAATTATTTTAATTTAATATTATTTAAATGGTTTTATCCCAACTAAGCACATGGATGTGGGCTGGGACAGGGGGTAGGTGAAAACTGGAATGTTCTGAGCACTCAAACTTGAACATGCAGGAATCAGTCAAAAGTAGATTTAGCATAACAATGTCTCCTTTAAATGCTTATAAAAGCTAAACTCGACACTGATGCCTTGTGTGAGGCTGGATTTGATCTTTAAGAGAGAAACCGTTTGAGCATGGCGTGCTACTGACTCTAATGTGTCTTGTGTTTGTCACTCAGACGACCCCGACCGCCCGGGTATGTTTCTGTGTGCTGTGCTAGCTAGCATTAGCCCTGCTACTCCAAAACACCTTTAAACCGACCTTCTAAACCTTTCGACTTTCAACCTCGCACTAAATAGTGTCCTGTAACATTCATATTGAATCACTCCTCCTCTGCCCCTGTGCCACTCTGTGCCACTCTGTGCCACTCTGTGCCACTCTGTGCCACTTTGTGCCACTCTATGCCATGTGTTTTCCACACTATGATTCACACATTGTTGGCTCAAACAATATTGTGACATAACAGTGTGTGTGTGGATAGTCAGAATGGTGTGCACACGAGTCACTCCTGACAAAGGCTCGTGCAGTAGCAGTCGTCTCACTAAATGTTTTTAAACCTGATTATTGCTGTTTCAGGTGCTCGCGCCCCTCGGGCTCTGGTGGACCAGAAGTCCTCTGTGATCAAGCACAGTCCCACAGTGAAGCGAGAGTCTCCGTCCCCCCAGGGCCGAGTCAACAACAACAGGTGAGTCACCCCTCCCCCCAGGGCCGAGTCAACAACAACAGGTGAGTCACCCCTCCCCCCAGGGCCGAGTCAACAACAACAGGTGAGTCACCCCTCCCCCCAGGGCCGAGTCAACAACAACAGGTGAGTCACCCCTCCCCCCAGGGCCGAGTCAACAACAACAGGTGAGTCCCTGTATTTACTGTACCAGTCCTAAACCAATCTCGCTCTCTCTCTGGAGTGGGCGAGGAGTGGGCAAGCTTCAAAATGCACCAACCCGCCCTGCAGCGTAATCGGGTCTCGTGATTTCCCCGCGGGTAACATGTGCCACCCGTGGAACCTCTCTCTGTGTAAATATCTTGTGATACAACGTGGACACCTGCAGCTTACTGTACGGCTTGTATTCAGCAGCGCTCTGCAGTTTCATGTCACAGGCTGACGTACTTTGTTTAGCAGTGTTTCCAAAAGGCAAAGCTATTTTACTGCAAACCAAATATGAATTCCATCCTTTGAGCAAACGTTTGTCCAGGGACGACAGAGGAAAACTAACCTGTTAAACTGCAACTTAACAACTTTTAACAAATTCTAAAACCAGAGAAATCCATATTTGCATTTATTTGACCTGCTTCCACTTCCTGTGACACCTTTTGCTTCAGTCAGTTGAAACGATGATGAAAATTGCTCTGTGTTTGGAGGAAAATGGATCTCCTGAAACACACGGCTCCTCTAACACGAGCTCATGCTTTGGTGTCTTGGTTCCTCCGCAGTGAGAACCAGCAGTTCCTGAAGGAGGTGGTGCAGAGCGTTCTGGACGGACAGGGAGTCGGGTGGCTCAACATGAAGAAAGTGCGCCGCCTGCTGGAGAACGAGCAGCTGCGCGTCTTTGTGCTGAGTAAACTGAACCGGGCCGTGCAGTCGGAGGAGGACGCTCGACAGGAAATCATACGAGACGTGGTGTGTGGCTCCGCCCACAGACATACACTGACCGTCATGAAGATACTGCTCTATGGACAGCATTTTGTTCATTTAACAGTTGGTTCTAAATTGGCAAAATGATTAAATAATTTACGTACTAAATTGTGTGCAAAAATATAATCTATAAAAATTAAATACACTTTAGAATGAAGTGGTTTTCAGTTCAAAACTCTAAAATGTCCTGCAATGTGACTAAAATACTGACAAAAATGATGTTAGTTGCATCATAAACTGTTACTAAAGTTGAGAATGTTCTTCTGGACTTTAAATCCCAAAAGCGGATGAGAAGTGAAATGCTGTAATACCGCGTGTGTCCTGAAGGGCGACATGAACAAACACATGTTTAAAAAGACATACAACCAGAAGGAGCTCGTCTGTCATTTATGCTCCAGGACAAACTGGTTTAAGACACAAGTCAACCAAATAAGTATTTTTTCTAAAATCCTACTTGTCTAACCTGATTGTTCAGGAGGAAAACTAGTCAAAGAATGTCTGAATTAAGTCTGGCTCTTTGTCATTTGTGGCTCAGAATAAAGACTGGATTAAAGTCTGTTCTGTTTGTATAAAGAGTTCAAGCGTTCATTTCCAAAGCGTAACATCACAGATTGTTTCAAATGTATTCATGTGACTAGTAAAGCAAATGACTGTGTGTGTGTGGAACAGGAGGTGAACAGGAAGGTGTACAAGGGCATGCTGGACATTCTGAAGTGCACCGTGTCCAGTCTGGAGAACTCGTACGCCAACGCCGGCCTGGGAGGGATGGCCAGTGTGTTCAGTCTGCTGGAGATCGCCCGCACTCACTATCAGACCAAAGGTACTGTCTTCACACGCAGTCATCCTCCTCACGCTGGCATCATGTAACAGCATCTGCCACATCACACACCTGCCACACACCTGCCACACACCTGCCACACACCTGCCACACGTCTGCCACACACCTGCCACACATCTGCCACACACCTGCCACATGTCTGCCACACGTCTGCCACACACCTGCCACACGTCTGCCACACATCTGCCACACACCTGCCACACGTCTGCCACACATCTGCCACACACCTGCCACATGTCTGCCACACGTCTGCCACACACCTGCCACACGTCTGCCACACACCTGCCACACGTCTGCCACACATCTGCCACACACCTGCCACACGTCTGCCACACACCTGCCACACACCTACCACTCGTCTGCCACACACCTGCCACACACCTGCCACACACCTGCCACATGTCTGCCACACACCTGCCACACACCTGCCACACACCTGCCACACGTCTGCCACACACCTGCCACACGTCTGCCACACATCTGCCACACACCTGCCACACGTCTGCCACACACCTGCCACACACCTACCACTCGTCTGCCACACACCTGCCACACACCTGCCACATGTCTGCCACACACCTGCCACACATCTGCCACACACCTACCACTCGTCTGCCACACACCTGCCACACACCTGCCACACACCTGCCACATGTCTGCCACACACCTGCCACACATCTGCCACTCGTCTGCCACACACCTGCCACACGTCTGCCACACACCTGCCACACGTCTGCCACACACCTGCCACACGTCTGCCACACACCTGCCACACACCTGCCACATGTCTGCCACACACCTACCACTCGTCTGCCACACACCTGCCACACACCTGCCACATGTCTGCCACACACCTGCCACACGTCTGCCACACACCTGCCACACGTCTACCACACACCTGCCACACGTCTGCCACACACCTGCCACACACCTGCCACACACCTGCCACACGTCTGCCACACACCTGCCACACACCTGCCACACGTCTGCCACACACCTGCCACACACCTGCCACACGTCTACCACACACCTGCCACACGTCTGCCACACACCTGCCACACGTCTACCACACACCTGCCACACACCTGCCACACGTCTACCACACACCTGCCACACATCTGCCACACGTCTACCACATGTCTGATCCTTTTGCTTCCTTGCTTTGACTAACCTCTTCATTTCTCTGTTTTGTGATGCTCACACTGTGTCTGGCTTCCTAACTCTGGTAACCCCACTAGACCCCGAAAAGCGAAACAAGCGAAGCCCCACAGACAGTTCTAGCAGCCCGGGGAGCAAAGAGAGCCCGTCCGGTCGCATGGAGGCAGCCAGACCCCCGGCCCTCCTGAACGTGCCCCATTTGCAGCTGCCCCACCACACCACGGGCAGAGGCACGCGCCACTTTGACACACGCAGCCTGAACGAGGAGAACTTTATTGCATCCATTGGTGTGTAGACCTCTCCAGCCCTGTGCATGTGTGAGACCCCCAGATGCTTGTCAGAAACATCCCCCTGCACCAGACTGTGGGTCGCATGCTTACAGCGCCACTATTCCACACACTGACCTGCCATCTGAGGTGTCCTGCAACGCTCCTGCTGCAGCTCAGGGCAGCCCATGAAGGGAAGTCTGTAATGTACATGTAATGTACATGTAAGGTACATGTAATATACATGATACATACATGATGCCTGAGAATAATGTTGGGGTCAAATACTCGCTGCGCATCAAATGAAAGAGTTCAAATCAACAAACCTAATCTTATCTGTTAACTTGGAATAGGTGCCAAAGTATGTAACATTTTGGACAAAAAATAGTCTGCTGTTTTCCTTGCACTCAGGAGCATTCTTCCATGAGCCGCTTCTGCTCAAACCAGATCAAACCGATCTATGTCCATGAGGAATGTTCCAGACTGTAGTTTTAGTTTAACTCTCTATTCCCATGTCATCGTGCAGGTGACTCTAACATCAAGTGTGTGAGTGTGTGTGTGTGTGTGTGTTAAAGTCATGTGTTAAAGTCATATGTACAGTGACTAATACAACACTTTTCGATACCACAGTGACAGTGAAAGAAAATACTCTTTTTTATATATATATATATATATATATATATATATGTATATATGTATATATATATGTATGTGTGTGTGTAGAATGTCATTTTAAAAACTAAATAATAGTTCTGTTGTCTTTTACTAGTTATAATATAGCTCCAGATGATTCTAACTGTATGTTCAGTACAAATACTGCAGTGTGAGGAATATTGGCCTGTTGCAGCTTGAACAGTGTCCTCGTGTCCCTGTGTGCCCCTTGTGGATGTGTGTGGAGCCTGCAGCCGTGTACGTGCATGTGTAGTCTCCAAACTTAAATCTGCAGTAGTGGACGAGGGAGGCCTGAGGCGAGCACTCCTCCCGAGGCGAGCGCTCCTCCCGAGGCGAGCGCTCCTCCCGAGGCGCTCGCTTCTCCCGAGGCGCTCGCTCCTCCCGAGGCTCCTCCCTTTACTGCAGGTTTGCGCCAGCGTGTTCTCGTCCTATGGCAGCTCCCTTTGCTCTGAGCATGGAGGTGGGATGCTCCTCTCCCCAATACACAGGCCCAGTAGAGACGCACCTCCTGAACGCTCTGCTTATGATTTGAGTTCAATAAAAACAGTCCTTTAGCGTGTGTGTCTGCTCTGGGTCTGTGTACAAGGGACACTCTGAGTACGCCACCTTGACTCCGCCCCGCACCCTTCTCTCCCTTTAGAGATTGCACCTTCAATTCTACAGAATGCGACTTGCATCCGAGCTTCTGCAACTGCTCCATCTCACCCACGGCGGGCTGGCAGGCCTCTCCACGCCATCCCATGCTGTTTTCTAAGCGATCACCTCCTCTGCACCACAGCAATGCAGTGTGACTCTGCAGGGCTGTGGTCAGTGTGGCTGAGTTAGGCTTTTCCAGCAGCTTGTTTACATCTAATGTTACTATAATCCAATGGAGCTCAACAGTGCCCGCCCACCTCTGCTTTCTGACCAATTTGGATGTGAAGAGTTTAAAGATTTGACTGCGAGCGCCTGGTGGCCGGGTCTTTCCCCACGGGGCCCGGCCAGTCACAGCCCGAAAGACCCACGTGGGGCCGTCCTCCCGTGGGCCCACTACCCACTGGAGGATCCATAAGAGGCCGGTGCAGAGTGATCTGGGCGGCAGTCGACGGCAGGGGCCTCGACGACCAGATGTCCGGACACATAAGCTAACTCTGGGGACATGGAATGTCACCTCACTGGAGGGGAAAGAGCCTGAGCTTGTGCGGGAGGTTGCGCGGTATTGTCTAGATATAGTCGGCCTCACCTCCACGCACAGTTTGGGCTCTGGAACCCATCTCCTTGAGAGGGGCTGGACGCTCCACTTCTCTGGTGTTGCCCGCGGGGAGAGGTGGGGCTGGTGTGGGCTTGCTGATAGCCCCTCAACTCAGCCGCCACGTGTTGGAGTTCACCCCGGTGGACGAGAGGGTCGCGTCCCTCCGCCTTCGGGTGGGGGACAGGTCTCTCACTGTTGTGGCGGCCTACGGGCCGAACAGCAGTGCAGAGTACCCGGCCTTCTTGGAGTCCTTGGGAGGGGTACTGGACAGTGCACCGACCGGGGACTCCGTTGTTCTACTGGGGACTTCAACGCCCACGTGGGCAATGACAGTGACACCTGGAGAGGGGTGATCGGGAAGAACGGCTTCCCCGATCTGAACCTGAGCGGCGTTCAGTTACTGGACTTCTGTGCTAGCCACGGATTGTCCATAACGAACACCGCTCCCGGGGGAGGCTGCGGACATTGAGTCCGAGTGGACCATGTTCTCCACCTCCATTGTTGATGCGGCTGCTCGGAGCTGTGGTCACAAGGTCTCCGGTGCCTGTCGTGGCGGCAACCCCCGAACCCGGTGGTGGACACAGGAAGTAAGGGATGTCGTCAGGCTGAAGAAGGAGGCCTATCAGGCCACTCTTGTAGGTCTCCCGAGGACATTGACAGGTATCGGCAGGCCAAGCGGGCTGCAGGTTGTGCTGTCGCAGAGGCAAAAACCAGGGGCTGGGAGGAGTTCGGGGAGGCCATGGAGGAGGACTATCGGTCGGCCCCAAAGAAATTCTGGAAAACCGTCCGGCGCCTCAGGAGGGGGAAGCAGTGCCTCATCTACACCGTTCACGGTGCGGGTGGAGGCCTGCTGACCTTGACTGGGGATATCGTCGGACGGTGGAAGGAATACTTTGAGGACCTCCTTAATCCCTCAGTCACGTCTTCTGAAGAGGAAGCAGAGACCGGGCTGACTCGTCCATCACCCAAGCTGAAGTCACTGAGGTTGTTTGCAAACTCCTCGGTGGCAGGGCTCCGGGGGTGGATGAGATCCTGAGGACCTAAAGTCTTTGGATGTTGTAGGACTGTCTTGGCTGACACGTCTCTGCAACATGGCGTGGCGGTCGGGGACAGTGCCTCTTGACTGGCAGACCGGGGTGGTGGTCCCTCTGTTCAAGAAGGGGGACCGGAGGGTGTGTTCCAACTACAGAGGGATCACACTCCTCAGCCTCCCTGGTAAGGTCTATTCCAAGGTACTGGAGAGGAGAATCCGACCGATAGTCGAACCTCGGATTCAGGAAGAGTAGAGCGGTTTTCGTCCCGGTCGTGGAACACTGGACCAGCTCTAGACTCTCCATCGGGTGCTCGAGGGTTCATGGGAGTTTGCCTGATCAGTCCACATGTGCTTTGTGGATCTGGAGAAAGCTTTCAACCGTGTCCCTCAGGGTGTCCTTTGGGGGGTGCTCCGGGAGTACGGGGTCCGGGGCCCTTTGCTCAGGGCTGTACGGTCCCTGTATGACCGGAGCAGGAGCTGTGTTCGCATTGCCGGCAGTAAGTCAGACCTGTTCCCAGTGCATGTAGGACTCCGCCAGGGCTGCCCTTTGTCACCGGTTCTGTTCATAATTTTTATGGACAGAATTTTTAGGCGCAGTCAGGGGTCGGAGGGTGTCCGGTTTGGGGACCACAGGATTCCATCTCTGCTGTTTGCAGACAATGTTGTCCTGATGGCTCCATCAAACCCGGACCTGCAGCTGCACTGGGACGGTTTGCAGCCGAGTGTGAAGCTGCTGGGATGAGAATCCAAATCCGAGGCCATGGTTCTCGACCGGAAAAAGGCCTCTGGCCCTCTCCGGGTGGATGGGGAGTCCTTGCCCTCTCCAGGTGGTGGGGAGTCCTTGCCCTCTCCAGGTGGTGGGGAGTCCTTGCCCTCTCCAGGTGGTGGGGAGTCCTTGCCCCAAGTGGAGGAGTTCAAGTATCTCGGGGTCTTGTTCACGAGTGAGTGAAGGATGGAGCGTGAGATTGACAGGCGGATCGGTGCAGCGGCTGCAGTGATGCAGTCGCTGCATCGACTGTTGTGGTGAAGAAGGACCTGAGTCGAAAGGCAAAGCTCTCAATTTACCGGTCAATCTACGTTCCTGCCCTCACCTATGTTCATGAGCTTTGGGTAATGACCGAAAGGACAAGATCGCGGATACAAGGTCGATATGAGTTTCCTCCGCCGTGTGGCTGGGCGCTCCCTTAGAAATAGGGTGAGGAGCTCAGTCACACAGGGGGAGCTCGGAGTAGAGCCGCTGCTCCTCCAGCTGAGGTGGCTCAGGCATCTGCTCCGGATGCCTCCTGGGCGCCTCCTGGGGAGGGGTTTCAGGCATGTCCCACCGGGAAGAGGCCCCAGGGAAGACCCAGGACACGCTGGGGGGACTATGTCTCTCGGCTGGCCTGGGAACGCCTCAGGATCCCCCCGGAGGAGTTGGAAGAAGTGTCTGGGGAGAAGGAAGTCTGGGAGTCCCTGCTTAGACTGCTGCCCCCGCGACCCGGCCCCGGGTAAGCGGAAGAAAATGGATGGATGGAGTTTAAAGGCACGATGGAGGATATACAGCTATGGAGTCACTAATGACCATAAGAACATAACACACGCCAACATGCACGTATCTAAGGCTGGACCATAGTGACCGTATCCCGATAAGGATATGTCAGTCCAACAGGTTTAATCATCAGACAAATGTGAAATATCGACTTCAAAATATTGCCCACCTCTAACTATATCTCTTTATCCCCTGCTGACCAGAGAGCGGCGCTTTAGTCACCGAGGGCTTTATTCTGCTTTTAATCTGATGCTTAAATGATGTCGTTCGTTCGCAGATCCGTAGTGTCATTCGTGACTTTCTTCATTCAATTAAAAAATGGTCACAAGTTACTCCAGAGCCTATTAGCCTTCATCTAAGTCTTCATAGTGTTTCAAAGTGGATGGGATGTTTGACCGTTGGGTCCAGACGTGGCGCCCAGTGTTGAGCTCCATCTCAGCCACGCCCACAGCACCCATCATCCCTCCTCCTCAGTAACACTCGATGCTCACTTTGTTTTGTTTGATTTCAATGCTCACCCACCATACATGCCTTTTCAAACAGCTCTCTGACTCTCTCTCTGTCTTTCTCTCCTTGCTTGCAATGCATCTTGGGTAGAATTGTGGAGCAAGCACCAAGATAAGCAAAAAGCTATGGAAAAACCACAGAGTAAGAGACTTTGCACACACCGAGAAAGTCAAAAAATTGGGGTGTACCTTTTGCTCTCTCTCCACCCCGTTTTTTACTTCAACATTTACAGTTTTGCCATTTCTCAACATAATAATTGGATTTTTGAAAAAATACACTTGTAGTAAACTATTGCTGATAAGTATTCTTTGTTAGAACATGTGGTCATGAGTTCAATTGTATTTCTTTTTGAAAGTTTGACACTTTGTTGGACTAATACACTTAATGGCTTGTTTCCATGGAGGATTTTGTGTGCCAAAATAAATGAATAGATGCACAGTTATTCATGAATTATAGATCTCGTTAATTAGTTAATACTGTACAATGACAAGGAGCAAGACTCTTTGAGAGATAAGTATAATAACACGGACAAAAACGAGGGCGGTAATTCTTCGGTAGCTAAACAAACATGACTGACTAAGAGTAACTGGCGGAAAACACACTCTCACAAGCTAATGAGGCTAACATGGCTAGCATAACTAACGTGGCTCCTGAGGAGATGAGCCACATCCCCGGTGTATACTCCCTATGTCCCGCAGGGGGGATGGAGAACATAACTTTACAACAGTTAGCCCTACATGGCGTCATTGTGTGATGACGTCAGGACTGAGCACAGTTTCCGATTCGCTGAGGCAGAGCAGCGTATCTTCGACATTATGGATGAGTTGCAAGCTGAGGTGGTGAAACTGCGAGTGGAGAACAAGACTACGGAGGATACGAGTCCAGGTCCCACAGAGACGATCTCAGACTCGTGGGGGTCCTGGAGGGTGGCGAGCGGGTAAAACGCGGAGGGCTTGAGTCCGGGACTGGAGCTGCTGTCCCTCCCATTACTCATTTATTAACAAACTATGAACACAAGATAATCATATACAAAACTGTAATAATTACTTTGACAATAGTTCAACACTTTTAAATAAGACCATCTAACAGAATCAAAATATTTCTCTGCATTAAAATACACAACGTACTCATAGAAAATATTGGGGCTCTTTACTAAAGTCCAACATCAGGAATTACAGTCTCTGGAAAGAGGGGTGACACAAGGCTATTCTTGGTCCCTCCTCCTGTTTGCTTTGTGCTTGGAACCAACGGCCCAATTTGGACAATCAAAAACAATTCATGGTGAAACTATAAAGAATTACATTTTTGCCCAAATTTCTCTTAATTTTTTCTATCCCCAACCTGCTGTTTGATGAGCAGAATAAATCAATATCAAGGTTCGTGTGGCAAAAAACAAGCAAACTTGTTTCCGGTTTAAAACTTTACAATTATCAAAAGAAAAATATTTATTTTCAGGTGAAATCATAGCGTTGCTGGTGTGAGCCAGAATGTGAAGCTCAATGATGCTCATATTGAGAGTCATGTGGTGCTGGGGGTTCCTTTACAGGTCTCATACTGAGAGTAAGGTGGTGCCGGGGGTTCCTGTACAGGCCTTATACTGAGAGTAATGTGGTGCCGGGGGTTCCTGTACAGGTCTTATACTGAGAGTCATGTGGTGCCGAGGGTTCCTGTACAGGTCTTATACTGAGAGTCATGTGGTGCCTGAGGTTCCTGTACAGGTCTTATACTGAGAGTCATGTGGTGCCTGAGGTTCCTGTACAGGTCTTATACTGAGAGTCATGTGGTGCCTGAGGTTCCTGTACAGGTCTTATACTGAGAGTCATGTGGTGCCTGAGCTTCCTGTACAGGTCTTATACTGAGAGTCATGTGGTGCCTGAGGTTCCTGTACAGGTCTTATACTGAGAGTCATGTGGTGCCTGAGGCTCCTGTACAGGTCTTATACTGAGAGTAATGTGGTTCCAGAGGTTCCTGTACAGGTCTTATACTGAGAGTCATGTGGTGCCGGGGGTTCCTGTACAGGTCTTATACTGAGAGTCATGTGGTGCCGGGGGTTCCTGTACAGGTCTTATACTGAGAGTCATGTGGTGCCGGAGGTTCCTGTACAGGTCTTATACTGAGAGTCATGTGGTGCCGGGGGTTCCTGTACAGGTCTTATACTGAGAGTCATGTGGTGCCGGGGGTTCCTGTACAGGTCTTATACTGAGAGTGATGTGGTGCCGGGGGTTCCTGTACAGGTCTTATACTGAGAGTGATGTGGTGCCTGAGGTTCCTGTACAGGTCTTATACTGAGAGTCATGTGGTGCCTGAGGTTCCTTGACAGGTCTTATACTGAGAGTCATGTGGTGCCTGAGGTTCCTGTACAGGTCTTATACTGAGAGTAATGTGGTGCCGGGGGTTCCTGTACAGGTCTTATACTGAGAGTCATGTGGTGCCTCAGGTTCCTGTACAGGTCTTATTCTGAGAGTCATGTGGTGCCGGGGGTTCCTGTACAGGTCTTATTCTGAGAGTCATGTGGTGCCGGGGGTTCCTGTACAGGTCTTATTCTGAGAGTCATGTGGTGCCGGGGGTTCCTGTACAGGTCTTATTCTGAGAGTAATGTGGTGCCGGGGGTTCCTGTACAGGTCTTATAATGAGAGTAATGTGGTGCCGGGGGTTCCTGTACAGGCCTTATACTGAGAGTCATGTGGTGGTTGGATGGAGGCGGTTAAGAATTAATGGGTTTTTAATGTTAAGTTTTAATGAATGAATTGACCACTAAATTAATTCATTGTACATTAAATAACTAATGACGTACATAATTCATAATTGTGCATTAACTGATTTAATTTTGGCTCACAAAACCCTCCTTCGTTTTCATCTCTTTACTTAATTATATAATACACACCAATGTGAAAACTGCTGCCCTTTTGTACTGTCTAAATCTTTTCCCGCTGTGAGTGACTTAAGGGTACAAAGGTTTCTGGGAGTTGCTAACATAACAATAGGGAAACCCAAGCGTTGTAATTCTGAACTCTTCTTTGAGACTCTTGAAAGTGAAACATGCTCCTGAGCTCGTGTGCATGCCTAACTGCCTGTGTTCTGTCGTCCTGTGTTCTCTGGTGTTACCTGGTGTTCTCTGGTGTTACCTGGTGTTACCTGGGCCACACGCAGCCTTGACTCGGACGTATCACGCTCCTGCTCAGTCTCATTTGTAACTCCTCAATCCGATGGCACTTATAACCACACTCTCTGCTTGCCCTTGTGTCACTTCTGTCTGGTTTTCCAAATTGTCGATGTATTCCTGAGCTTCCGTGAGCTTTATATGGAAGGTAAACTTAGCTTGAACACTTCGTAGACCTTAGTTCAGAGCTGTGTTTCTCAGATTCAGGAGGCTCTGTAAGGTAAGCTACGGTTCAGCGGCTACAAAACCCAGTCTGATTGAAGTGTGTGCTCTCAGGGACTGAGGGAGGCAAGCAGCAGCGCCCTCTAGTGGCAGACTTGGACGAGAAGAAGTCACAGATGAGTTCTGACAGTGGACTCAGTGTCATGTCCGGATCTCAGGTTTGTCCTTCAAACGTATTCACTTATGTACATAAAGTATATTGTGTGTTTAGAGGGGGAAAGAACCTTTCAAATATAATGATGTACAGTTTCTGGTGATTTGTGTTTGAGCAGACTTTACCAAAACAGCTCAAATCAATTCAAATTATTTTTGTAATGCCCAAAATCACAACAGCATTTGCCTCGACAGTGAAAAACAGATTCAGCAATGTTCATAGGTCCTTAGACCATCCATCTCGTCCAGGAAAAACTACCAAACCTCTTTGGGAAAGAGTATAAACCTGGAGGACTTTTAGAGTGAAGGAGAGATCTGACTCCCTCAGACAGACGCGAGATAGACAGTGGAGCTGGAGCCACTCAGGAGGAGAACCAGCTCTTCAAGAGGAGAACCAGCTCTTCAAGAGGAGAACCAGCTCTTCAAGAGGAGAACCAGTTCTTCAAGAGGAGAACCAGTTCTTCAGGAGGAGAACCAGTTCTTCCAGGCTGATGAAGGACCGTCCATATGGAGTAGAGACCGTTTCTCCAGGAGAGGATCATCTGGATTCACAGGTCATCGATGTGTCTGTTCCACTCCCAACAGGAGGTGAGAGAAGAACAATAGACAATGAACAGAATGCTTCCCCCATAGTTGCTCCAAGGGCAGCGGAGCTGAAACTGTAGCTTTATATTTCTGTTCCTCTTGGCTTCTTTAACATGGACATGAGCTGAGTCCATAACACAGGAGCTTGGGAGCTAAACGCTCAACCTCCTACTGTGCTTTTAGAGACTCTTGGGACCACCAGAAGGCTCTACCTCCTACTGTGCTTTTAGAGACTATTGGGACCACCAGAAGGCTCTACCTCCTACTGTGCTTTTAGAGACTCTTGGGACCACCAGAAGGCCATCATTTTGAGAGCGAAGAGGTCTGTTTGGATGATATGGTTCTATAGCATCTTTGAGGTAGGATGGGGCCATGTCATTTATGGCTTTGTAGGTCAGCTCGGAGACTGTCCTCCAGTCCTCTGGTCAGCCTCTTTCATGCTCTGAGTGAGCGGTCAACCAACTGAATTTAACATGTTTTTATCTTGGGTACTGAAAATGAAAGATATATGAATAGTTAAACTGTGTTTGCAGAAGAGTGACAGTGAGTCTGTGACCAGCACAGAGCCTCCCATCCTGACCAGGAGCACCAGCCAGGACTCTGAGGCCAGCACAGTGGTATGGCACACACCACCCCTCTGCATCCCGCCCACCCCTCTGCACCCCGACAACCCAACCCACCCAACCCACCCCTCTGCATCCCACCCAACCCACCCAACCCACCCCTCTGCATCCCACCCAACCCACCCAACCCACCCCTCTGCATCCCGCCCACCCAACCCACCCCTCTGCATCCCACCCAACCCACCCCTCTGCATCCCGCCAAACCCACCCCTCTGCATCCCGCCCACCCAACCCACCCCTCTGCATCCCACCCAACCCACCCCTCTGCATCCCGCCAAACCCACCCCTCTGCATCCCGCCCACCCAACCCACCCCTCTGCATCCCGCCCACCCAACCCACCCCGCTGCACCCCACCCACCCAACCCACCCCGCCCACCCCTCTGCACCCCGCCCACCCCTCTGCATCCCATGCCATCTCACCTAATGCGCTCATGTGTTTTATAGATCAGTAACAGTTCTGGGGAAACTCTGGGCGCCGACAGTGACCTGAGCAGCACAGCGGGCGACGGGCTGGGCAGGACTGCAGCCCATCTCACCCAATCAAGAGGCACGCTTTCAGACAGCGAGATCGAGACCAACCCGGCCACCAGCGCCGTCTTTGTGAGCGCTCTTTACACGCTAAGAGAACATGTCGGACACACGTGTAGAGAACATGTCAGGACACACTTGTAGAGAACATGTCAGGACACACGTGTAGAGAACATGTCAGGACACACGTGTAGAGAACATGTCAGGACACACGTGTAGAGAACATGTCAGGACACACGTGTAGAGAACATTTCAGGACACACGTGTAGAGAACATGTCAGGACACACGTGTAGAGAACATGTCAGGACACACGCGTAGAGAACATGTCAGGACACACGTGTAGAGAACATGTCAGGACACACACGTGTAGAGAACATGTCAGGACACACACGTGTAGAGAACATGTCAGGACACACACGTGTAGAGAACATGTCAGGACACACGTGTAGAGAACATGTCAGGACACACGTGTAGAGAACATGTCAGGACACACGCGTAGAGAACATGTCAGGACACACACGTGTAGAGAACATGTCAGGACACACACGTGTAGAGAACATGTCAGGACACACACGTGTAGAGAACATGTCAGGACACACACGTGTAGAGAACATGTCAGGACACACGTGTAGAGAACATGTCAGGACACACGTGTAGAGAACATGTCAGGACACACACATGTAGAGAACATGTCAGGACACACACATGTAGAGAACATGTCAGGACACACACGTGTAGAGAACATGTCAGGACACACGTGTAGAGAACATGTCAGGACACACACGTGTAGAGAACATGTCAGGACACACGTGTAGAGAACATGTCAGGACACACGTGTAGAGAACATGTCAGGACACACGTGTAGAGAACATGTCAGGACACACACGTGTAGAAACATGTCAGGACACACGTGTAGAGAACATGTCAGGACACACGTGTAGAGAACATGTCAGGACACACACGTAGAGAACATGTAAGGACACACGTGTAGAGAACATGTCAGGACACACGTGTAGAGAACATGTCAGGACACACGTGTAGAGAACATGTCAGGACACACGTGTAGAGAACATGTCAGGACACACGTGTAGAGAACATGTCAGGACACACGTGTAGAGAACATGTCAGGACACACGTGTAGAGAACATGTCGGACACACGTGTAGAGAACATGTCAGGACACACACGTAGAGAACATGTCAGGACACACGTGTAGAGAACATATCAGGACACACGTGTAGAGAACATGTCAGGACACACGTGTAGAGAACATGTCAGGACACACGTGTAGAGAACATGTCAGGACACACGTGTAGAGAACATGTCAGGACACACGTGTAGAGAACATGTCAGGACACACGTGTAGAGAACATGTAAGGACACACGTGTAGAAACATGTCAGGACACACACGTAGAGAACATGTCAGGACACACGTGTAGAGAACATGTAAGGACACACGCGTAGAGAACATGTAAGGACACACGCGTAGAGAACATGTAAGGACACACGCGTAGAGAACATGTCAGGACACACGCGTAGAGAACATGTCAGGACACACACGTAGAGAACATGTCAGGACACACACGTGTAGAGAACATTGAAAAGTGAGTCTAGGTTACTCCTCAACTCTTTGGATGAAGTGGGTTTAATGACATAATAAAGCACATTTTGGGGCAGATGGGACCATGTTGTGAAACGGCGTGTTTGTAAAATGTGCTTTTTGCCCCAGGGGAGGACCCACACGCTGAAGCCGGGGGCCAGAGAGCACGTGTCTGCCATGGGGAAGGGCCCGCCTCAGCCCCTGGAGGACATCAGTACGAGGATCTACCTGTGCGAGGGGCTCCTGGGTACGTGTGCTGAGCCGGGACATCTACAGTGTCTCCCAGCCCTTTTGTGTGGTGTTGGCGCGCTCGTTTATGAAAGAAAGGGCAAGAATCAAAATAGTTAAAATTAGTCAAATGTTTAATCCCTGCCAGTACAATTCTAATACAGAGATAATAGAGTGCTTACCATCTGTCCCTATCGAATGTGATCGGCGACTTACACGGGCGCTCCGGCGTTTCTCCTCAGCTGTTTTCCCACGTAGATGTCCTTGAGGTCTGCAGTCTGTCCGGCACAGATGTCTCCCTTATCATAGAGTGACCTTTAGAGGAACAACTTTTATGAACATTTCGCTCGGGAGAAGAAACTCAGACGGCGTTTGTGATTATTACAATTCACCCAAGGTCTGTAGGTAAAAGTAGGGCTTAGGTCACACACAAGATGGACTTTTCAGCAATAACCCACAATAGACCGGGGAGTTTCAGTAGAATGAAATTTGCGGACGGACTGACGAACAGGGTTATTGCCAGTGTCAATGAACAGAATTCACCACTAAAGGAACTTGCCTTGGTGATTCAGTGCAACATAAAGCAATGAACAATGATAAAACGATCTATACAAGTCAAAAATAAAACATTTAAAATCTGCTATAGGATAAACTTATGCTTACTATGTACACGATCCACCCGTCTTCTTGGAAGACTATTATTAAGTCTGAAGTTCAGTCGTTACCACCTGCTCCGTTGTGCAATAACAGCTGTATTGTGTTCTTCTCCAATAACCCTGTGTGTCCCCGGGTTTGTCCTGCTGCTCTGTCCGCTGTATTTGTCTGTTCTGTGTGCTGTTGTTACTAAACCGCTCGGGCCCCGCTGACCTCTAACCCTCTGCTCTTCACTGCTGCTGTGGCGCCCCCTTCAGGCCGCGATAAGAGCTCCGTTTGGGATCAACTGGAGGATGCTGCCATGGAAACCTTTTCTCTAAGTAGGCCTGATGTCTTTGTGTGTGTGTTGTGTTGTGTGTTTGTGGTCTGTCATAACATCTCCTCTGGTCTCCTTAGCCTTTGCTTCTGCTTTTAACATTTCTAGAGTTATGCCTTTTGTAAAATATTAATTTGTCTGGGCACGGCCGTGTGAGGTAACCAAAAGGATAAGATTGTGTAATATTATTCATGGTGTCTTATAAGGGCCTCGCCCCCTTACACTTCAGTCTCACCCGTCGTCGCGGCGGCTTCACTGTTTTGTACTAGCTCCGCCCCCCGTGTAAGAAGTGCGCTGATCCTAGCGTTAGCGCTTCTTTTAGAATAAAGTCCATTATTAGTCCAAATGAAAGGTCCAAAGCCCAAGTGAATCCATCCTTTTGCTCTTCTAAGCGCAAAAGCTAAAACTAGCTCTGCAACAAGGTCATAGTTCCATCTGCTGGTCCCTCCAGTCATTACACCATTCACAATATATGCATCTGGGGCAAAAACATTCATATTTACAGCCTTTTAGTCAAGACAATAGTCCCTAAAGTGGTCAATCGTCAGTTATAGCACACATTGGCCTTGAACATGAAATATATTGCATTGCTCTTCATCTTAAAGTTATTTAGGAAAACAAGCAGACAATAAACTTCTGCTTTTACATCAGACGTGTTCAAATCATCCGTATCGTGCTTCACATATTAAACTGTATTACACTGTAGTAGTGAAAGTACTGGTTTGAAGTAGCTGTGGCAGTAGAAAGTATATGTTGTGTAACGTGTGCGTCCGGCCGCAGGTAAAGAGCGCTCCACGCTGTGGGACCAGGTGCAGTTCTGGGAGGACGCTTACCTGGACGCGGTCATGCTGGAGCGGGAGGGCATGGGTATGGACCAGGGCCCTCATGAGATGATCGAGAGGTACCACATCCAACACATCAAATACATCCAACACATCCAACACATCAAATACATCAAATACATCCGACACATCAAATACATCAAATACATCCGACACATCAAATACATCCGACACATCAAATACATCCGACACATCAAATACATCCGACACATCCAACACATCAAATACATCAAATACATCCGACACATCAAATACATCAAATACATCCAACACATCAAATACATCAAATACATCCGACACATCAAATACATCCAACACATCAAATACATCCGACACATCAAATACATCCGACACATCAAATACATCCGACACATCAAATACATCCGACACATCAAATACATCCGACACATCAAATACATCCGACACATCAAATACATCAAATACATCCGACACATCAAATACATCAAATACATCAAATACATCCAACACATCAAATACATCCAACACATCAAATACATCCAACACATCAAATACATCAAATACATCCGACACATCAAATACATCCAACACATCAAATACATCCGACACATCAAATACATCCGACACATCAAATACATCCGACACATCAAATACATCCGACACATCAAATACATCCGACACATCAAATACATCAAATACATCCGACACATCAAATACATCAAATACATCAAATACATCCAACACATCAAATACATCCAACACATCAAATACATCCGACACATCAAATACATCAAATACATCAATTACATCCGACACATCCAACACATCAAATACATCCAACACATCAAATACATCCAACACATCAAATACATCCAACACATCCAACATATCCGAGACATCAGTAAATACAAGTACAAGAAGCGGCTCCATTTTGGTTCAAAATGGTGGTCCAGAGTCCAGAATCTGGCTGCTGACCTGTGTCATTGGACTCGACGCCACAGGAACTCTGCACTTTAAAGATCATACTTTTACTCTACAATATATTTCTAATCTAAAATCAACTCGACGCTTCTTGCATAGGGTCATTGGCTAGTTCACACACACACATATGGACGATGGTGAAGGTTAAGGCTTCAGGATTGTCTATAATGCAACACCATGTTCACTTTATAACTTTATGTTGAAAAAAGCAGGATATCAGAGGTTTTCAGGGTCTTTTGGCCCAGCTGGTGTTTGAGGGTCCTCCAGGTGGAGGTCTGCACCCAGAGGCCACTTGGAGTATTGCTTTTCTTGTGGCAATAATGGGAAGAGTAATCACTGTTGTGGTTTAAACTGTGATGAATGACATGTGGACGTGGGGCTTGTGTCCACAGGTACTTGTCTCTGGGAGAACACGAGCGCAAGCGTCTGGAGGACGACGAGGACCGGCTCCTGGCCACTCTGCTGCACAACATGATCGCCTACATGCTAATGCTGAAGGTACGTGTGCCTCCTCCTGAAGACCACCAGGCTTCACTGTTTCCATGTGTTTACCTCCTCCATGTTCCTGCAGGTGAACAAAAACGACATCAGGAAGAAGGTGCGGCGTCTGATAGGCAAGTCCCACATCGGCCTCACGCACAGCCAAGAGATCAACGAGATACTGGACAAACTGGGCCAAATGGTACACATCTACGCTCTATGCTGCAGTTACTCTCGTGGATATATCGTTCTAATCATTTGAACGTGTGTGTTCAGAACGGCCGTGAGCTGTCCATCAGACCCTGTGGGAGCCGACACATCAAAAAGCAAACCTTCGTGGTTCACGCCGGCACCGACAACCAAGGAGATATCTTTTTTATGGAGGTAGACTATTCTTTACGTCATCCACAACAGTAAGACAATAACTGACATCCTGACTTTGGATGTGGGTCACAATCTTAAAAACGTGAAGAACAGTGCTAGTTGTTGCGTACCTACTGCATTCCTAGCATCCAACACTGCAATTAGTTGAAGCGTTTTAAGAGGCCTCGGCAAGTTTTTCCATCACAGTAAAGCGGGGGGGGAGGGCGTGTTACAGGTACAGAGTGCTTCCTGGAGGAGGGGCTGAAATTTGCAGGTTAGCTCCTGAGCGTCTGCTCATCCAAGGGGAAGGAGAGAGACTGTTCTCTAGCTAAAGACTGCAGAACGCAATCAAAAAAACACTTTAGGCTCATGTACGAGGCACCAATAGCACTGTAAGAAGGGTAAAAGCTCTGAAAAGTCCATTTAGCATGATATGAGACCTTTTAATATACATCTAACCACCCCGCCACGCCCATAATCGCAGTGTCTTCTGCCAGGTCTCCATGGGGTCTGAGCCCCAAATAACACATGCAATAAAGCGTTCGAAATGCTTCGCTCCGGGCTGATCCAAATTATCCCCCCGATGCCACCTGAACCTCTTGACTCTGCTGTTGTTCAGGTGTGTGACGACTGCATCGTCCTGCGCAGTAACATTGGCACCGTGTACGAGCGCTGGTGGTACGAGAAGCTCATCAACATGACCTACTGCCCCAAGACCAAGGTCCTGTGCCTGTGGAGACGCAACGGCCAGGAGACGCAGCTCAACAAGTTCTACACTAAAAAGGTCCGGCGAGCTCCTCGGAACACGTCGAGGTTCTGGAGAATAAAGCCCTCTGATGGTGTCTTGTGTCTCCTCCAGTGTCGGGAACTCTACTACTGTGTGAAAGACAGCATGGAGCGAGCAGCCGCCAGACAGCAGAGCATCAAGCCAGGTCAGCCTTTTGTTGTTTATGGAATGCATGAGCCAAGAATAATGTATACGATAATCCAGAACCTATGCTGCAGTATGACTTCTTAACATCCCAATTCTACGCTGCATCTAGTCTTCAGAGTGCATTTCTTCCGGGTCTGCAAAAAAAAGGCTTTAAATGAGACGTTAAAAAAGAACGTCTCATGTGGAAACTCGTGTCCGTAACGTGGTTGTTTTCAGTAACTTCAAATTCGGCAAAATGTTATCGAAAAAATAACTGCTCCTCTTTTCTACATCTCCATTCGGGGCCAGTTTTCCTCTGAAGGGTGTGTGTGAGTGTTAATGAGGGATCCGCCCACACCTCCTAGTTTGGCTGGTATGATGGTGGAGAATCGTCCCCTGGATCTGTGGATTAGAGGCGACAGTTGATACACTGGATGTTAAAACTACAAGTTTATTGAAGAACTGAAAGAAGAAACTGGATGTTTCCAAGCCCACGAAGACATTCTATATGACTCAGGATTCAAGCAAGTTTCGTGTTTACGTGTTTCGTCGGCCCCGCCTCCTCGTCGGCTCCGTGGCGGCGGCTCTGCGTCGGCGGCAGCTCCGCGTCGGCAGCGGCCCCGCCTCGGCGGCTCCGTGTCGTCACGGCCCTCGTGCTGTTTCCATGGATGTATCAGTTGTTTCAAAGCACAACAGAGAGCGTGTGTTTCAGACGTACGAGTGTGACTGGAAACCACTAGTATTAATGAATAAAATAAGTTAAGTTTCTTGCCTAAGAACATAACGGCAGGATTTGGTCCAATCAGGAATGGAACCTCTGACCTTCTGGTTGGCTGAGCCCTCATGTCCTTTGTGTTGTTCAGGCCCTGAGCTGGGAGGAGAGTTCCCAGTGCAGGACATGAAGACTGGGGAGGGTGGTTTGCTGCAGGTCACACTGGAGGGGATCAACCTCAAGTTTATGCACAGCCAGGTAAGCCCCGCCCCCTCCACTGTGGCATGAGCACTCATACATCCTCTTATCACCTGACCATCTCCATCTGCCCCGCCCACGTCCAGAAATATCCCTCTAAACCAGGACACATCCCACAAGAGTTTAGAGGAACATTTCCCCCTTTTGGCTTTTGCTTTTTTTACCCAGCTTTTTGAGTTGGTGTGCTTCCGCTTGCATGCCCCCCCCCCCCCCCCCCCCCCCCCACGTGCACACACACACATGCCCCCCCCACACACACACATGCCCCCCCACACACACACATGCGCCCCCCCACGTACACACATGCCCCCCCCACATACACACATGCCCCCCCCACACACACATGCCCCCCCCACATACACACATGCCCCCCCCACACACACATGCCCCCCCCACATACACACATGCCCCCCCCCACACACACATGCCCCCCCCCCCCACGTGCACACACACACATGCCCCCCCCACACACACATGCCCCCCCCCACACACACACATGCCCCCCCACGTGCACACACACATGCCCCCCCCACATACACACATGCCCCCCCACGTGCACACACACACATGCCCCCCCCACACACACACACATGCCCCCCCACGTGCACACACACATGCCCCCCCACATACACACATGCCCCCCCCACATACACACATGCCCCCCCCCACACACACACATGCCCCCCCACGTGCACACACACACATGCCCCCCCACGTACACACATACCCCCCCCACATACACACATGCCCCCCACACACATGCCCCCCATACACACATGCCCCCACACACACATGCCCCCCCACACACGCCCCCCCACACACACATGCCCCCCCACACACACACGCCCCCCCACACACACATGCCCCCCACACACACATGCCCCCCCACATACACACATGCCCCCCCACACACACATGCCCCCCCACACACACATGCCCCCCCCACACACACATGCCCCCCACACACACACGCCCCCCCACACACACACATGCCCCCCCCCACATACAGACACACACACATGCCCCCCCACACACATGCCCCCCCACACACACACATGCCCCCCCACACACACACACGCCCCCCCACACACATGCCCCCCCACACATACAGACACACACACATGCCCCCCCACACACACACATGCCCCCCCACACACACACGCCCCCCCACACACACACATGCCCCCCCCCACATACAGACACACACACATGCCCCCCCACACACATGCCCCCCCACACATACAGACACACACACATGCCCCCCCACACACACACATGCCCCCCCACACACACACGCCCCCCCCACATACAGACACACACACATGCCCCCCCACACACATGCCCCCCCACACACACACATGCCCCCCCACACACACACGCCCCCCACACACACACGCCCCCCCCCACATACAGACACACACACATGCCCCCCCACACACATGCCCCCCCACACACACACATGCCCCCCCACACACACACATGCCCCCACACACATACAGACACACACACATGCCCCCACACACATGCCCCCCCCCACACACACACATGCCCCCCCCACACACATGCCCCCCCACACACACATGCCCCCCCCACACACACATGCCCCCCCACACACACACGCCCCCCCACACACACACATGCCCCCCCCCACATACAGACACACACACATGCCCCCCCACACACATGCCCCCCCACACACACACATGCCCCCCCACACACACACACGCCCCCCCCACACACATGCCCCCCCACACATACAGACACACACACATGCCCCCCCACACACACATGCCCCCCCACACACACACATGCCCCCCCACACACACACATGCCCCCACCACACACACACACACACATGCCCCCACCACACACACACACACATGCCCCCCCACACATACAGACACACACACATGCCCCCACACACATGCCCCCCCCCACACACACACATGCCCCCCCCACACACATGCCCCCCCACACACACACACATGCCCCCCCCACACACACACATGCCCCCACACACACACACATGCCCCCACACACACACATGCCCCCCCACACATACAGACACACACACATGCCCCCCCACACACATGCCCCCCCACACACACACATGCCCCTCCACACACATGCCCCCCCCACACACACACATGCCCCCCCCACACACATGCCCCCCCACACACACACATGCCCCCCCCACACACACACATGCCCCCCCCACACACACACATGCCCCCACACACACACATGCCCCCACACACACACATGCCCCCCCCACACACACACATGCCCCCCCAAACACACCTGCCCCCCCACATACAGACACACACACATGCCCCCCACTCACACACATGTCCCCACACCCCCATGCCCCCACACCCCCACACACATGCCCCCCCACACACCCCCCACACATGCCCCCACACACACATGCCCCCGCCCCTCCCCCAAACACACATGCCCCCACACACATTCCGTCTGTTGGACATCTGTGGTGCTGGGCGTGTCTCTTCTGTGTGGGAGGACGTGGAGCTGGGTGTGGCTGCCTGCAGTGGTAAGATCGACCTTGAGCTAAGACTTTTCATTAATAATTGGCTTCTCGTAGCAACTTTGACTCAAGTTTGGACCCGTCAACCTGGCCATGCGTTGTCCTCACATCTGCAGTTAGTCCAAGTTTGTTTCTTGAGCTTGTGATGTCGATATGCACCAGCAAGAGACCAGCAAGAGATTAGCAAGAGATTAGCAAAAGACCAGCAAGAGACTAGCAAAAGACCAGCAAGAGACTAGCATAAGACCAGCAAAAGACCAGCAAGAGACCAGCAAAAGACCAGCAAAAGACCAGCAAGAGACCAGCAAGAGACCAGCAAGAGACCAGCAAGAGACCAGCAAGAGACCAGCAAAAGACCAGCAAAAGACTAGCAAAAGACTAGCAAAAGACTAGCAAAAGACCAGCAAAAGACCAGCAAAAGACTAGCAAAAGACTAGCAAAAGACCAGCTAGACCCCAGCCAGAGACCAGCCAGAGACCATCAACAGACCAGCAAAGGCTGGCAAGAGACTAGGGTTTATCTTTGACAGTTATGGTTGTATTGAATCATGCTTTTGTGGTATGTGAAGGCTTTTATTAGAGTGAATACAGGTTCTACATGATTAATATTAGTCATGTCTATGGTGTTGACCACTCTGCCTAGGGAGGAAGTCTAGATGTTACACCTGAACTCAATGTATTCTTTGTTACATAAAGCTGCAGGTGGAAAGATGTCCCATGTGACTGTCCTCATACGTACACTGCCTGTCCAAAGATAAGTCGTCACCTGGATTCACCTAAGCCAGAGCCAGGGATGTCCAACCTTTTTCTGAGCTTCTGTCACTAGGAAACCGTGGTCTACTCAGACTAACATACTTAACTGTATGTGTTTGGCTTTGCTGCACGGACGGCTGCAGGACACGGCATCGACATTGGATTGATGACTAATTGACAAATAATATGTTTTGTTTAGAAAGAGGGCGGGCCAACAATAAATTTGATGGGGCAAATGCTTGTAATGCGTTTAGAAAGTGACTTATCAAAGTAGACTGCAAGCTTCCAGTCGCTCGTGTGCTATGAGGGCGGAGCCCCCGAAGTAAAGCGATACGAGCCTCTGCTTTTAGATCATGACTTTCACCTGCAACTCAGTATTTAAACCCGACTGATGCAGAGAGCGGCTTCTCACTTCTGAAACAACCATGTGGAAAGACAAATCCCGTGGTCATGGATAAGATGTCAGTCTGAGAAGGGTCAGATCATTGGCATCTGCAGAGAAGAAGAAACTAATGTACTCCAGATCTGACCCAGAGAGAGTGTTTGTGACGAGCTGGAGAAGGCTTTGTCTGGAATGAAATTCATCTTTTGCCTTTGCCAAAGCTTTTTTGAAAAAAAGACACAGTAATTACGTGCTAAAGGCGGTCCAACAAAATATTTGAGCGTGGGACCTCTTCTTTCTGTGGCGACTCTTTGTTTGGATGGGCAGTGTACTTGATAGTACTTGATAGTACTAAGAACAGTACATACTGATGGATCAAATATCTCCATCCCTGCATATCTCCATGCAGTGAGGTAGCTTTACAGATAGCCTAGCATAGTCAATACTAGCTTTGAAAGTTAGCCTCAGTTATCTTAATGTAGATAGCATAGCGTACTGAAAGTTAGCGCAGCGTAATCATGCCTCTGTAGCAACACAGAATCGGAGCTGCGCATGCACCGACCGGAGGTCTTCTCAAAAGACCTTTCAAAATGCAGAGAAAAGAACATGTAGTAAATTACCGGTAATAATTATTGTTTTTATAATTATTTATTTGCTCAAGATGAGCTGCTTAGTGCTCCTCATCCTGGAGATGAGCTGCTTAGTGCTCCTCATCCTGGAGATGAGCTGCTTAGTGCTCCTCATCCTGGAGATGAGCTGCTTAGTGCTCCTCATCCTGGAGATGAGCTGCTTAGTGCTCCTCATCCTGGAGATGAGCTGCTTAGTGCTCCTCATCCTGGAGATGAGCTGCTTAGTGCTCCTCATCCTGGAGATGAGCTGCTTAGTGCTCCTCATCCTGGAGATGAGCTGCTTAGTGCTCCTCATCCTGGAGCTTAGAGCTCCTCATCCTGGAGATGAGCTGCTTTGCTTGGGAGAGTCTAGTTGTAATATTTTCTCTGACACCAGCAAAACCCCAAACAACATTTGTGATGATGATTTAATCAGAAACATTTTTCTTCTTATTTTATATTTTTAGCGGCACAATTGCCCATATTTTTGTAAATCATTATTTAAACAGCTGCAGCATCTTGAGTTTGAATCTGACACTCGACTCTTTGCCGCAGTTAGCCTAGCGTAGTGTAGTGGTGCTTGGCTGCAGTTAGCCTAGCATAGTGAAGTGGTGGTTGGCTGCAGTTAGCCTAGCGTAGTGTAGTGGTGCTTGGCTGCAGTTAGCCTAGCATAGTGAAGTGGTGGTTGGCTGCAGTTAGCCTAGCGTAGTGTAGTGGTGGTTGGCTGCAGTTAGCCTAGCATAGTGAAGTGGTGGTTGGCTGCAGTTAGCCTAGCGTAGTGTAGTGGTGCTTGGCCGCAGTTAGCCTAGCGTAGTGTAGTTGTGGTTGGCCGCAGTTAGCCTAGCCTAGTGTAGTGGTGCTTGGCTGCAGTTAGCCTAGCGTAGTGTAGTGGTGGTTGGCTGCAGTTAGCCTAGTGTAGTGTAGTGGTGCTTGGCTTCAGTTAGCGTAGTGTAGTGGTGCTTGGCCGCAGTTAGCCTAGTGTAGTGTAGTGGTGCTTGGCTTCAGTTAGCGTAGTGTAGTGTAGTGGTGGTTGGCCGCAGTTAGCCTAGCGTAGTGTAGTGGTGGTTGGCTTCAGTTAGCCTAGCGTAGTGTAGTGGTGGTTGGCTTCAGTTAGCCTAGCGTAGGTGCTGTTCTCGGCGTGTTGTGATTGGGGTCTGCGCTGGAGGAGGGGGAGGGCGAGGCATGGAGGTTACACCTCAGCACTGAGCACATGCTGCTTTCAAAAGCTCAAGACAAATGGCATGTACGCAGCAAAAGGGTTGAATGTACATATGGGTGAAGTGTATTGCCTTAGGGCTGAGGACACAGGGCAAACACTCACTGCCACGCTAAAGCTTTGTGGCAAAACACGTGATTGCACAGCACGTTAGATTCCATTTGGCTTAACCAGGATTGGATGGTAGCATTGGTCAGTGTATATGATCTTCATGTTGACAGTCTCCCTTGGGCGGTTGATCGATCAATAAGGAAGCCCACTTGTAATCGAAAGTAAGGGGATTAATGCAGAACAGAAAAAGCATTGAATTGCAAATACAAACTGAATGTAGTGAAGACAGAGCTTGAAAGCAGCATCGTTGTCATATTTGAACCTGCTGGATTCTCATTGGTCAGGCAGCCGTTTGGTCTGAGGCTCAGGTGCCTCTAGCGCCCCCTGCAGTGTCAGGAGTGTCTTTGCTCTTGTGTTTGATAATAATCCAAACCATTTCTCTCCCATGCTTTCTCCCCCTGCAAGGAGCGGAAGGTACCCACCTCTGCTGTGTTTGCTTCTTAGCTCTCACATCTACTCTCTTCGGTTTCTCTTTGTTTGGTTACTTTTCATTTCTTTATTATATTTACTTTTCACTTCTTCATTAGTTATTTTTATTTACTTTAAGTTATAGCTGTGTGCAAACTTATTTTCCTTTATTTCTATAATAGAAATTCCATGTATGCCTCATCTGACCCATAATGCACCCAAAGGACACACACACACGTACCCTCTGCACCCGTGTAGCTCAGAGTATGTTCTCGTGTAGCTCAGAGTATGTTCTCGTGTAGCTCAGAGTATGTTCTCGTGTAGCTCAGAGTATGTTCTCGTGTAGCTCAGAGTATGTTCTCGTGTAGCTCAGAGTATGTTCTCGTGTAGCTCAGAGTATGTTCTCGTGTAGCTCAGAGTATGTTCTCGTGTAGCTCAGAGTATGTTCTCGTGTAGCTCAGAGTATGTTCTCGTGTAGCTCAGAGTATGTTCTCGTGTAGCTCAGAGTATGTTCTCGTGTAGCTCAGAGTATGTTCTCGTGTAGCTCAGAGTATGTTCTCGTGTAGCTCAGAGTATGTTCTCGTGTAGCTCAGAGTATGTTCTCGTGTAGCTCAGAGTATGTTCTCGTGTAGCTCAGAGTATGTTCTCGTGTAGCTCAGAGTATGTTCTCGTGTAGCTCAGAGTATGTTCTCGTGTAGCTCAGAGTATGTTCTCGTGTAGCTCAGAGTATGTTCTCGTGTAGCTCAGAGTATGTTCTCGTGTAGCTCAGAGTATGTTCTCGTGTAGCTCAGAGTATGTTCTCGTGTAGCTCAGAGTATGTTCTCGTGTAGCTCAGAGTATGTTCTCGTGTAGCTCAGAGTATGTTCTCGTGTAGCTCAGAGTATGTTCTCGTGTAGCTCAGAGTATGTTCTCGTGTAGCTCAGAGTATGTTCTCGTGTAGCTCAGAGTATGTTCTCGTGTAGCTCAGAGTATGTTCTCGTGTAGCTCAGAGTATGTTCTCGTGTAGCTCAGAGTATGTTCTCGTGTAGCTCAGAGTATGTTCTCGTGTAGCTCAGAGTATATTCTCGTGTAGCTCAGAGTATGTTCTCGTGTAGCTCAGAGTATGTTCTCGTGTAGCTCAGAGTATGTTCTCGTGTAGCTCAGAGTATGTTCTCGTGTAGCTCAGAGTATGTTCTCGTGTAGCTCAGAGTATGTTCTCGTGTAGCTCAGAGTATGTTCTCGTGTAGCTCAGAGTATGTTCTCGTGTAGCTCAGAGTATGTTCTCGTGTAGCTCAGAGTATGTTCTCGTGTAGCTCAGAGTATGTTCTCGTGTAGCTCAGAGTATGTTCTCGTGTAGCTCAGAGTATGTTCCTCATAGATATGACCATGTTCCTCTTTTAGCCGCTCAGAGCTCACATTTCTCTTTCCCAGTCAGAGCTCACAGTTTCCACACGTCACTTTTAAGATGAACTGTTTTTCTTTCATCACTGTTGTTGAGTTAATAATGTTGTGTCCTGTTTTTGTTTGTTTTTTTGTTTGTTCTTAGGTTTTCATAGAGCTGAGTCACATTAAAAAGTGCAATACAGTGAAGGGAGTCTTTGTCCTGGAGGAATTTGGTAATTACAACCATCTATTGATTCTAGGCCCGTACACGGCGCAGCAGTAACTTAGCGTCAGAGCCACTGACCAGAGCTGACCAGAGCTGATCAGGACTGACCAGAGCTGACCAGAACTTACCAGGGCTGACCAGAGCTGACCAGGACTGACCAGAGCTGACCAGGACTGACCAGAGCTGACCAGGACCTGTGGAGGCAGGAGTCACTGGGATTTGTCCAGATTATAACTAAAACAAGGCAGGTCAGGCTGGTGGAGTGGTCAGAGCGAGGACGGAGGTGGGTAGCAGCCAAATACTGCTAAATACTGCGTAACACTGCAAAATACTGCCAAATACTGCAGAATACAGCCAAATACTGCAGAATACAGCCAAATACTGCTAAATACTGCGTAACACTGCAAAATACTGCCAAATACTGCAGAATACAGCCAAATACTGCTAAATACTGCGTAATACTGCGTAACACTGCAAAATACTGCCTAACACTGCAAAATACTGCCAAATACTGCAGAATACAGCCAAATACTGCTAAATACTGCGTAACACTGCAAAATACTGCCAAATACTGCAGAATACAGCCAAATACTGCTAAATACTGCGTAATACTGCAAAATACTGCAGAATACAGCCAAATACTGCGTAATACTGCAAAATACTGCCAAATACTGCAGAATACAGTCAAATACTGCAGAATACAGCCAAATACAGCCAAATACTGCGTAATACTGCAAAATACTGCCAAATACTGCAGAATACAGCCAAATACTGCTAAATACTGCGTAATACTGCAAAATACTGCCAAATACTGCAGAATACTGCCAAATACTGCGTAATAATGCAAAATACTGCCAAATACTGCAGAATACTGCCAAATACTGCGTAATACTGCAAAATACTGCCAAATACTGCAGAATACTGCCAAATACTGCGTAATAATGCAAAATACTGCCAAATACTGCAGAATACTGCCAAATACTGCAGAATACTGCCAAATACTGCAGAATACAGCCAAATACTGCGTAATACTGCAAAATACTGCCAAATACTGCAGAATACTGCCAAATACTGCAGAATACTGCCAAATACTGCAGAATACTGCAGAATACTGCCAAATACTGCCAAATACTGCATAATACTGCATAATACTGCCAAATACTGCGTAATACTGCCAAATACTGCAGGATACTGCCAAATACTGCTAAATACTGCAAAATACTACCAGATACTGCCAAATACTGCCAAATACTGCGTAATACTGCTAAATACTGCCAAATACTGCTAAATATACCTGGCATAGATCAAGGTTTATTTCATGTATTTGAATCCAGACAGAGCGTCTGAATGAACGTGTCAGAAGCAGCTTCAAAATAACACAATATCTAACAAACGTCGTCCAATGAGACAACAGGCACGTACAAGACATGACCCATTAAACCTCAATAACACACTGTTACCATGACAACACATCTGAGACATTACAAAGAAAAACGGACGATTTACATTCGAGGTGCTGAGAGAGGGAGGCGTGGCTTTTGTACCCATGACGACATGTACCTACCCACCTCTGTGTTCATGGGCGTGTCTGGACTCGGTTCCTCTTGCTTGTAACGATGAGACTTCGCTGACCTTTCTTGTGACGTCGCAGTTGAACTCTTGACCTAAAATGGACGGCTTTTCAAATATTTGCACAAATTGCGTTGTCGTGTGGATTTCTTCTTCGTTAATTCTCGGTGATGCTTCAGTTACAATCTGGACGTTAACATAAAGAGGCAGAGTAGTGGGCGGAGCAGCGAGTAGGGGCGTGGCCAGCTGGGTTACTGCTGCGTCTCTGTGCTGCTTTTTGTAATGTTGCCCTCATCTTTGCCACTATGAAAACCTTCATTCTCCAGCAGGTAAAGTGTCGCCACCGTTCTTCTTCTGCTCCCTCTGTCCGTGCACACTCACCCCCTCATCTCCACCACCTTTACTTTGTTTCCCCTCCACCCTCTTTGCTTTCTCTTTCTCCTCTCACTCAAGTCATCTCTTCTTCCCACGGAAAAAAAAGCCCAGATGCCGCGGCCAGTGGGGCGGCCATTTTGTGCCGCCTGTGTGTGTTGCCCCCTGGCCAGCCGCTCATCTGGGCTTTGGGTTCACGGTTACTAATGAAAAGTCACTGAGGGTGCTAACAGTGGTAGCTCAAAGGACGTAACTGTGTTGTCCGGTGTGAAAGGGTCGTGTCTGACGCCGTGAAGCGAATGCGAGCGTGGAAACGGGAGTGGGACGAGCGGGCACCTTTGCCACCTGTGCCACCTGTGCCACCTGTCCTCGGCTTGACCCAACACTCCAAACACAGGGTGCTTGAAGTGTCCGTGCTAAAGTGTGTTGCCGGGCGACAGTGGCGTGGGTGCGTCCCGTCTCACTGCGTGTGTGTGCGTACGTCCCACTTGTGCTAACCCTGTGACTCACCCGTGTTTCTGCTGCTTTTGAATTCTCTGTTCTGTCTCTTGCACCAAATAGTTCCTGAAACTAAAGAAGTGGTGATCCACAAGTACAAGACGCCCATGGTGAGTACGAGCGGACTGAACAGCCGCAGCCTTGTATTGAGCAGGAGGCCACGCCCTTAAAGGTGTTATGGAGGATTTTCATCATCATGGCGGCAGGCTTGTACTTTTAAAATACTTACAGCGTAAACGTGGAGGGGCCAATAGAATACGAGGTTATTGGGGTGTTTGTCAAACTCACAACGTCCTTGTGTAACTGACTAGACTACAACGTAAGACGCCGTTCACGCCAGCGCCGCAGCTCTGAGCTGGTTCTTCTTCTGTAGCTTCATCTCAGCCACTGCCAAGTTCATTACAACAGACAAGACAAGAGTCCACAGACTGTTCGCCACAAAAGAAAAGGAGAAAAGCCAAAGTGATTCTCTAACGCAGCGTTACATGATCTGTCACTGTCAGACCTTGTCACCATAAAGCTGCTTCTGTAGCTGGAAGCTGGCGAGAGCCATCACAGCCTGAATCAGAGCAGAACGAGCCGCTCTCGGACCCCTGGGTCTCGCCGTTCACGTCTGACTGCGGTCACATGCCGGTGCTCTGTCCAGGGCCGGACATGAGGAGCGTGAGGAGAACACACTTTCACTGGAAAATCCTCTATAATGCCTTTAAGTTGTTAAACTATGACGCTGTTAGCGTTAGCTGACGAGGGGATCAAATATCCCACAGAAGAGTGAGTAGGTCAGGCATGTCCAAGCTACGGCCCGGGGGCCAAATGCGGCCCTCAGACCAATTTTTGTTGGCCCTCCGGCTTCCTGCTAAGTTGGTCCAAACATCAAAAAGTAGTCAAATTTACTGTAAAATAGGAAAGATTCAAGCATTTTGACCTCATACCAACCTAATATTAATGTTCCATGTATTATTAAAGGTGTGGAAGAATCAAAACAATGTAAAATGCTATTATTATTTGACAAATTCGACATCGTCTGGTTGTCTGTGGCCCTCTGCTCCGTATAAGTTTCAAAATGCAGCCCTTGGTGAAAAAAGTTTGGACACCCCTGGAGTAGATCATTAAGCTTTGTTTTAGTCTGGTGTTCTATGTTTGTCTCAAAGGTTGAATAGAGGATTTTTCACCCATTTGAGTCCCGTTTTTTAAAATGCGCATGCGCACACTCACCCCCACCCTCCTGTTGTTTCCAAGAGGTCGCCTCCCATCAAACCTGGTGCAGAAGCACCAACAGCCTCGCTGGCACACATGTGTTTGTTTATTAGCGCGACGGATCACATCATCTCTCATCTCCACAGATATCTGTCTCTTCTGAGCTCGAACACAGTCTTTCTCTTTGTCATTTTTGTCCTGTAACTGAAGGAACTCACTAAACACACAACAGCATATCAACCACACATGTGCAGCCAGGGAAACGTGCTGCTATGGGAACGAGGCTGCAGGTGTGCAGTAGCAAGCAGGGAATGATTGACATGTGGGAGAACTACTCGTCCACGCCACCAGGAAATGAGACTCAGATTGGTCACAAAAATCCTCTTTTCAACCTTGAATTGACAGTACGAGACTGCGGTCATTCACTCTGGACATAGTCACTGCTGACCGTGTAAATCAAGTTTGTCTGAGCAAATATCGAGGGTCCGTGTAGTAAAGCAACTCGAGTTGGACAGATTAGCTGAGGCGAGCGCTACATGCTAATGGTGCTTTTGCATTTGTGTAAGTGAGAAAATTAAAGAGAAAAGGGAAGAAATGGTTCCATTGTGTTTACTATTGTCAGATGTTAGACAGAAGAGTCTTTTGTCTAAGTTTAATGTTTGTCTTAGGGATCATCTCAAAATGGGTTGAAGCTGAAAAGACGTAATTTTTCTCGTCTCTCTCTGGACCCCCTCCCCCCCTCAAAAGACGAAAGACGCGTTGATAAAACGATAGTAGCTTGATAGACCCTGCTCACCTCTAGTCCCTGAACATCCTTTGGTCTGTTTATCAGTAGAAGTTATGAATTCTCCAAATAATGTCACATGTTTGTTTACTCAATCCACATGGTCCACGGCGCGGCGTGGCCAGCACGGGGAGCGGGGCGGGTGCTCCCTCGCACGGGCCACTGTGCGCCGTGATCACAACGCACCGTGCGCACGGGCCGCTTCAGCTTCAGCTTCAACCCATTTTGAGATGATCCCTAAGGTGTCCGGATTAAAACCTGGGACAGTATAAAGGAAGTGAGTGAATCATTTGTGTTCTGGTTAAAGACAGAATATTCCTTCTTTACTTAAGGCAGGTTTTAAAGTGGACGACAGCTGGGACATGTTTCGCATGAAACTTGGACAATTCAATGGTTTTGGAAACATTTGCCGGGACATGGGACCCAGGGCTCAAAGCAGGGACTGTCCCAGGTACATGGGGACGTCTGGTCACCCGACATTTGTCCCTGTTTCACTGTGGTTAGCACTAGCTCATAGACTGAATCGGGACGGAAGTTTCAGAGTCCAATATGGCGGCCCTCGCGGTGCCCAAATCACCTGCGGTTAGAGACGAGGCACATATTTCCCAACTTATCTATCATCCCAGGGGGAGATAACGCATTAAAAAGCGGGAGATTGACGAATTAAAAGATAAAACCAAACTAAACGAACGAAAACATTGAAGTGCGAGCCACATGACTTGCAGAACGCATATCCGTCTGCATTTTGGGTCCTCTATACGCTTCTGTATAGAACAGAACATGCAGGTTTGCCTCTGTCGGCGCCACTACCTTTGTCACCGCTCACGCCGTTCATCGTCATGGTATCGATTTCATATTCAATTTGACCTGCACACTTTAACTTGGTGCTTTGCATTCTGGGACAGAAACACGCCCGTGTTTCCCGCATGTTCCCCCCGCTCGCCTTCGCCACCAAAATAAAGGATAACGGCGTACAAAAGGTCGATTTTTGTTTTTTCAATTGAAATATCTCCCGATTGGGTTGATCGGGAGACACGCCCAAAATCTGGAGCGTTGGGAAGTATGAAGGCGTCTTCACCATTTTGCGAATTTGCATATTTACTTTTTTTTCTCCCAACTACTACAAAAACTTAGGGTTAGAGGTTAGGGGTTAGAGGTTAGGGGCTAGAGGTTAGGGGTTAGAGGTTAGGGGCTAGAGGTTAGGGGTTAGAGGTTAGGGGCTAGAGGTTAGGGGTTAGAGGTTAGGGGCTAGAGATTAGGGGTTAGAGGTTAGAGGTTAGGGGTTAGAGGTTAGGGGCTAGAGGTTAGGGGTTAGAGGTTAGGGGCTAGAGGTTAGGGGTTAGAGGTTAGGGACTAGAGATTAGGGGTTAGAGGTTTGGGGCTAGAGGTTAGGGGCTAGAGATTAGGGGTTAGAGATTAGGGATTAGAGGTTAGGGGTTAGAGGTTAGGGGTTAGAGGTTAGGGGCTAGAGGTTAGGGGTTAGAGGTTAGGGGTTAGAGGTTAGGGGTTAGAGGTTAGGGGTTAGGGATTAGAGGTTAGGGATTAGAGGTTAGGGGTTAGAGGTTAGGGGCTAGAGGTTAGGGGTTAGAGGTTAGGGGTTAGGGGCTAGAGGTTAAAGGTTAGGGGTTAAAGGTTAGGGGTTAGTGGTTAGGGGTTAGAGGTTAGGGGCTAGAGGTTAGGGGTTAGAGGTTAGGGGTTAGGGGCTAGAGGTTAGAGGTTAGGGGTTAGAGGTTAGGGCTTAGTGGTTAGGGGCTAGAGGTTAAAGGTTAGGGGTTAAAGGTTAGGAGTTAGGGGTTAGAGGTTAGAGGTTAGGGGTTAAGGGTTAGAGGTTAAGGGTTAGAGGTTAAGGGTTAGAGGTTAGAGGTTAAGGGTTAGAGGTTAAGGGTTAGGGTTAACGTTAACCCAGACCCAAGAGAGAAAGTTATTGCCCGAGCTGTAACAGCGGGACCCGTCTGGTTGCCGCCATGTTGGATGTGTCCCGATTCCGTCTATGAGCTTCTGCTGACCGTTTCACTGGGAGACCTGCGACCTGGACTCTTTCATAACAGACGCTCGAGTCGTGCGGCGGACGCTCTGCTTTAGAGATGGTACTGGGGGAGGGGCATGCTTTGAGTTTTGGGGTCCCGCGGAACAGAACCCTGCAGGGCAATCCCATCTCTCTGTGGCAGATTAGCTGGTGTCATTGTTTGTCTCTTAAAGATGAGGACAGGGCCGTCCCGGCGGCGTTGCATGTGCTGAATGTGTCTCTTAAAGATGAGGACAGGGCCGTCCCGGCGGCGTTGCATGTGCTGAATGTGTCTCTTAAAGACGAGGACAGGGCCGTCCCGGCGGCGTTGCATGTGCTGAATGTGCTGTTGTCCACAGGCCCATCAGATCTGCTACTCTGTCCTCTGCCTGTTCTCCTACGTCGCCGCTGTGAAGGGGAAGGAGGCAGAGGGCAAACCCAAGACGCTGTCCCCGAGGCCCCTGCCCAGCTAATGCCCCCCCCCTGTCCCCCTCGTGTGTCCCGTGTGTGCGGCGAGCTGGACGAGCCTCTGGACACGAGACAATCTGTAAAAAGGACACTCTGTCCCAGCGCTGACCCGTACAGACTTCAGCCGCTGACCACAGGCTTCAGATGACCTTCAGATGACCTTCAGATGACCTTCCTGCAGATGGAAGATCACATGACTTACGTCCGGTGAATCCGTTAACGTTTTGGTTCTTAGATATATTCAAAACAACAAAAAAATACAATGGTGTGATGTAAATTAAAGTGCATATGAGCGGTTCCAATGTTTTTATCATTTCGACTGCGTTGTGGGCGTGTTCTTTGGAGAAATACTGAGTCACATGACCGATGGACGCTTCACACGCCAGCGCCGTCATTAAACGATCGGCGTCATCGTTTGTCAAATCGTTATGAATCCAGATTAATTATGTGTATTTATGGCCCTTGTGTTTACAGTGTGGTTGCTAGGTGGTTGCTATGTTACATCTGCTGCTCATGTTCAACCAGGAAGTAACATTCAAAACGGTCAAACTGAGGAAACATGAGTAGAACCGTGTTTAATTAGTTTTGAGTAACGAGTCACTTTATGATTCATCACGATCATGAAATAAAGAATGAATGTTATTATTCCCACTTAAGTCTTGAACATAAGAATAATGCGTGAATTGCACATCTTTAGCCGAGTTTACAGGGCTTAATATGACTTAATATACTTATAGTTGAGTTAAACTCAGGCTTCATCTTCTTCATAATAGAAATGTTTTGCCAGATTGAAATCTAAACACTTGTCCCGCACGCTCTGTCCCAGTGAGACACGTTTACAATGTGCCGCGTTACACCCCGAAGTCTAACCAATCATATGCACTTTAAGCTAAACGTGATGCTTTTAATGTGAAAAACAAAGTGTGAACTCTTCCTTCACTGCACTCACGAAAGAGGAAGTCATGGTCATTGGCCGTAACAAAAGCGTTGGACTTTAAGGTCATGGAGCTATTGGACCTAAATGTGGTGTCCCGCCCACCTCTGACCCTCCCCCAGCTCCCTGTGTGCAGGTCCCGCCCACCTCTGACCCTCCCCCAGCTCCCTGTGTGCAGGTCCCGCCCACCTCTGACCCTCCCCCAGCTCCCTGTGTGCAGGTCCCGCCCACCTCTGACCCTCCCCCAGCTCCCTGTGTGCAGGTCCCGCCCACCTCTGACCCTCCCCCAGCTCCCTGTGTGCAGGTCCCGCCCACCTCTGACCCTCCCCCAGCTCCCTGTGTGCAGGTCCCGCCCACCTCTGACCCTCCCCCAGCTCCCTGTGTGCAGGTCCCGCCCACCTCTGACCCTCCCCCAGCTCCCTGTGTGCTTCTGTGTTTCTCACGGGAGACGCTCCTCGTCCGGGACACGCTCCTCATCCGGGACACGCTCCTCATCCGGGACACGCTCCTCATCCGGGACGCGCTCCTCGTCCGGCCCGGGAGACGCTCCCCGTCCCGGACACGCTCCTCATCCGGGACACGCTCCTCATCCGGGACACGCTCCTCATCCGGGACGCGCTCCTCGTCCGGCCCGGGACGCGCTACTCGTCCGGCCCGGGACGCCCCCTACAGGGCGGCTTTTGTTCTGAGTGTTCTGTGTTTCCTGCCGACAACGCCATTCACACGGCTCGTTACTGTTAAACTGTCTGTGCTCTGCTGTTCTATTGCATGTAACTATGACAAAGCCACCAATAAATATTATATATATATTTCTATATATAGTATTTATTTAATTTAAGAATATATTAACTGTACATTTCTGTGATAAATAGTTGATTTGCTAGCTGTGCTGTTGGTGTTAGCCGTGCCAGGTCTGATCTGGTGCAGTGGAAATTGGTGAATATGATGTTTGAGAAGGGTGTGGCTCGTTCAAAGCTCTGACGCCTTTTTCTCTACATTCCTTTAAACGTGGACCAATCAATCCTCGATACTCCAGTGGTTTGAAACAGGAAAATATTATTAATGAGCTTTTAACCTCGTTACTGAAGTGATTCCTCTTCATTCGTTTACTCAAAGTTGCATTTTGATTCATTCCTTCATCTTTTTGTCCTGCAGGTTTGAGTGCTCGCAGATTCCTGTCCCCCTATCCCCTCCCACACCTCCTCTATCCCCTCCCACACCTCCTCTATCCCCTCCCACACCTCCTCTATCCCCTCCCACACCTCCTCTATCCCCTCCCACACCTCCTCTATCCCCTCCCACACCTCCTCTATCCCCTCCCACACCTCCTCTATCCCCTCCCACACCTCACACATATCCCCTCCCACATTCATGTATTTGTGATTATTTGAAAAATGAACATTCCGAGTTACACGTAAAGCTCTAAAATCTAACCACTTTCAAACTATAAAAACATGTCTGAAGTCAAAGTTCTCAGCAGGAAGTCAATGGACCTCTTTCTATTATATTCTGATTTACGACGAACGACCTGAAAAGCATAAAACGTCTCCTTAAGTCATTCTGTTTGAATGAATGTAATTATCAGTAGTCGTCAGCAGATGGCGCTTACACTCGTCCTAGTATTGTCTTAAGAATCATAAATTGGCTGGTGGCAGTAGATGCAGTGTATCTGCATGTTCTCCTGGTGTCTGAGCTTTGAGCGTGTGGCCCCGCCCCCTGCTTTGGTCACAGAGTGGCCTCTACTCTCTGCTCGAGGCAGTGGGTTTGTGTGTCGTGATGACCCCGAGTTTTACTTTGGGGGGTTTTTGTGTCGTCCTGTGATACTCCAGGCCCCTGAGCTCTGGGGTCTGTTCAGGTCAAAGGCCGGCCCGGGTCTACGGGGGGGGGAAGGGGGGGGGCATTAATAATGACAACCAATGGAGAGTGTGTTTGCACCCCCTTGTCAGTTTGCTGTAGACTCGGGTCAAGCACGAGTTTGACTGAACATTCAGCAATACTGCCACAGCTGTAACCCTGGAGACGGTGTTCAGGCGCGTAACCCTGGAGACGGTGTTCAGGCGCGTAACCCTGGAGACAGTGTTCAGGCGCGTAACCCTGGAGACGGTGTTCAGTTGTTGTGAGGAAAGTGCTGGGTTAATGAAACGATGTCAGGTGTAAGTTCATGTTTGAGGAGATATTTATAAAACTTGTACAGTTTTGAGCAGAATAAAATCGGCCCAAATCAAGTCAAGAGTTACGTCATTTATTTATCATTAACATACAACAAACTGCCCCAAAACTCAACACATTCAACCATCGGCTCCATTCTTTCACATTCAAAGGTTATTGACCGTTTATCCACGAGCCTTTTCATGCATCGTTGTAGCGTAACATGTGGGTGTAATTCCTCATCCGTCCTGCAGGGGTCCATTGTAGAAAAAGATTCAGTTTCATCTGGACTGTTTTTTTGAACAAGAAAAGACTCTGATCGAAGAGTCATTCTCAATCTGCGAATCAAGACCGGGAACTCACCGGGCGAGACCTCCTGATAAAAGGTGTTTTAACCTCTTTGTTTCCTCTCAGTCCTTTAATGGGCCATCAGCCTCCTATTGTCCCTGGCTCACTCTCACTCCGCCTGTGTAACTGATGATCTTTGATGGAGTGGTTTGTGTCTTTAAGATGAATATGCACGACGCTCTGTGGTCCTGAACTCCAGTGTCTGACGTGTGAGAGAGCCTCTGGCGCAGTGGCTCTTTAGTCTCACTATGTCTTTACACTTTTCTTCAAATTAAATGTGAAGTTATAAAACAATAATATTAACGTGGGATTTTAAATAAATATTCAAAGCTACATATCTTAATTTTACAAAAATATTTGCACCATTAAAAGTCAACAATCTCTGATCATAAACCTGAATTCTTAAAGCTCTGGTTTTGCATAAAATATGAGTTTGAGCCCTTTTGGCTGATGTAATCTTGTATGTTCTGCAGCTGAAGGATTGAACATGCTCTGCCTGTGGTTAGGCCTTGTGCTCCTGGAGGTCATGGCGCAGGATCCGGAGGCGTGACATGACCTCGTCCCAGTCCAGGTAACAGCCCTCCAGGAAGCGCGGCCTGTCCGGGAAACTCTGGAACGCTGTGCGGGCGTGCAGCAAGCGCCAGTTATCAAAGGTCAAGATGTCGCCTGCAAAAGCAAAAGAAATGTTCATGTTGAAGAGTTGGTTTGAGAAAAGGCAGTTTCCTGGTGTTTAGTGATAAACAAGAGCTCAGTCTATATAGATATATATGTATACATACATACACATACATATATATATAATATATATAATATATATATATATATATATATATATATATATAATATATATACATATATATATATTAAAATATATATATATATATGTGTATTGTAAATCTTAATCCATGTCTGCTTTCACGTGAGTATTATTGTGAGTAGTATTTGTGGAGTGGCTGAGGTCCTGCTGTGAGGTCCTGCTGTGAGGTCCTGCTGTGAGGTCCTGCTGTGAGGTCCTGACCTGGCTCCATTCTGAGGGCCACCATGTTGTCCTCTCTGTTCATCATGTCCTCCAGGGCCCTCAGCGCTCTGTAGAAGCTCTGCACCTGCTTCAGAGGCAGGTCCAGCACAGAGTCTCTGGTGGCGTTGTTCAGGTTTATCCTGATCACAGTTCCCTCCTCGTTCACACTGTCCACACACGTCAGAGTGAAACACGTCAGAGTGAAACACGTCAGAGTGAAACACGTCAGAGTGAAACACGTCAGAGTGAAACACGTCAGAGTGAAACACGTTGGTGAAACACGTCGGTGTGAAACACGTCGGTGTGAAACACGTCGGTGTGAAACACGTCGGAGTGAAACACGTCAGAGTGAAACACGTCAGAGTGAAACACGTTGGTGAAACACGTCGGTGTGAAACACGTCGGTGTGAAACACGTCGGTGTGAAACACGTCGGTGTGAAACACGTCAGAGTGAAACACGTCAGAGTGAAACACGTTGGTGAAACACGTCGGTGTGAAACACGTCGGTGTGAAACACGTCGGTGTGAAACACGTCGGTGAAACACGTCGGTGTGAAACACGTCGGTGTGAAACACGTCGGTGTGAAACACGTCGGTGTGAAACACGTCGGTGTGAAACACGTTGGTGAAACACGTCGGTGTGAAACACGTCGGTGTGAAACACGTTGGTGAAACACGTCGGTGTGAAACACGTCGGTGTGAAACACGTCGGTGTGAAACACGTTGGTGAAACACGTCGGTGTGAAACACGTCGGTGTGAAACACGTCGGTGTGAAACACGTTGGTGAAACACGTCGGTGTGAAACACGTCGGTGTGAAACACGTCGGTGTGAAACACGTCAGAGTGAAACACGTCAGAGTGAAACACGTTGGTGAAACACGTCGGTGTGAAACACGTCGGTGTGAAACACGTCAGAGTGAAACACGTTGGTGAAACACGTCAGAGTGAAACACGTCAGAGTGAAACACGTTGGTGAAACACGTCGGTGTGAAACACGTCGGTGTGAAACACGTCGGTGTGAAACACGTCGGTGTGAAACACGTCAGAGTGAAACACGTCAGAGTGAAACACGTTGGTGAAACACGTCGGTGTGAAACACGTCGGTGTGAAACACGTCGGTGTGAAACACGTCAGAGTGAAACACGTCAGAGTGAAACACGTTGGTGAAACACGTCGGTGTGAAACACGTCGGTGTGAAACACGTCGGTGAAACACGTCGGTGTGAAACACGTCGGTGTGAAACACGTCGGTGTGAAACACGTTGGTGAAACACGTCGGTGTGAAACACGTCGGTGTGAAACACGTTGGTGAAACACGTCGGTGTGAAACACGTCGGTGTGAAACACGTTGGTGAAACACGTCGGTGTGAAACACGTCGGTGTGAAACACGTTGGTGAAACACGTCGGTGTGAAACACGTCGGTGTGAAACACGTCGGTGTGAAACACGTCGGTGAAACACGTCGGTGTGAAACACGTCGGTGTGAAACACGTCGGTGTGAAACACGTTGGTGAAACACGTCGGTGTGAAACACGTCGGTGTGAAACACGTTGGTGAAACACGTCGGTGTGAAACACGTCGGTGTGAAACACGTTGGTGAAACACGTCGGTGTGAAACACGTCGGTGTGAAACACGTCGGTGAAACACGTCGGTGTGAAACACGTCGGTGTGAAACACGTCGGTGTGAAACACGTTGGTGAAACACGTCGGTGTGAAACACGTCGGTGTGAAACACGTTGGTGAAACACGTCGGTGTGAAACACGTCGGTGTGAAACACGTTGGTGAAACACGTCGGTGTGAAACACGTCGGTGTGAAACACGTCGGTGTGAAACACGTCGGTGTGAAACACGTCGGTGTGAAACACGTTGGTGAAACACGTCGGTGTGAAACACGTCGGTGTGAAACACGTCGGTGTGAAACACGTTGGTGAAACACGTCGGTGTGAAACACGTCGGTGTGAAACACGTTGGTGAAACACGTCGGTGTGAAACACGTCGGTGTGAAACACGTCGGTGTGAAACACGTCGGTGTGAAACACGTTAGTGAAACACGTCGGTGTGAAACACGTCGGTGTGAAACACGTTAGTGAAACACGTTGGTGTGAAACACGTCGGTGTGAAACACGTCGGTGTGAAACACGTCGGTGTGAAACACGTCGGTGTGAAACACGTCGGTGTGAAACACGTCGGTGTGAAACACGTCAGAGTGAAACACGTCAGAGTGAAACACGTTGGTGAAACACGTCGGTGTGAAACACGTCGGTGTGAAACACGTCGGTGTGAAACACGTCAGAGTGAAACACGTCAGAGTGAAACACGTTGGTGAAACACGTCGGTGTGAAACACGTCGGTGTGAAACACGTCGGTGAAACACGTCGGTGTGAAACACGTCGGTGTGAAACACGTCGGTGTGAAACACGTTGGTGAAACACGTCGGTGTGAAACACGTCGGTGTGAAACACGTTGGTGAAACACGTCGGTGTGAAACACGTCGGTGTGAAACACGTTGGTGAAACACGTCGGTGTGAAACACGTCGGTGTGAAACACGTTGGTGAAACACGTCGGTGTGAAACACGTCGGTGTGAAACACGTCGGTGTGAAACACGTCAGAGTGAAACACGTTGGTGAAACACGTCGGTGTGAAACACGTCGGTGAAACACGTCGGTGTGAAACACGTCGGTGTGAAACACGTCGGTGTGAAACACGTTGGTGAAACACGTCGGTGTGAAACACGTCGGTGTGAAACACGTTGGTGAAACACGTCGGTGTGAAACACGTCGGTGTGAAACACGTTGGTGAAACACGTCGGTGTGAAACACGTCGGTGTGAAACACGTCGGTGTGAAACACGTCGGTGTGAAACACGTCGGTGTGAAACACGTCGGTGTGAAACACGTCGGTGTGAAACACGTTGGTGAAACACGTCGGTGTGAAACACGTTAGTGAAACACGTCGGTGTGAAACACGTTAGTGAAACACGTTGGTGTGAAACACGTTGGTGTGAAACACGTCGGTGTGAAACACGTCGGTGTGAAACACGTCGGTGTGAAACACGTCGGTGTGAAACACGTCGGTGTGAAACACGTCGGTGTGAAACACGTCGGTGTGAAACATGCAGTAAGTTCACTGTTTCTGACCCTGGAGCTTGTGCTTATGGATCTGGTCCAGCAGGTGGCAGTGTTACACCAGTAAAATCAGACTAGAATAATCACCAATGATGGTTGAGAACTCTTCTGTTATTAAAGTTCACTTTAAAATAACACTTTTAAAATGTTTCTCTTTCATTTTACTTTTGCCACATTCGTGTTCCTTTTTTGAATCATTTTCCTTCTCAGAACCTGCTCAACTGTGAACCATCATGTGGTAAGTCCTGAAGTCAGATAACGGTCTGCGCGTGAGGCCCTCAACGCGATGATATGAGGCCCTCAACGCGATGATATGAGGCCCTCAACGCAATGATATCAGGCCCTCAACGCGATGATATGAGGCCCTCAACGCGATGATATGAGGCCCTCAACGCAATGATATCAGGCCCTCAACGCGATGATATGAGGCCCTCAACGCAATGATATCAGGCCCTCAACGCGATGATATGAGGCCCTCAACGCGATGATATGAGGCCCTCAACGCAATGATATCAGGCCCTCAACGCGATGATATGAGGCCCTCAACGCGACATGAGGACCTCAACGCGATGATATGAGGCCCTCAACGCGATATGAGGACCTCAACGCGATGATATGAGGCCCTCAACGCGATTTGAGGCCCTCAACGCGATGATATGAGGCCCTCAACGCGATATGAGGACCTCAACGCGATGATATGAGGCCCTCAACGCGATGATATGAGGCCCTCAACGCGACATGAGGACCTCAACGCGATGATATGAGGCCCTCAACGCGGTATGAGGACCTCAACGCGATGATATGAGGCCCTCAACGCGATTTGAGGCCCTCAACACGATGATATGAGGCCCTCAACGCGATGATATGAGGCCCTCAACGCGATATGAGGACCTCAACGCGATGATATGAGGCCCTCAACGCGATATGAGGCCCTCAACGCGATGATATGAGGCCCTCAACGCGATATGAGGACCTCAACGCGATGATATGAGGCCCTCAACGCGATATGAGGCCCTCAACGCGATGATATGAGGCCCTCAACGCGATATGAGGCCCTCAACGCGATGATATGAGGCCCTCAACGCAATGATATCAGGCCCTCAACGCGATGATATGAGGCCCTCAACGCGACATGAGGACCTCAACGCGATATGAGGCCCTCAACGCGATATGAGGACCTCAACGCGATGATATGAGGCCCTCAACGCGATGATATGAGGCCCTCAACGCGACATGAGGACCTCAACGCGATGATATGAGGCCCTCAACGCGATATGAGGACCTCAACGCGACATGAGGACCTCAACGCGATATGAGGCCCTCAACGCGATATGAGGACCTCAACGCGATGATATGAGGCCCTCAACGCGATGATATGAGGCCCTCAACGCGACATGAGGACCTCAACGCGATGATATGAGGCCCTCAACGCGATATGAGGACCTCAACGCGATGATATGAGGCCCTCAACGCGATTTGAGGCCCTCAACACGATGATATGAGGCCCTCAACGCGATGATATGAGGCCCTCAACGCGATATGAGGACCTCAACGCGATGATATGAGGCCCTCAACGCGATATGAGGCCCTCAACGCGATGATATGAGGCCCTCAACGCGATATGAGGACCTCAACGCGATGATATGAGGCCCTCAACGCGATATGAGGCCCTCAACGCGATGATATGAGGCCCTCAACGCGATATGAGGCCCTCAACGCGATGATATGAGGCCCTCAACGCAATGATATCAGGCCCTCAACGCGATGATATGAGGCCCTCAACGCGACATGAGGACCTCAACGCGATATGAGGCCCTCAACGCGATATGAGGCCCTCAACGCGATGATATGAGGCCCTCAACGCGATATGAGGCCCTCAACGCGATATGAGGCCCTCAACGCGATATGAGGCCCTCAACGCGATATGAGGCCCTCAACGCGATGATATGAGGCCCTCAACGCGATATGAGGACCTCAACGCGATGATATGAGGCCCTCAACGCGATATGAGGACCTCAACGCGATGATATGAGGCCCTCAACGCGATTTGAGGCCCTCAACGCGATGATATGAGGCCCTCAACGCGATGATATGAGGCCCTCAACGCGATATGAGGACCTCAACGCGATGATATGAGGCCCTCAACGCGATATGAGGCCCTCAACGCGATGATATGAGGCCCTCAACGCGATATGAGGACCTCAACGCGATGATATGAGGCCCTCAACGCGATATGAGGCCCTCAACGCGATGATATGAGGCCCTCAACGCGATATGAGGCCCTCAACGCGATGATATGAGGCCCTCAACGCAATGATATGAGGCCCTCAACGCGACATGAGGACCTCAACGCGACATGAGGCCCTCAACGCGATATGAGGCCCTCAACGCGATATGAGGACCTCAACGCGATATGAGGACCTCAACGCGATGATATGAGGCCCTCAACGCGATGAGGCCCTCAACGCGATGAGGCCCTCAACGCGATGATATGAGGCCCTCAACGCGATGATATGAGGCCCTCAACGCGATGAGGCCCTCAACGCGATGAGGCCCTCAACGCGATATGAGGCCCTCAACGCGATATGAGGCCCTCAACGCGATATGAGGACCTCAACGCGATGATATGAGGCCCTCAACGCGATATGAGGACCTCAACGCAATGATATCAGGCCCTCAACGCGATGATATGAGGACCTCAACGCGATATGAGGCCCTCAACGCGATATGAGGCCCTCAACGCGATATGAGGACCTCAACGCGATATGAGGCCCTCAACGCGATATGAGGCCCTCAACGCGATATGAGGACCTCAACGCGATGATATGAGGCCCTCAACGCGATATGAGGCCCTCAACGCGATATGAGGCCCTCAACGCGATATGAGGCCCTCAACGCGATATGAGGCCCTCAACGCGATATGAGGCCCTCAACGCGATATGAGGCCCTCAACGCGATATGAGGCCCTCAACGCGATATGAGGCCCTCAACGCGATATGAGGACCTCAACGCAATGATATCAGGCCCTCAACGCGATGATATGAGGCCCTCAACGCGATATGAGGACCTCAACGCAATGATATCAGGCCCTCAACGCGATGATATGAGGACCTCAACGCGATGATATGAGGCCCTCAACGCGATGATATGAGGACCTCAACGCGATGATATGAGGACCTCAACGCGATATGAGGCCCTCAACGCAATGATATCAGGCCCTCAACGCGATGATATGAGGCCCTCAACGCGATATGAGGACCTCAACGCGATATGAGGCCCTCAACGCGATGATATGAGGCCCTCAACGCGATATGAGGCCCTCAACGCGATATGAGGCCCTCAACGCGATATGAGGCCCTCAACGCGATGATATGAGGACCTCAACGCGATGATATCAGGCCCTCAACGCGATGATATGAGGACCTCAACGCGATATGAGGACCTCAACGCAATGATATCAGGCCCTCAACGCGATGATATGAGGCCCTCAACGCGATGATATGAGGCCCTCAATGCGATATGAGGCCCTCAACGCGATGATATGAGGCCCTCAACGCGATATGAGGACCTCAACGCGATGATATGAGGCCCTCAACGCGATGATATGAGGCCCTCAATGCGATATGAGGACCTCAACGCGATATGAGGCCCTCAACGCGATATGAGGACCTCAACGCGATATGAGGCCCTCAACGCGATATGAGGCCCTCAACGCGATGATATGAGGACCTCAACGCGATATGAGGACCTCAACGCGATGATATGAGGACCTCAACGCGATATGAGGCCCTCAACGCGATATGAGGCCCTCAACGCGATATGAGGCCCTCAACGCGATATGAGGCCCTCAACGCGATGATGTGAGGCCCTCAACGCGATATGAGGACCTCAACGCGATGATATGAGGCCCTCAACGCGATGATATGAGGCCCTCAACGCGATATGAGGACCTCAACGCGATGATATGAGGACCTCAACGCGATGATATGAGGACCTCAACGCGATGATATGAGGCCCTCAACGCGATATGAGGACCTCAACGCGATGATGTGAGGCCCTCAACGCGATATGAGGCCCTCAACGCGATGATGTGAGTCCCTCAACGCGATGATGTGAGGCCCTCAATGCGATGATGTGAGGCCCTCAACGCGATGATGTGAGGCCCTCAACGCGATGATGTGAGGCCCTCAACGCGATGATGTGAGGCCCTCAACGCGATATAAGATGTAGAAGTCTCCAGGATGTAAAGCGGGCGTCGGCCTGAAGCACATGTCCTCACTGGATGACGTGGTGTTTGGCCTGCAGCCTGAAGGGGCAGTAGTCAGTGCCAGCGTCTGTGAAGTCGATGGAGAAGAGCGAGAGGCAGCGGAAGGCCTCAGGGTCCTCAAGGCGGAGCTTCTCTGCCACGTGAAAACCGTCCACCAGAAGGTTCTCACCTCCACGCGCCGCCTGACTGATGCAGTGCAGGAACTGGACCTGCAGGAAACACAGTCTGAGGCCCAGAGTGTCATAGAGTCTGAGGCCCAGAGTGTCATAGAGTCTGAGGCCCAGAGTGTCATAGAGTCTGAGGCCCAGAGTGTCATAGAGTCTGAGGCCCAGAGTGTCATAGAGTCTGAGGCCCAGAGTGTCATAGAGTCTGAGGCCCAGTGTGTCATAGAGTCTGAGGCCCAGTGTGTCATAGAGTCTGAGGCCCAGTGTCATAGAGTCTGAGGCCCAGAGTGTCATAGAGTCTGAGGCCCAGAGTGTCATAGAGTCTGAGGCCCAGTGTCATAGAGTCTGAGGCCCAGTGTCATAGAGTCTGAGGCCCAGAGTGTCATAGAGTCTGAGGCCCAGAGTGTCATAGAGTCTGAGGCCCAGAGTGTCATAGAGTCTGAGGCCCAGTGTCATAGAGTCTGAGGCCCAGAGTGTCATAGAGTCTGAGGCCCAGAGTGTCATAGAGTCTGAGGCCCAGTGTCATAGAGTCTGAGGCCCAGAGTGTCATAGAGTCTGAGGCCCAGTGTGTCATAGAGTCTGAGGCCCAGAGTGTCATAGAGTCTGAGGCCCAGTGTGTCATAGAGTCTGAGGCCCAGTGTGTCATAGAGTCTGAGGCCCAGAGTGTCATAGAGTCTGAGGCCCAGAGTGTCATAGAGTCTGAGGCCCAGAGTGTCATAGAGTCTGAGGCCCAGAGTGTCATAGAGTCTGAGGCCCAGAGTGTCATAGAGTCTGAGGCCCAGAGTGTCATAGAGTCTGAGGCCCAGTGTGTCATAGAGTCTGAGGCCCAGAGTGTCATAGAGTCTGAGGCCCAGAGTGTCATAGAGTCTGAGGCCCAGTGTCATGCTCACTCCAGGAGGGTAGTCCAGGGCGGGGTAGTCCGTGTGGAAGCTGCACTTCTCGGATGTATACGCCACGTTGTTGGCCATGGGCTTGTCCTGGACCTTAAACGTGTGTCTGGAAACAATGCACAGGTTCAGCACGAGCAGCACGTTCAGCACGAGCAGCACGTTCAGCACGAGCAGCACGTTCAGCACGAGCAGCACGAGCAACACGTTCAGCACGAGCAGCACGAGCAGCACGTTCAGCACGAGCAACACGTTCAGCACGAGCAGCACGTTCAGCACGAGCAACACGTTCAGCACGAGCAGCACGTTCAGCACGTTCAGCACGAGCAGCACGTTCAGCACGAGCAGCACGTTCAGCACGAGCAACACGTTCAGCACGAGCAGCACGTTCAGCACGAGCAACACGTTCAGCACGAGCAGCACGAGCAGCACGAGCAACACGTTCAGCACGAGCAGCACGTTCAGCACGAGCAGCACGTTCAGCACGAGCAGCACGTTCAGCACAAGCAACACGAGCAGCACGTTCAGCACGAGCAACACGTGACCTCAGAGGGGGCCTCAGAGGGGGCCTCAGAGGGGGCCTCAGAGGGGACCTTAAGAGTACTATGGCCCCTGGTTGAAGCTGAACTCACCCGTAGAAGGTGAGTCTCAGAAAGCCGATGCGTTGAGCCAGTCGAGCCACTTGCCCGGGCTCTTGTGGCGCCCCCTGCAGGAGGACCACACCGACGCGCCTCAGAGCCAGGAGCCAGGCCAGAGCCGCCTCGTCGTCCTCCAGAACCTCCTCAAAGTGAGCGGTGGGCACCCGGAGGGAGGAGCCCCAGTGCAGGCGCTCTGCAACACACGACCACAACATTCTTTTGTCCAATGAGATTCCACATTTTAGAAAAGGTCGTTATGTGTGAGGAAAATGTGGATTTGTCTTTCATTGTTTCTGATGTTCTTTGATGACAATAGTGGGAAGTGAAGATGCTTATATTTGTATTTACCGTATTCTCCGGACTATAAGTTGCACTTTTGTCATAGTTTTGTCCGGGGTGCGACTTATACTCCGGAGTGACTTATATGTGATATTATTTGTTATTTTCACACTGACAACCACAAGAGGGCGCTCTAGCCTCTAAGCGACGCAGAAGAAGAATCTGCACTTCCTCTTCCTCTGGAGTTTGTGGAGTTGTTTAGAAGTGACACAGAGGAAGAAGAATTCAGTGGATTTAGTGATTTGGGGTAAAACTGATGCTTTGCTAAACTTGTTAGCATGTTCTTTATGCTATAGCTATCTGAATAACTGTTCATATGTTACGTTAACATACCAGACACTTACCACAATTCTGTCTGTGCTTCATGTAGCTGAAGGTGTTAGCGTTAGCATACGTCATGTAGCTGAAGGTGTTAGCGTTAGCATACGTCATGTAGTTGAAGGTGTTAGCGTTAGCATACGTCATGTAGTTGAAGGTGTTAGCGTTAGCATACGTCATGTAGCTGAAGGTGTTAGCGTTAGCATACGTCATGTAGCTGAAGGTGTTAGCGTTAGCATACGTCATGTAGCTGAAGGTGTTAGCGTTAGCATACGTCATGTGGCTGAAGGTGTTAGCGTTAGCATACGTCATGTAGCTGAAGGTGTTAGCGTTAGCATACGTCATGTGGCTGAAGGTGTTAGCGTTAGCATACGTCATGTAGCTGAAGGTGTTAGCGTTAGCATACGTCATGTAGCTGAAGGTGTTAGCGTTAGCATACGTCATGTGGCTGAAGGTGTTAGCGTTAGCATACGTCGGTGTAATCCCTCATTCGTCCAGGCGTGTTCCATAGTAGAAAAAGCTTCAGTTGTAGTCATCTGGACTCAGTTTGAAAAAAAAAAAAAAAAAAAAGTTCAGGACCTCAGAGTGCCGTGCATCTCCATCTTGAAGCCTCTAATCACTCGTTTGAAGACGGTGAGGTGAAGGTTTTAAGCAGGAGAAAAGATGGTTTGAAAGAGGAGTCAAGGAAGCTATTTTTGTTAAAAAAGAAAGACCTTCTTTAAACAGAAATGGAGGGCTAAGGTTTAATCTTCCTGTTATTTATAATGGAATTCTGAACCCCTGGAAAGGTAGAGGACATTCAGATGCTAATCAGGTACTCAGGGTGGTTGAGCCAGGGTCTCACAAAGACAAAGAGGTTTCTAATAGCCCATTAAGATTCTGAATAGGCTAGCTCGGTAGATACAAGGGGGAGTTTCTGTTGAAACAAACGACTCTTTCTACTTCAGGAAGGCTCCGCCCAATGGGCGGGTCTTACCACAGAACAGTATTAATATCGGAGTTCTCGACCTAAATTCTGTTATTGACAATGACTCTTGGATGAGAGTCGAAACGTCTATTTTTTCAAACTGAGTCCAGATGACTACAACTGAAGCTTTTTCTACTATAGTTAGCATACGTCATGTAGCTGAAGGTGTTAGCGTTAGCATACGTCATGTAGCTGAAGGTGTTAGCGTTAGCAAACGTACACCTATTCACCATGTTCTCTCATCTGTGATTATTTTAAACTGCATTTACAGATCAAATGTCTTCTTGGTGCTCTACTTCCAGCTGCTTACAACATTACCGTGAGGCCGCACTGTTAGCATGTGGCTGTTAGCACGTGTGCCTGTTCCACATGCTCACATCCGTGTTCAGGAGTGAAAGCAGCTAGGGTTTCTCAGCGTGGCGCTAACGGGCTGAAGCCAGCGGGAGCGCTCAGACATGCATCATTCACTGTGCGTCGCCATGGAGACGTCTGATACGCGAGAGGATTTCACATGTTTCACAATGCGCACGGCGGGAATCCAAAAGTAGGGCAGTGTGAGGACTGGTGCGTGACAGGATCATTGGGACACAAAGTATGTTTGCGTCACATTTATGGAGGTGTATGTCAGGCTAACAACGATAGCTGCTTATTATAATGAGACTTGAGACGATGTCGGCGTCGGAACTGTCCATTTGGAAACAAACGAGTCGTAAGAGTTTGAGTTTTATGTGTGTCCGATAATGTTCCAGGCGGAGCGGAGAACACTGTAAACGTGTTTAAAAGCTGGAGCTGTGAGGGGCCCCTTGTTCAGAGACACACACGGGAGCAGAGTGGCCCCTGAGGGTGACCGCAACACGCTGACCCGAGCATGTGTGAACAGGTTTCACTGACCACAGCTTCAGCCTGGACACATCTGGACCTCAGCTTCTTTCTGTCTTTTTGCTCCTCTTTCTTTGACGCAAACGATGTCAAAACACAACCTGGATTTATTACGATTCTAAGAACACTCAGTCAAGATGTTTTTTTTGCACAGATTTATCTTTTCCAGACACCCAAGTTCCGTCCCAAACCGGCTGTTCGACGAGTAAAACAATCTGAAGAATCTGTACGGCCAAACTGCAGCTATCAAAAGAAAAAAAGACTTTATTTCAGGTCAAATGGGAGCGTTGCTGTTCTGAATCTGAAGCTCGATGGAAACGTATGGAGTGCAGTGCGATGCCGCAGGTTCCTGTGCTGGCCTCACGTGTTCAAATGTTGAGATGCTTTGACAAAATCACATGTTTGGAAGGAATTCTGTTGGCAAAATGTGTCGCGTTTTTTTCACAAAACCAAAGTCAAAATGCCCATTATTGACAAGGAAATGATGTGGCAGCCAGAAGGAACAGATTAGCATTAGCATTAGCATTAGTTTTGGGACCGTCCTGTCATGTACTCGGGCTTTAAAATGTCTCCCGCGGACAAAACAAATGGACACGTTTGGAACAGCTGCAGGAAAAAAGACCATCTCTTATTGAGCATTCATCATTTTTAAACATTTGTAATACATTTTCCTTTTTAAAACAGAAGGAGTGTTATTGTAGTTAGAGGTGTAAATGTGATTGTGTTACAGTGTTTTTAAGGACAGGATCGGTCTTGTTTAAATGAGTAACAGTCTCAGATCCTTCTCTCCTCCCTCTCTTTCCTCCACATACTTTCCACTTGTGGTAAGGGGACACTGCAGTGGGAGGGCCCCTGTGTCCGGGGGATGTCCACTGTTCAGGGTAAAAGAGGAAGGATTTGTCCAGAGTTTGGCATCTGGCCTCGGGGGACACGGCGCCCCGACAGGACCCTCACCCACTCTGGCCCTCGGCTCCACTTCAGGCGCTCAATCAGCTGCATTTCTAAGGGGGGCCAAAATGTGCCAAATGAGTCAAGGATACGAGTCTGTTCTGATTGGACTGAGAAGAACCATTGGAATGTGCACGTGGAGACAAGACAACAAGTAACACACAAGTAAAACTCTAAATCCCTTTGCTTTAACCGAGTACTTAAAAAACTCAAAAAGAAGCCATCGTATCTCTAACACCTAAAGAAGGGAAGGACCGACTGGACTGTGCCTCATATAGACTATTCTGAATGTGGACTATTGTTTCTACACCTATAAAAGCTACAGTTTCAGCTCCGCTGCCCTAGGACTAACTCTGGGGGAAGTATGGCAGCTTGAGCTCTGTCCTCTGATAAACACTATATTTCATATTTCATTTCACTTGTGTCTGTTCATTGTCTTTTCTTCTTCTTCTCTCACTTCCTGTCGGGAGTGGAACAGACACATCCATGATGTGGATCCAGATGATTCTCTCCTGGAAAAACGCTCTCTACTCCAGATGAACGGTTCTTCATCTGCCTGAAGAACCGGTTCTCCTCAGAACCGGTCCTCCTCAGACGCTGAACATAATAATAAAAAAAAAAAAAAAAAATCGTTTAAGATTGTCACAATATTCCACTCAATATTCTCCTCAGAACCGGTCCTCCTCAGAACCGGTTCTCCTCAGAACCAGTTCTCCTCCTGAGTGGCTCCAGCTCCACTGTCTCTCCTTCATGTGGAACTCCTCCAGGTTTATACTTTTTCTCAAGGAGGTTTAATGACTGAAAGAACAAGATGATACAAGTGGTTGAAATGAGTTTCCTCCGCCGGGTGGCTGGGCGCTCCCTTAGCGATAGGGTGAGGAGCTCGGCCACATGGGGGGAGCTCGGAGTAGAGCCGCTGCTCCTCCAGCATCTGTTCCTGAGCCTCCTGGGCGCCTCCTGGGGAGGTGTTTCGGGCATGTCCCACTGAGAAGAGGCCCCGGGGAAGACCCAGGACACACTGGAGGGACTATGACTCTCGGCTGGCCTAGGAAGTCTGGGAGTCCCTGCTTAGACTGCTGCCCCCGGGACCCGCCCCCGGGACCCGCCCCCGGGACCCGGCCCCGGGACCCGGCCCCGGGTAAAGCTGAAGAAGATGGATGTAACTCAAGGAGGTTTTTTGTATGTTTTCCTGCAGAAGACAGAGGACTCTATGAAGATTGTTTTTCAGTGTGGCCCTCAGAGGAGCCACTGCTGTGATCCAGAGAGAAGATCACATGATGAGAAAACATCTAAACCTGTTCAAGATCTGACTCTTTCACGTGTGCAGCAGCTGCAGCAGCGTCTGGAGCAGCTGCTGCACAAACAGTTATTTATGTTGCAGAGGCACAAGAGCCTCACTGTTCCTCTCTGCATCATGCACGGCTCCTCACACACGGCTCCTCACACACGGCTCCTCACACACGGCTCCTCACACGGCTCCTCACACGGCTCCTCACACACGGCTCACACACGGCTCCTCACACACGGCTCACACACGACTCCTCACACGGCTCCTCACACACGGCTCCTCACACACGACTCCTCACACGGCTCCTCACACGGCTCACACACGGCTCCTCACACACGGCTCACACACGGCTCCTCACACACGGCTCCGCACACACGGCTCCTCACACACGGCTCACACACGGCTCCTCACACGGTTCCTCACACACGGCTCACACACGGCTCCTCACACACGGCTCACACACGGCTCACACACGGCTCCTCACACGGCTCCTCACACACGGCTCCTCACACACGGCTCCTCACACAGGGCTCCTCACACGGCTCCTCACACGGCTCCTCACACAGGGCTCCTCACACACGGCTCCTCACACACGGCTCCTCACACACGGCTCCTCACACACGGCTCCTCACACACGGCTCCTCACACGGCTCCTCACACAGCTATATATGTATAAATATAATTAAATGTTCTCACTCATCTAGAGCTGAAGCATTCTGGACAAATATCTAATAGTGATTTTTCAATTAGATTAGCACTTTATGGTTTAATAAGAAGATTTCTGTTTTAAGTTCACATTTGGAGAAGATTGAATGATGAAGTGACAAACGTGTATTTCTAAACTACAGTGTAACTGCAGCATTTCCATTCTTTGCAGAGGAAATGATGTGACTTTAATAATTGCAGGTCTTGAGATGAGCTGCATCATCTGCATCGTTCTAGTCCCGACTGTCAATCACACTAATGACTCGTTATTCTCCTCATGCGATCACCACGTTCGACCTTCAAACAGTTTCCAAGGTCAAGACTGTGTTCTGCTAAATGACCACCAGAGGGAAACAAACATGGAGGCCCCCACAGCCTGTTCTGTTCTGCGTGTTCACTGCTGCCCCCGGTGGTCAGCTCTGAGCAGAACCATCAAAAGACAATGTCCCACGATCCATCTCTTGTTGCTGTTCAGGTCTCTCTGTTTTTCTGAGGAGAACTTCTGCCTCAGCCCTTCAGTCCTCATCGTCCTCATCGCCCTCCTGCCCCCATCGTCCTCCTGCCCCTATCGTCCTCCTGCTCTCATCGTCCTCCTGCCCCTATCGTCCTCCTGCCCTCATCGTCCCCCTCCCCCCATTGTCCTCCTGCCCCCATCGTCCCCCTGCCCTCATCGTCCTCCTGCCCTCATCGTCCTCCTGCCCTCATCGTCCTCCTGCCCCCATCGTCCTCCTGCCCTCATCGTCCTCCTGCCCTCATCGTCCTCCTGCCCTCATCGTCCTCCTGCCCCCATCGTCCTCGCGCCCTCATCGTCCTCCTGCCCCCATCGTCCTCGCGCCCTCATCGTCCTCCTGCCCTCATCGTCCTCCTGCCCCCATCGTCCTCCTGCCCTCATCGTCCTCCTGCCCTCATCGTCCTCCTGCTCTCATCGTCCTCCTGCCCTCATCGTCCTCCTGCCCCCATCGTCCTCCTGCTCTCATGGTCCTCCTGCCCTCATCGTCCTCCTGCCCCCATCGTCCTCCTGCCCTCATCGTCCTCGCGCCCTCATCGTCCTCCTGCCCTCATCGTCCTCCTGCCCTCATCGTCCTCCTGCCCTCATCGTCCTCCTGCCCTCATCGTCCTCCTGCTCTCATCGTCCTCCTGCCCTCATCGTCCTCCTGCCCCCATCGTCCTCCTGCCCTCATCGTCCTCCTGCCCTCATCGTCCTCGCGCCCTCATCGTCCTCCTGCCCTCATCGTCCTCCTGCCCTCATCGTCCTCCTGCCCTCATCGTCCTCCTGCTCTCATCGTCCTCCTGCCCTCATCGTCCTCCTGCCCCCATCGTCCTCCTGCCCTCATCGTCCTCCTGCCCCCATCGTCCTCCTGCCCTCATCGTCCTCCTGCCCCCATCGTCCTCCTGCCCTCATCGTCCTCCTGCCCCCATCGTCCTCCTGCCCTCATCGTCCTCCTGCCCTCATCGTCCTCCTGCCCTCATCGTCCTCCTGCCCTCATCGTCCTCCTGCCCTCATCGTCCTCCTGCTCTCATCGTCCTCCTGCCCTCATCGTCCTCCTGCCCCCATCGTCCTCCTGCCCTCATCGTCCTCCTGCCCTCATCGTCCTCCTGCTCTCATCGTCCTCCTGCCCTCATCGTCCTCCTGCCCCCATCGTCCTCCTGCCCTCATCGTCCTCCTGCCCTCATCGTCCTCCTGCCCTCATCGTCCTCCTGCCCCCATCGTCCTCCTGCCCCCATCGTCCTCCTGCCCTCATCATACTCCACCAAGAAAAGCTCACATTAAGAACACGTTTGAAGAGGTCTTAAATGCGCCTCGCGTCAGATCGGGATCATTTTGACCGTTGCATTCTTTGCGGCCGTTCAAAGCGCTCGATCATGAGCTTCGCCGGCGGTTCAGAGCGTTCCTCATGAACCGCGCCATCGTTGTCTCCTACCGACCATTGAAATCTGCTTTTCAGCTCAGTTTGAACTGCAATCGTGCATCGCTGTGATGAGACTTCAGATCTACTTCATAAGTCTTAAAATATGACCATGTTTTTCCATATTGTGTTTCATCTTCCTGGAGTCGGAATATACCATCCCTCCCTCCCCCTCCCCCCCTCTCCTTCCCTCCCTCTCTCTCTCCCCCTCCCTCCTCTCTCTCTCCCTTGTTCCCTCTCTCTCCCTCTCTCCTTCCCTCCCTCTCTCTCCCTCCCTCTCTCCCTCTTCCTCTATCTCTCCCTCTCTCTCCCTCCCTCCTCTCTCCCTCTCTCTCCCTCCCTCCTCTCTCCCTCTCCCTCCCTCCTCTCTCTCTCCCTTGTTCCCTCTCTCTCCCTCTCTCCTTCCCTCCCTCTCTCCCTCTCTCTCCCTCCCTCGCTCCCTCTTCCTCCATCTCTCCCTCTCTCTCCCTCCCTCTCTCCCTCTTCCTCCCTCCTCTCTCTCTCCCTTGTTCCCTCTCTCCTTCCCTCCCTCCCCCTCTCTCCCTCCCTCTATCTCTCCCTCTCTCTCCCTCCCTCCTCTCTCCCTCTCCCTCCCTCCTCTCTCTCTCCCTTGTTCCCTCTCTCTCTCTCCTTCCCTCCCAGAGTTCTGCTGAGGCTCTGTTAGAGCGAGCAAAGCCGCTCGGCCCCGTGGCTCCTGCAGGACCTCGTCGGCCCCTTCACCCCACCTCTTCCCTCCCTCCCTGCTTCCCTCTCCTCCCTCCCTCGCTCCCTCCCTCCCTCTGAGAGCCCTACCTTGTTCTAAGGGCCCTTCTTGCGTCTGGCGCAGCATGAAGCAGCAGGACTATTGTTAATGTGGTGGAAAATGAGAGCGCTCCAGTTTAACAGATGTGATCATGACAAATGTGTGGAAAGAAAAGATGAAATCGCACTTTTCCCACGAGCAGGAAAGAAGAAGATGATTGATTTTTAAGATGGCATTTCACCATCGCCAACAGTTTGTTCAATTCTGTTTGATGAAAATACAGTTTATAATCTGATCACAGAATAAATACTATTCTAAGTTCTGTGTGTAACGTGTTTAAACTCAACACTTTGTGCTCAAAAGTGCTTCATGAACAACACCTCGTGCCATGTGGAGAGCATCTTTACCTCCTTCATCCTTCATCTTTACCTCCTCATCCTTCATCTTTACCTCCTCATCCTTCATCTTTACCTCCTCATCCTTCATCTTTACCTCCTCATCCTTCATCTTTACCTCCTCATCCTTCATCTTTACCTCCTTCATCCTTCATCTTTACCTCCTCATCCTTCATCTTTACCTCCTCATCTTTCATCTTTACCTCCTCATCCTTCATCTTTACCTCCTCATCCTTCATCTTTACCTCCTCATCCTTCATCTTTACCTCCTCATCCTTCATCTTTACCTCCTCATCTTTCATCTTTACCTCCTCATCCTTCATCTTTACCTCCTCATCCTTCATCTTTACCTCTTCATCCTTCATCTTTACCTCATCTTTCTGACTCTATCACTGGCACTGCCCTCACCTGGTTTCGTCTTTCCCAGGTGCCACATTGATCTTCTCCATCATTACAGGTGTTCCTCAGGGTTCTGCCCTTGGTCCCCTGCTCTTGGTCATCTGCCTGAAGAGTGGCTCCAGTTCGCCTCAGTCGGTCCCTCATCTGCCTGAAGAGTGGGTCCAGCTCCAGTCTCCTCGTGTCCGTCTGTCCGTCTGTGAGAGTCGGATCTCTCCTTCACTGGAACTCCTCCAGGTTTCTACGCTTTTTTCCCAAAGAGGTTTTTTTTGTAGTTTTTCCTGGCCGAGAAGGAGAGTCTAAGGACAGAGGACCCTGGGACATCGTCCCTCGCCACCACAGACATTGTCTGACTCCATCGCCACCACAGACATTGTTGATTCATTTCTCCCTGTGGCCCTCAGAGGCAACTGTTGTTGTGATTTTGGGCCTTACAAAAATAAATTGATTTGATTTGATTTGTTTATCTCCTCCCACATAGTCACATCTACCACACAGAGGACACACCCAGCTCTGCCACACAGAGGACCCACACAGAGCACCCAGCTCTGCCACACAGAGGACACACCCAGCTCTGCCACACAGAGGACACACCCAGCTCTGCCACACAGAGGACACACCCAGCTCTGCCACACAGAGGACACACCCAGCTCTGCCACACAGAGGACACACCCAGCTCTGCCAGGCCGGGAATATCATGTATAATGTATGTAATACTGCACAGGTGCACGTGTGGTACAGGTCATGAGTGCGTCACTGACCGTTGAGGAACAGCTCCTCCTGAACAGCTCGTCTGGCAGCAGCAGAAAAACAGCGCCTCTTCAGCCAGTCACAGTCAAACATGCTGGTGTGCTGGTCCTGCCACGTCACCGACACCTGCCAAGAGGACAACAGACACTATGAACAACAGAGGCTATGGACAACAATACAACATACTATATATAACAATACATTTTGATTTTAGTTGAAGAGACACTAGTTATTCAATGGAATGATCATTTACTGTAAGCCATTTTCCACATTCTGTCATGCTTTTGAATGCAATGGAAAACATGTGTCCTTAGACATGTGTCCCAGCGTCCCGTGTCCTTAGACAAATGTCGTACAGGCAGTAAATGGCTCCACCAACAGATTTCCCCGCACACGGCCTGACGCAGTTGTACGGATTATGACGAGAGAAAAATATTTAGAATTGACCTCAGTCTTACAGAGAGATCACCGATGACAACACACCTGATAATCTTTGTTGAAGCTTTGAAGAGGTTACATTGGCGCGCTTGCTGCTAGTGCATTTGCGAGCTAGCTGCCAGTGCATCGGCGAGCTAGCTGCCAGTGCATCGGCGAGCTAGCTGCCAGTGCATCGGCGAGCTAGCTGCCAGTGACCAAGTTTTAATGCATTAACAAAAATGTGAAAATATCCCTGAATACCAAACATTCCTTTATGTTGCCTCTGGGTTACCAATAACTCCAATGCCACTGAAACGCATGACTTGCCCTGCATCTGTTCCTCTTCACTTCTCTGCCCCGGACCATCGGCTCCCCACTTCGCCTGGACTCACCCATCCCCCCAGCACACAGTCCCCCTGCCAACCACTGACTGTCACAGCAGCACAGGTGAGGAGTGAGCTGAAGAGGATTAAAGTGAGGAAGGCAGCAGGACCTGATGGCATCAGCCCCAGGCTCCTTAAGTCCTGCAGATGAACTGTTTGGAGTTATGGAGCATGTCTTCAACATGAGCCTGAAGCTGAGGGTGGTACCACAGGTCTGAAGACCTCCTGTCTGGTACCTGTGCCTAAGACACCGCACCCCAAAGACCTCAACAGCTTCAGGCCGGTGGCTCTCACGTCCCACCTGATGAAGACACTGGAGCGGCTGGTCCTGGACCACCTCCGCTCCACCGTGAGCTCAGCCATGGACCCGCTGCAGTTTGCATATCGGCCTGGCATCGGAGTGGAGGACGCCGTCATCTCCCTGCTGCACCGCTCTCTCTCTCACCTGGAGAAGCCTGGCAGCTCTGTGAGGATCCTGTTCTTCAATCTTTCCAGCGCCTTCAACACCATCAGCTCCTGAGGGACAAGCTGGAGACGGCTGGTGTGGAGTATGACCTGGAAGAGTGGATCCTGGACTACCTCACAGACCGACCCCAGTTTGTGAGAGCACGGGACTGTGTGTCTGACACTCGGACCTGCAGTGTGGGGGACCTGCAGTGTGGGGGCGCCCCAGGGCACTGTCCTCGCGCCCTTTCTCTTCACCCTTTACACTGCAGACTTCAGACACGACACGGACAGCTGTGTCCTGCAGAAGTTCTCTGATGACTCTGCCATCATCGGACTCATCACGGACGACGATGATGCGGAGTACAGAGGACTGGCGCAGGACTTTGTGGACTGGTGTCAGCGGAACCACCTCCTCATCAACGCGGGGAAGACCAAGGAGATGGTGGTGGATTTCCGCAGACGCCACCCGACTGCCCCCGTCACCAGTGAACATCCAGGGACGGGACATTGGGAGAGTGACTCATACAAGTACCTGGTGTTCATCTGAACCACAAACTGGACTGGACTCATAACACAGACGCACTGTACAGGAAGAGCCAGAGTCGGCTCTACCTCCTGAGGAGACTCAGGTCTTTTGGAGTGACAGGGCCACTCCTGAAGACCTTCTATGAGGTGGCATCAGCCCTCCTGTATGGTGTGGCCTGCTGGAGCAGCAGCATCACAGAGAGGGAGGAAGAAGCTGGACAGAGTCATCAAGAAGTCCAGCTCCGTCCTGGGCTGTGCTCTGGACTCGGTGCAGGAGGTGGGGGACAGAAGGGTCCTGGCTAGATTCACATCTATGCTGGACCATGAGTGTCGCCCCCTGCAGGACACTCTCTCCGCTCTGGAGAGCAGCTTCAGTGAGAGACTGATCCACCCTCGCTGTGTGAAGGAAAGGTTCCGTAGGTCTTTCCTTCTGCTGTTGTCAGACTTTATAACAAACACTGTTAGTCCTGAACACTCGCAATACTGACCTAACCATGTGCAATTCTGTCATATGTGCAATTACTGTCGTGATTCATGTGCAATTACTGTGAAGTTCATGTGCAATCCATGTGCCATCGTGACACATATTCATGTGCAATTACTGTCGTGATCACATGCAATGGTATTTATGTATTTATTTATTTGTCTATGGGAGTTTTTGTTTATAGGAGATCTTCTACTGAAAGTGTTTTTCAGACTTAAGTAAAAAGAACAGATCACTTTCAGAAATAAGTGATCTGTTCTTTTCTTCTGTATCTTCCTGCGTTGCACCAATGAAATTTCCCCATGTGGGACAATAAAGGAATATCTTATCTTATTTTATCTTTGTCCTTATGAATGGCATAGAGCTTGGGGTCTTTCTGGTGCCAAGATACACTGTGTTTCAAATTATTAAGCTAATTGTGTTCAAATGTCATAATGATCATTGTTTGTTTTCCAGTGAAACTCGTGGATTGTGTCTCAGTGAAATCAATCTCAGACTCTTGTACCAATTAGTTTGTCCAATGAAAAACTACTTAAGGACGTTCCACATTATTAAGCAGACTAACATTTTCAAGCACTATGGGAAAGAATGAGGATCTCTCAAAGGTCCCCAAAGGTCTGAAAACCTTAGATATTTCACCAAAACTTGTGAAGAATCGTGTGATCATTGTTCTATAACGAGGTTTGTAGCAGGTTCAGAGTCGTTTGGTTTGAAACTGTTACAATGTGCAAAATCATTTGGAAATAAATATTGTTTTCATTTGGAGGTTTGTTCAGTTGTGCTCTAAAGATCATTTATAATATTGTGTTTACTTTGCACAGGCTCCTCCCACATTAAAGACATTGTTCCAGACCGGTTTAAGCAGGTTTTCATGGGATCCAAACACACCTCCAGTGACGCAGTTTGAGGATTCTGTTGTACATTATTCTATTTAGTCATGATTATTCGGGTTCTAAATTAGTTGAGGATTATAATCGATTAATTGTGATTCATTGATTAACTTGTTTCCATCCTAATTTTAATGCTCAACTTCAGACGTTTGTTCAAATCTAAATAAAACCTTTCATTAATTTCCACAAAAGTCCAATGAAAGCTGAGCACACTGGAGTGCCAGTTATGAGCTTCCTGTGGGCTGTAAAGATGCTCTAAGTGGTGCCGGAGTACGTTGGGGAAGCCTCTGAACTTTATTGGACATTTAAACAGTCACCTTGGGTCATGGTAAAACCTACATAATGTTTATGAATGAATGTTCAAGCTACTCAGCACATGTCCCCCTGGTGCTCTGGAACTGAAGCTTCATCTGTGAGGACCTAACGAAGGGCCTGACACCAACAACTGAAGCTTCATCTGTGAGGACCTAACGAAGGGCCTGACACCAACAACTGAAGCTTCATCTGTGAGGACCTAACGAAGGGCCTGACACCAACAACTGAAGCTTCATCTGTGAGGACCTAACGAAGGGCCTGACACCAACAACTGAAGCTTCATCTGTGAGGACCTAACGAAGGGCCTGACACCAACAACTGAAGCTTCATCTGTGAGGACCTAACGAAGGGCCTGACACCAACAACTGAAGCTTCATCTGTGAGGACCTAACGAAGGGCCTGACACCAACAACTGAAGCTTCATCTGTGAGGACCTAACGAAGGGCCTGACACCAACAACTGAAGCTTCATCTGTGAGGACCTAACGAAGGGCCTGACACCAACAACTGAAGCTTCATCTGTGAGGACCTAACGAAGGGCCTGACACCAACAACTGAAGCTTCATCTGTGAGGACCTAACGAAGGGCCTGACACCAACAACTGAAGCTTCATCTGTGAGGACCTAACGAAGGGCCTGACACCAACAACTGAAGCTTCATCTGTGAGGACCTAACGAAGGGCCTGACACCAACAACTGAAGCTTCATCTGTGAGGACCTAACGAAGGGCCTGACACCAACAACTGAAGCTTCATCTGTGAGGACCTAACGAAGGGCCTGACACCAACAACTGAAGCTTCATCTGTGAGGACCTAACGAAGGGCCTGACACCAACAACTGAAGCTTCATCTGTGAGGACCTAACGAAGGGCCTGTCACCAACAACTGAAGCTTCATCTGTGAGCACCTAACGAAGGGCCTGACACCAACAACTGAAGCTTCATCTGTGAGGACCTAACGAAGGGCCTGACACCAACAACTGAAGCTTCATCTGTGAGGACCTAACGAAGGGCCTGACACCAACAACTGAAGCTTCATCTGTGAGGACCTAACGAAGGGCCTGACACCAACAACTGAAGCTTCATCTGTGAGGACCTAACGAAGGGCCTGACACCAACAACTGAAGCTTCATCTGTGAGGACCTAACGAAGGGCCTGACACCAACAACTTCAGACTGCAGCACTAATATGTTCTATATAGTTTAATATAACTATTTGTGGAATATAAATGTCACTTTTTCTGTCGCTTTTGTAGAAGAAACTACTTGTTTTTCACGTTTGAAAAAGTGGTTGGAGTTCTGCTCGGTGGTGGAGTGGTTAAGGCGGCAGCACACATGCTCCACGTGCAGCCGGCTGCAGGGTTGAGGGTTTGAATCCCTGTACAACTTATTTTTTCTCCTGGTATCTGCTAACCTCTCCAGCAAGAGGAATACACACAATCCTTGTGAGTTCAGAAACTCTTCAGGCTCTGATCTGTTGTGCGCCCGATGAACCTGAGATGGAGCTCCAGCATCACATATACCCGGGCGTGTCCTTTTCCTTGTTTACCCGGGCGTGTCCTTTTCCTTGTTTACCCGGGCGTGTCCTTTTCCTTGTTTACCCGGGCATGTCCTTTACCTTGTTTACCCGGGCGTGTCCTTCACCTTGTTTACCCGGGCGTGTCCTTTACCTCGTTTACCCGGGCGTGTCCTTCACCTTGTTTACCCGGGCGTGTCCTTTACCTCGTTTACCCGGGTGTGTCCTTTACCTTGTTGTCATTGGTCAGCTCCACAGAGTCCAGCCCGATGTTCACGTCCAGGTCCCCCACCAGCAGTTTGCGGGCCTGGGCAGACTGGAGGGTGCACGTGGGGCACTGGCAGTTGTCCCGAAGCCAAGTGAAAGGGTAGAGGCTGTGTCCCCCGTCCTCCCACTCCACCTGCAGGAGGCGCTCTTTGTGCAGGGCCCCGACGCAGCGCACACTTGGACTCGGCTTGGAGAGAGAAGGCGAGCCCAGGGTGTGCTGGCCACGCCTCTGCGGCTGACGGGGGGACAGGGAGGACAGGGAGGAGAGAGAGGACAGGGAGGACAGAGATGAAAGAGAGGACAGAGACAATAGAGAGGACAGGGAGGACGAAGAGGAGAGAGAGGACAAGGAGGACAGGGGAGAGGACAGTGAGGAGAGAGAGGACTGAGAGGACAGGGGAGAGGACCGAGAGGACAGGGACAGCTGAGGTCCACCACAGCCCCTCACAGACAGGACGGGGAGGGCTGAGAAGCTCCTTGGTAGGACAGTGCATCTGCTCGTCCACATGGTTCAGAGGCTGTGGACACAACAGACGTCTGAAAAACACTTGAAACTCGTCCAATTATCCAGATTTCCACTAATAAGTAGAAATCAGCCATGTTTGGGTTTCTATGATCTCCCAAAGGTCAGAGACTGAAGCTCGATGTTACATTGGGATGTAAATACACTATATACACCATATACACTATATACACTATCTACACTATATACACTATATACACTATATACACTATCTACACTATATACACTATCTACACTATATACACTATCTACACTATATACACTATATACACTATATACACTATCTACACTATATACACTATATACACCATATACACTATATACACCATATACACTATATACACCATATACACTATATACACTATCTACACTATATACACCATATACACTATATACACTATCTACACTATATACACTATATACACTATCTACACTATATACACTATCTACACTATATACACTATCTACACTATATACACCATATACACTATATACACTATCTACACCATATACACTATATACACTATCTACACTATATACACCATATACACTATATACACTATCTACACTATATACACTATCTACACTATATACACTATATACACCATATACACTATATACACTATCTACACTATCTACACTATATACACTATATACACTATATACACTATATACACTATATACACTATATACACTATATACACCATATACACTATATACACTATCTACACTATATACACTATATACACTATATACACTATATACACCATATACACTATATACACTATCTACACTATATACACTATCTACACCATATACACTATCTACACTATATACACTATCTACACTATATACACCATATACACTATATACACTATCTACACTATATACACTATATACACCATATACACCATATACACTATATACACTATCTACACTATATACACTATCTACACTATCTACACTATATACACCATATACACTATATACACCATATACACTATATACACTATCTACACTATCTACACTATCTACACCATATACACCATATACACTATATACACTATATACACTATATACAGTATATACACTTTATACACTATATACACTATATACAGTATATACACTATATACACCATATACAGTAAATACACTATATACAGTATATACAGTATATACAGTAAATACACTATATACACTTTATACACTATATACAGTATATACAGTAAATACACTATATACACTATCTACACTATATACAGTATATACAGTATATACACTATATACACCATATACAGTATATACAGTAAATACACTATATACAGTATATACAGTATATACACTATATACACCATATACAGTATATACAGTAAATACACTATATACACTATCTACACTATATACAGTATATACAGTATATACACTATATACACCATATACAGTATATACAGTAAATACACTATATACAGTATATACAGTATATACACTATATACACCATATACAGTATATACAGTATATACACCATATACAGTAAATACACCATATACAGTAAATACACTATATACACTATATACACTATCTACACTATATACACCATATACACTATATACACTATCTACACTATATACACTATATACACTATCTACACTATCTACACTATATACACTATATACACTATCTACACTATATACACTATATACACCATATACACTATATACACTATCTACACTATATACACTATCTACACTATATACACTATATACACCATATACACTATATACACCATATACACTATCTACACTATATACACTATATACACTATATACACCATATACACTATCTACACTATATACACTATATACACCATATACACTATATACACTATATACACTATCTACACTATATACACTATCTACACTATATACACTATCTACACTATATACACTATATACACCATATACACTATATACACTATATACACTATATACACCATATACACTATATACACTATATACACTATATACACCATATACACTATATACACCATATACACTATCTACACTATATACACTATATACACCATATACACTATATACACTATCTACACTATATACACTATATACACCATATACACTATATACACTATCTACACTATATACACTATATACACTATCTACACTATATACACTATATACACCATATACACTATATACACTATATACACTATATACACCATATACACTATCTACACTATATACACTATATACACTATATACACTATATACACCATATACACTATATACACTATCTACACTATATACACTATATACACTATCTACACTATATACACCATATACACTATATACACTATCTACACTATATACACTATATACACTATCTACACTATATACACCATATACACCATATACACTATCTACACTATATACACTATATACACTATATACACTATATACACTATATACACCATATACACCATATACACTATCTACACTATCTACACTATATACACTATATACACCATATACACTATATACACTATCTACACTATATACACTATATACACTATCTACACTATATACACTATATACACTATATACACTATATACACTATCTACACTATCTACACTATCTACACTATATACACTATATACAGTATATACACTATATACAGTATATACACTATATACACTATCTACACTATATACACTATCTACACTATATACACTATATACACTATATACACTATCTACACTATATACACTATATACACTATATACAGTATATACACTTTATACACTATATACACTATATACAGTATATACACTATATACACTATATACACCATATACACTATATACACTTTATACAGTATATACAGTATATACAGTAAATACACTATATACACTTTATACACTATATACAGTATATACAGTATATACACTATATACACCATATACAGTATGTACAGTAAATACACTATATACAGTAAATACACTATATACACTATATACACTATATACACCATATACACTATATACACTATATACACTATCTACACTATATACACCATATACACCATATACACTATATACACTATCTACACTATATACACTATCTACACTATCTACACTATATACACCATATACACTATATACACCATATACACTATATACACTATCTACACTATCTACACTATCTACACTATCTACACTATCTACACCATATACACCATATACACTATATACACTATCTACACTATCTACACTATCTACACTATATACACTATATACACTATATACACTATCTACACTATATACACTATATACAGTATATACACTTTATACACTATATACACTATATACAGTATATACACTATATACACCATATACAGTAAATACACTATATACAGTATATACAGTATATACAGTAAATACACTATATACACTTTATACACTATATACAGTATATACAGTAAATACACTATATACACTATCTACACTATATACAGTATATACAGTATATACACTATATACACCATATACAGTATATACAGTAAATACACTATATACAGTATATACAGTATATACACTATATACACCATATACAGTATATACAGTAAATACACTATATACACTATCTACACTATATACAGTATATACAGTATATACACTATATACACCATATACAGTATATACAGTAAATACACTATATACAGTATATACAGTATATACACTATATACACCATATACAGTATATACAGTATATACACCATATACAGTAAATACACCATATACAGTATATACACTATATACACTATATACACTATCTACACTATATACACCATATACACTATATACACTATCTACACTATATACACTATATACACTATCTACACTATCTACACTATATACACTATATACACTATATACACTATCTACACTATATACACTATATACACCATATACACTATATACACTATCTACACTATATACACTATCTACACTATATACACTATATACACCATATACACTATATACACCATATACACTATCTACACTATATACACTATATACACTATATACACCATATACACTATATACACTATCTACACTATATACACTATATACACCATATACACTATATACACTATATACACTATCTACACTATATACACTATATACACTATCTACACTATATACACTATCTACACTATATACACTATATACACCATATACACTATATACACTATATACACTATATACACCATATACACTATATACACTATATACACTATATACACTATATACACCATATACACTATCTACACTATATACACTATATACACCATATACACTATATACACTATCTACACTATATACACTATATACACATATACACTATATACACTATCTACACTATATACACTATATACACTATCTACACTATATACACTATATACACTATATACACTATATACACTATATACACATATACACTATCTACACTATATACACTATATACACTATATACACCATATACACTATATACACTATCTACACTATATACACTATATACACTATCTACACTATATACACCATATACACTATATACACTATCTACACTATATACACTATATACACTATCTACACTATATACACCTATACACTATATACACTATCTACACTATATACACTATATACACTATATACACTATATACACTATATACACTATACACATCTACACTATCTACACTATCTACACTATATACACTATATACACCTATATACACTATATACACTATCTACACTATATACACTATATACACTATATACACTATCTACACTATCTACACTATCTACACTATATACACTATATACACTATATACACTATATACACTATATACACTATATACACTATATACACTATCTACACTATCTACACTATCTACACTATATACACTATATACACTATATACACTATATACAGTATATACACTATATACACTATCTACACTATATACACTATCTACACTATATACACTATATACACTATATACACTATATACACTATATACAGTATATACACTTATACACTATATACACTATATACAGTATATACACTATATACACTATATACACCATATACACTATATACACTTTATACAGTATATACAGTATATACAGTAAATACACTATATACACTTTATACACTATATACATATATACAGTATATACACTATATACACCATATACAGTATGTACAGTAAATACACTATATACAGTAAATACACTATATACACTATATACACTATATACACCATATACACTATATACACTATCTACACTATATACACTATCTACACTATATACACTATATACACTATATACACTATATACACTATATACACTATATACACCATATACACTATCTACACTATCTACACTATATACACTATATACACTATATACACTATCTACACTATATACACTATCTACACTATATACAATATATACACCATATACACTATCTACACTATATACACTATCTACACTATATACACTATATACACTATATACACTATCTACACTATATACACTATATACACTATATACACTATCTACACTATATACACTATATACACTATATACACTATCTACACTTCATACACTATATACACTATATACACTATATACACTTCATACACTATATACACTATCTACACTATCTACACTATATACACTATATACACTATATACACTATATACACTATATACAGTATATACACTTTATACAGTATATACACTATCTACACTATCTACACTATATACACTATATACACTATATACAGTATATACACTTTATACAGTATATACACTATATACACTATATACACTATATACACCATATACAGTAAATACACTATATACAGTAAATACACTATATACACTTTATACAGTATATACACTATATACACTATATACACTATATACACTATATACACTATATACAGTATATACACTTTATACAGTATATACACTATATACACTATATACACTATATACACCATATACAGTAAATACACTATATACAGTAAATACACTATATACACTTTATACAGTATATACACTATATACACTATATACACTATATACACTATATACACTATATACAGTATATACACTTTATACAGTATATACACTATATACACTTTATACAGTATATACACTATATACACTATATACACCATATACAGTAAATACACTATATACAGTAAATACACTATATACACTTTATACAGTATATACACTATATACACCATATACAGTATATACACTATATACACTATATACACTTTATACAGTATATACACTATATACACTTTATACACTATATACAGTATATACAGTATATACACTATATACACCATATACAGTATATACAGTAAATACACTATATACACTATCTACACTATATACACTATCTACACTATCTACACTATATACACTATATACACTATATACACCATATACACTATATACACTATATACACCATATACAGTAAATACACTATATACAGTAAATACACTATATACACTTTATACAGTATATACACTATATACACTATATACAGTATATACACTATATACACCATATACAGTATATACAGTAAATACACTATATACACTATATACACTATATACAGTATATACACTATATACACCATATACAGTATATACAGTAAATACACTATATACACTTTATACACTATATACAGTATATTTCCCATTCTTCGTCAGTCGACACAAAATTTACTGTCCAAATTGTTAATACTTTTTTTATATAGTTTAGATATTATTCTCTTTGAGAGTTCTCCTTTAGTGAAGATTTTGTTTCATTTCAAATGTGTGTAAATATAACAAGTGTTTAAATATAACGAGTGTGTAAATATAACGAGTGTTTAAATATAACGAGTGTTTAAATATAACGAGTGTGTAAATATAACGAGTGTTTAAATATAACGAGTGTTTAAATATAACGAGTGTGTAAATATAACGAGTGTTTAAATATAACGAGTGTGTAAATATAACGAGTGTTTAAATATAACGAGTGTTTAAATATAACGAGTGTGTAAATATAACGAGTGTTTAAATATAACGAGTGTGTAAATATAACGAGTGTGTAAATATAACGAGTGTTTAAATATAACGAGTGTGTAAATATAACGAGTGTTTAAATATAACGAGTGTGTAAATATAACGAGTGTTTAAATATAACGAGTGTTTAAATATAACGAGTGTTTAAATATAACGAGTGTGTAAATATAACGAGTGTTTAAATATAACGAGTGTTTAAATATAACGAGTGTGTAAATATAACGAGTGTTTAAATATAACGAGTGTTTAAATATAACGAGTGTGTAAATATAACGAGTGTTTAAATATAACGAGTGTGTAAATATAACGAGTGTTTAAATATAACGAGTGTTTAAATATAACGAGTGTTTAAATATAACGAGTGTTTAAATATAACGAGTGTGTAAATATAACGAGTGTTTAAATATAACGAGTGTTTAAATATAACGAGTGTGTAAATATAACGAGTGTATAAATATAACGAGTGTTTAAATATAACGAGTGTGTAAATATAACGAGTGTGTAAATATAACGAGTGTTTAAATATAACGAGTGTTTAAATATAACGAGTGTGTAAATATAACGAGTGTTTAAATATAACGAGTGTGTAAATATAACGAGTGTTTAAATATAACGAGTGTTTAAATATAACGAGTGTGTAAATATAACGAGTGTTTAAATATAACGAGTGTTTAAATATAACGAGTGTGTAAATATAACGAGTGTTTAAATATAACGAGTGTTTAAATATAACGAGTGTTTAAATATAACGAGTGTGTAAATATAACGAGTGTTTAAATATAACGAGTGTGTAAATATAACGAGTGTTTAAATATAACGAGTGTGTAAATATAACGAGTGTTTAAATATAATGAGGTAAACGTCTTATACTGCAGTTCAATGGCCGTGTGACTTTTACACACACATAGATAACAGTCGTGCTACGAAACAGCCTTTACACCGAAATATGACGCTTTAGTAAGTTGTTGTGTGAACCGGAACGTTCTGTCCACATCAGGGTCAATGATCAGTCAATGATCAGTCACTAAGCGGTCACTAAGCGGTCACTAAGCGGTCACTAAGCGGTCAGTCAGTGCAGCTTTTAGTGCCTGTCATCATCTGCCCACATTAACTCTTCATATTGTTATAAACCTGCAGAAGTGAGAATTGATGAGTAATAAAGCACGTCAAAAAACACCTGTTGCCATGGAAATCTGCCACGTTTTTGTTCCTGGTACATGAGCCAAACTGGGGCAAAAAACTGTGGAACAACTCGATAATCAACTGAACCACTATATTTACATATCAACAGTGTTCGAACGCTTTAATGAAACTTTAGTAATTAACTATTAACATAAACCTAAGTGAACGTTCAGGACGCGTGATGTCACAATCCTGAACGTTCAGGACGCGGGATGTCACAATCCTGAACGTTCAGGACGCGTGATGTCACAATCCTGAACGTTCAGGGCGCGTGATGTCACAATCCTGAACGTTCAGGACGCGTGATGTCACAATCCTGAACGTTCAGGACGCGTGATGTCACAATCCTGAACGTTCAGGGCGCGTGATGTCACAATCCTGAACGTTCAGGACGCGTGATGTCACAATCCTGAACGTTCAGGACGCGTGATGTCACAATCCTGAACGTTCAGGGCGCGTGATGTCACAATCCTGAACGTTCAGGACGCGTGATGTCACAATCCTGAACGTTCAGGGCGCGTGATGTCACAATCCTGAACGTTCAGGACGCGTGATGTCACAATCCTGAACGTTCAGGACGCGTGATGTCACAATCCTGAACGTTCAGGACGCGTGATGTCACAATCCTGAACGTTCAGGGCGCGTGATGTCACAATCCTGAACGTTCAGGACGCGTGATGTCACAATCCTGAACGTTCAGGGCGCGTGATGTCACAATCCTGAACGTTCAGGGCGCGTGATGTCACAATCCTGAACGTTCAGGGCGCGTGATGTCACAATCCTGAACGTTCAGGACGCGTGATGTCACAATCCTGAACGTTCAGGACGCGTGATGTCACAATCCTGAACGTTCAAGACGCGTGATGTCACAATCCTGAACGTTCAGGACGCGTGATGTCACAATCCTGAACGTTCAGGACGCGTGATGTCACAATCCTGAACGTTCAGGGCGCGTGATGTCACAATCCTGAACGTTCAGGACGCGTGATGTCACAATCCTGAACGTTCAGGACGCGTGATGTCACAATCCTGAACGTTCAGGACGCGTGATGTCACAATCCTGAACGTTCAGGACGCGTGATGTCACAATCCTGAACGTTCAGGACGCGTGATGTCACAATCCTGAACGTTCAGGACGCGTGATGTCACAATCCTGAACGTTCAGGACGCGTGATGTCACAATCCTGAACGTTCAGGACGCGTGATGTCACAATCCTGAACGTTCAGGACGCGTGATGTCACAATCCTGAACGTTCAGGGCGCGTGATGTCACAATCCTGAACGTTCAGGGCGCGTGATGTCACAATCCTGAACGTTCAGGGCGCGTGATGTCACAATCCTGAACGTTCAGGACGCGTGATGTCACAATCCTGAACGTTCAGGACGCGTGATGTCACAATCCTGAACGTTCAGGACGCGTGATGTCACAATCCTGAACGTTCAGGACGCGTGATGTCACAATCCTGAACGTTCAGGACGCGTGATGTCACAATCCTGAACGTTCAGGACGCGTGATGTCACAATCCTGAACGTTCAGGGCGCGTGATGTCACAATCCTGAACGTTCAGGACGCGTGATGTCACAATCCTGAACGTTCAGGACGCGTGATGTCACAATCCTGAACGTTCAGGACGCGTGATGTCACAATCCTGAACGTTCAGGGCGCGTGATGTCACAATCCTGAACGTTCAGGACGCGTGATGTCACAATCCTGAACGTTCAGGACGCGTGATGTCACAATCCTGAACGTTCAGGACGCGTGATGTCACAATCCTGAACGTTCAGGACGCGTGATGTCACAATCCTGAACGTTCAGGACGCGTGATGTCACAATCCTGAACGTTCAGGACGCGTGATGTCACAATCCTGAACGTTCAGGACGCGTGATGTCACAATCCTGAACGTTCAGGACGCGTGATGTCACAATCCTGAACGTTCAGGACGCGTGATGTCACAATCCTGAACGTTCAGGACGCGTGATGTCACAATCCTGAACCTTCAGGACGCGTGATGTCACAATCCTGAACGTTCAGGACGCGTGATGTCACAATCCTGAACGTTCAGGACGCGTGATGTCACAATCCTGAACGTTCAGGACGCGAGATGTCACAATCCTGAACGTTCAGGACGCGTGATGTCACAATCCTGAACGTTCAGGACGCGTGATGTCACAATCCTGAACGTTCAGGACGCGAGATGTCACAATCCTGAACGTTCAGGACGCGTGATGTCACAATCCTGAACGTTCAGGACGCGTGATGTCACAATCCTGAACGTTCAGGACGCGTGATGTCACAATCCTGAGCTCTAACAAGAGTATAAGTCTCTAATGTATGATTTTATTCAACTTTGATTTCTATTTAATTCACATTTATTTGTATTTTAATATCGATTTGAGGGTTTGTTTATATTGTGTTGTAATTACCGTATTTTCTGGACTATAAGTCGCACCTTTTTTCATAGTTTTGGCCGGGGTGCGACTTTTACTTATATTTATTTACTTATACTACGGAGCGACTTATATGTGATTTTTTCTTCTCTATTATGCATTTTTTTGGCTGGTGCGACTTATACTCCGGAAAATACAGTATTTTATTTGAATGCTTTTATTCATTTATCCTGCTGCATATGTATATTTAGCTTGACTTCAAAGCTGAGTCGCTCCAGACCATAATACATCCATGTTCCAGACACATCAACACTTCACGTCACGTTCATCTCCACGTTACGTCACGTTACGTCACGTCACGAAGCATGAAAACAACACTCTCTCCTTTATCTCTCCTTTTTCAGTTATTATTTTATTTTGTATTCGGTGAAGCGTCAAACACAGACTTTGGAGACGTACGTGTCATCCGCGGGTAAAAGTAACACAACAACAACAACAACAACAACAGCCGCGTGCGCCGTGTTTATGTCCAGAACACTTTAAACGTGTCAAACATCAGAAGAATGACGTTGTGTTTGACGTGAGACACGTGACGCTTCTGTCGGCTAAAGGCTAAACTCTAACTCCCGCAGTTCTTCAGAGTTTTTCAGAGTTATTCAGAGTTAAAGTAGAGCTCACGTACCTTCTCTGCTGAACACGCTTCACTTCCGTGTGTCACGCGCGCGCGGGTCTGAGGCTGTGGAAGTGGGTCAAAGTTGAACTCAGCAATGACGTAAACTCCCACGTGCAACAGAACAAGCCACAGGTTCAGATTATATTATTACATAATTACATTATTACATTAATACATTATTACATTAATACATTAATACATTATTACATTATTACATTATTACATTAATACATTATTACATTATTACATTAATACATTAATACATTATTACATTATTACATTAATACATTATTACATTATTACATTAATACATTATTACATTATTACATTAATAGATTATTACATTATTACATTATTACATTAATACATTAATACATTAATACATTATTACATTAATACGTTAATACATTATTACATGAATACATTATTACATTAATACATTAATAGATTATTACATTATTACATTATTACATTATTACATTATTATATTATTACATTATTACATTACTACATTATTACATTATTACATTGATGCATTGATGCATTGATACATTGATACATTGATACATTATTACATTAATACATTATTACATGAATATATGATTTCATTATTACATTTATACATTTATACATTAATATATTAATACATTATTACATTATTACATTATTACATTGATACATTGATACATTGATACATTAATACATTATTACATTAATACATTATTGCATTATTACATTATTACATTGATACATTGATACATTGATACATTAATACATTATTACATTAATACATTATTACATTATTACATTGATACATTGATACATTAATACATTATTACATTAATACATTATTACATTATTACATTATTACATTATTACATGAATACATGATTTCATTATTACATTTATACATTTATACATTAATATATTAATACATTATTGCATTATTACATTATTACACTGATACATTGATACATTGATACATTAATACATTATTACATTAATACATTATTACATTATTACATTATTACATTGTTACATGAATACATGATTTCATTATTACATTTATACATTTATACATTAATAGATTAATACATTATTACATTATTACATTATTGCATTATTGCATTATTACATTAATACATTAACATATGATTTCATTATTACATTTATACATTTATACATTAATAGATTAATACATTATTACATTATTACATTATTACATTGATACATTAATACATTATTACATTAATACATTAATACATTATTACATTAATACATTATTACATTATTACATTAATACATTAATACATTATTACATTATCACATTATTACATTAATAGATTATTACATTATTACATTAATACATTAATACATTAATACATGAATACATTATTACATTAATACATTAATACATTATTACATTAATACATTAATACATTATTACATGAATACATTATTACATTAATACATTAATAGATTATTACATTATTACATTATTACATTATTACATTATTACATTGATGCATTGATGCATTGATACATTGATACATTGATACATTATTACATTAATACATTATTACATTATTACATTTATACATTGATACATTGATACATTGATACATTAATACATTATTACATTAATACATTATTACATTATTACATTATTACATTGATACATTGATACATTAATACATTAATACATTATTACATTAATACATTATTACATGATTACATGATTTCATTATTACATTTATACATTTATACATTAATATATTAATACATTATTACATTATTACATTATTACATTGATACATTGATACATTGATACATTGATACATTAATACATTATTACATTAATACATTATTGCATTATTGCATTATTACATTATTACATTAATATATGATTTCATTATTACATTTATACATTTATACATTAATAGATTAATACATTATTACATTATTACATTGATACATTAATACATTATTACATTAATACATTAATACATTAATACATTATTACATTAATACATTATTACATTATTACATTAATACATTAATACATTATTACATTAATACATTAATACATTAATACATTAATACATTATTACATTAATACATTATTACATTAATACATTATTACATTATTACATTATTACATTAATACACTAATACATTATTAAATTAATACATTAATATATTAATACATTATTACATTATTACATTATTACATTGATACATTGATACATTGATACATTAATACATTAATACATTATTACATTAATACATTATTACATTATTACATTAATACATGATTTCATTATTACATTTATACATTTTTACATTAATAGATTAATACATTATTACATTATTACATTATTACATTGATACATTAATACATTATTACATTAATACATTAATACATTAATACATTAATACATGATTTCATTATTACATTTATACATTAATACATTATTACATTATTACATTATTACATTAATACATTAATACATTATTACATTAATACATTAATACATTAATAAATTATTACATTATTACATTATTACATTAATAAATTATTACATTATTACATTATTACATTATTACATTAATACATTAATACATTATTACATTAATACATTAATACATTAATACATTATTACATGAATACATTATTACATTTTTACATTATTATTAAGAAGTAGAACACCCACGTGTCTTTCACTTCAGAAAGATTTGACAGAAACTTCATATTCTTCATGTGATGCACGTTCTTCATGTGATGCACGTTCTTCATGTGATCCATGTTCTTCATGTTCTTCATGTGATGCATGTTCTTCATGTGATGCACGTTCTTCATGTGATGCACGTTCTTCATGTGATGCACGTTCTTCATGTGATGCACGTTCTTCATGTGATGCATGTTCTTCATGTTCTTCATGTGATGAGCGTTCTTCATGTGATGCATGTTCTTCATGTGATGCATGTTCTTCATGTGATACATGTTCTTGATGTTCTTCATGTGATGCATTTCTTCATGTTCTTCATGTTCTTCATGTGATGCACGTTCTTCATGTTCTTCATGTGATGCATGTTCTTCATGTGATGCATGTTCTTCATGTTCGTCATGTGATGCATGTTCTTCATGTGATACATGTTCTTCATGTTCTTCGTGTGATGCATGTTCTTCATGTGATCCATGTTCTTCATGTGATGCATGTTCTTCATGTTCTTCATGTGATGCACGTTCTTCATGTGATGAGCTTTCTTCATGTGATGCACGTTCTTCATGTTCTTCATGTTATGCATGTTCTTCATGTGATGCATGTTCTTCATGTTCTTCATGTGATGCACGTTCTTCATGTGATGAGCGTTCTTCATGTGATGCATGTTCTTCATGTGATGCATGTTCTTCATGTTCTTCATGTGATGCACGTTCTTCATGTGATGAGCGTTCTTCATGTGATGCATGTTCTTCATGTGATGCATGTTCTTCATGTTCTTCATGTGATACATGTTCTTCATGTTCTTCATGTGATGCATGTTCTTCATGTGATGCATGTTCTTCATGTGTTGCACGTTCTTCATGTGATGCACGTTCTTCATGTGATGCACGTTCTTCATGTTCTTCATGTGATGCATGTTCTTCATGTGATGCATGTTCTTCATGTGATGCATGTTCTTAATGTGATGCATGTTCTTCATGTGATGCATGTTCTTCATGTGATGCATGTTCTGTATGTGATGCATGTTCTTCATGTTCTTAATGTGATGCATGTTCTTAATGTGATGCACGTTCTTCATGTGATGCATGTTCTTCATGTGATGCATGTTCTTCATGTTCTTCATGTGATGCATGTTCTTCATGTTCATCATGTGATGCATGTTCTTCATGTGATGCATGTTCTTCCTGTTCTTCATGTGATGCATGTTCTTCATGTTCTACATGTGATGCATGTTCTTCATGTGATGCATGTTCTTCATGTTCTTCATGTGATGCATGTTCTTCATGTGATGCATGTTCTTCATGTTCTTCATGTGATGCATGTTCTTCCTGTTCTTCATGTGATGCATGTTCTTCATGTTCTACATGTGATGCATGTTCTTCATGTGATGCATGTTCTTCATGTGATGCATGTTCTTCATGTTCTTCATGTGATGCATGTTCTTCATGTGATGCGTGTTCTTCATGTTCTTCAGAATCATAGTCTCCTCACAAACAGAATCTCAGATACTTTGAGAGGATCATATCCTCCTCTAACATGAATGTTTTGCCCAGATTTCTCTCTCTGATCCAGAATCAGTTTCCATCCACAACCGGCTTTTCGATGATGGAATAAAACTATCTCTAGATTTATGTGACAAGGCAAGAAAAAAGACATCAAAAGAATAAGTATGTAATAAGTAATAAGTATGTGGGTGTGTTTGAATGTCTTTTATATCTGTATATCTCTTTTAAAGCACGACCAGGGATGGGACATGAACGTTAGCATCAGATTCAAGCTTAAAAAAGTTGGATCTTGCCTGAAATTTGAAAAGGGAAAAAACGAAAAACCCACATTTGGAACTAAACAGGTTTAAACAAGGTGGATTTTAATGTGTTTTGTTTCTGTAGATGTTTTGCACTACTTACCGTTATATTCATTTTACTTTGCATTTTTAAAAGAAAGTACTATTATTTTGTGTTGAAAAAGAGCGTTTTACTTCATCATTGCAGTATCAAACTCAGTGTTAAGTATTAAGTCTGTTCCTCAGTGTCGCAATCGAGTTTAAAATCCTCGTATTGTGATTAACTCGCTGTGCCCCACAAGGACTTTGGCAAACGAGCTGTCACACGGGGCCTGTCATTACTACAACCTGTCAATCATGCATGGGGCCTTGTAAATACTGCATGGGGCTGTGTAAACACCGTGCAGCGGCGTCTCTCTTCAAAGCCATCGTAATAAAGGACCAGCTGAGTCTGTAATTCAAACAGGACTTTAAAAACTCAGAGGGAAACTTTGTCATTATGAAGCAATTTCAACATGTGTACAACGTTACCTCGCCTCCAAGATCTTTGAAGTGCCGCCTCAAATCTTGACCAAACTACGACTAAATAAGGTACAAACAAAGGACTAAACTTAACTCTAACTTTGAGGTCTAATCAAGGGCTGTTCCAAGATGAGACCGGCTTTTATTTCAACATATCAAAGCTTTCCACGTGATTCTCTTTTACATCTGGTGAAAAACCTTTAGACCTTTTTTCCTCCAGACCTTGAGTCTCAGGTCAGTTCTGTTTGGTACAAAACCTTTGGTCATAAAACTTTACCAGTTTAAGATTGTAACATCTTTGTTTAGTTTGTATGTTCTGATCAGCTCCTTCCATGTTGTAAGAACAGATTTGAGCCAGGGATTCTTCAACTCCTCCGTCAGACTCAAGCGTCTGTCATCTGCAGTAAGACCTGTACAGGAACCTCAGGCACCACATGACTCTCAGTATAAGACCTGTACAGGAACCTCAGGCACCACATGACTCTCAGTATAAGACCTGTACAGGAACCTCAGGCACCACATGACTCTCAGTATAAGACCTGTACAGGAACCTCAGGCACCACATGACTCTCAGTATAAGACCTGTACAGGAACCTCAGGCACCACATGACTCTCAGTATAAGACCTGTACAGGAACCTCAGGCACCACATGACTCTCAGTATAAGACCTGTACAGGAACCTCCGGCACCACATGACTCTCAGTATAAGACCTGTACAGGAACCCCCGGCACCACATTACTCTCAGTATAAGACCTGTACAGGAACCCCCGGCACCACATTACTCTCAGTATAAGACCTGTACAGGAACCCCCGGCACCACATTACTCTCAGTATAAGACCTGTACAGGAACCCCCGGCACCACATTACTCTCAGTATAAGACCTGTACAGGAACCCCCGGCACCACATTACTCTCAGTATGAGACCTGTACAGGAACCCCCGGCACCACATGACTCTCTGCAGCTCGTCCGTATTGGGCCCTCAGTGTTTGCAGCTGGTCCGTATTGGGCCCTCAGTGTCTGCAGCTGGTCCGTATTGGGCCCTCAGTGTCTGAAGCTTGTCCGTATTGGAACCTCAGTGTCTGCAGCTCGTCCGTATCGGGCCCTCAGTGTCTGCAGCTCGTCCGTATCGGGCCCTCAGTGTCTGCAGCTCGTCCGTATCGGGCCCTCAGTGTCTGCAGCTCGTCCGTATCGGGCCCTCAGTGTCTGCAGCTCGTCCGTATCGGGCCCTCAGTGTCTGCAGCTCGTCCGTATCGGGCCCTCAGTGTCTGCAGCTCGTCCGTATTGGGCCCTCAGTGTCTGCAGCTCATCCGTATTGGGCCCTCAGTGTCTGCAGCTCGTCCGTATCGAGCCCTCAGTATCTGCAGCTCGTCCGTATTGGGCCCTCAGTGTCTGCAGCTCGTCCGTATCGGGCCCTCAGTGTCTGCAGCTCGTCCGTATCGGGCCCTCAGTGTCTGCAGCTCGTCCGTATCGGGCCCTCAGTGTCTGCAGCTCGTCCGTATCGGGCCCTCAGTGTCTGCAGCACGTCCGTATCGGGCCCTCAGTGTCTGCAGCTCGTCCGTATCGGGCCCTCAGTGTCTGCAGCTCGTCCGTATCGGGCCCTCAGTGTCTGCAGCTCGTCCGTATTGGGCCCTCAGTGTCTGCAGCTCGTCCGTATTGGGCCCTCAGTGTCTGCAGCTCGTCTGTATTGGGCCCTCAGTGTCTGCAGCTCGTCCGTATTGAGCCCTCAGTATCTGCAGCTCGTCCGTATCGGGCCCTCAGTGTCTGCAGCTCGTCCGTCTCGGGCCCTCAGTGTCTGCAGCTCGTCCGTATCGGGCCCTCAGTATCTGCAGCTCGTCCGTATTGGGCCCTCAGTGTCTGCAGCTCGTCAGTCTCGGGCCCTCAGTGTCTGCAGCTCGTCCGTATCGGGCCCTCAGTGTCTGCAGCTCGTCAGTCTCGGGCCCTCAGTGTCTGCAGCTCGTCCGTATCGGGCCCTCAGTGTCTGCAGCTCGTCAGTCTCAGGCCCTCAGTGTCTGCAGCTCGTCCGTATCGGGCCCTCAGTGTCTGCAGCTCGTCCGTATTGGGCCCTCAGTGTCTGCAGCTCGTCCGTATTGGGCCCTCAGTGTCTGCAGCTCGTCAGTCTCGGGCCCTCAGTGTCTGCAGCTCGTCCGTATCGGGCCCTCAGTGTCTGCAGCTCGTCCGTATCGGGCCCTCAGTGTCTGCAGCTCGTCCGTATTGGGCCCTCAGTGTCTGCAGCTCGTCCGTATTGGGCCCTCAGTGTCTGCAGCTCGTCCGTATCGGGCCCTCAGTGTCTGCAGCTCGACTGGTCGAGTCGGGCCGATCCAAGTGCTGCTCTCATTTCCGTTCTGAGCGACGCTGCATGATGTGTCATGAGCGCCAGGATCACGCTGTGAGACCGACTATCTGGGCCCCGCCCCTCCATGGGTGAAGAGTTACGCTCTGTTACTATTCATATGTTTAACACAAATGAATAGTACTTTATTCCACATATTTCCATGGTGATTTATACCGTATTTTCCGGAGTATAAGTATAATAGAGAAGAAAAAAACAAGTTGCACTGGAGTATGAAATGCGGTTGAATGTGTGAAAATAACAAATAACAACACATATAAGTCGCTCCGGAGTATAAGTATAGAAGTATAAATATAAGTATAAGTTGCACCCCGGCCAAAACTATGAAAAAAGGAAAATACAGGAATAGTTCTGATTTAGATTCAGATCTCTGTAAAACAAAGACATATTTATGTTTTTTTTTATTTATTTTTTTTAGTATTAATACTTCCACGACCGGGACGATGTCCTGATGGCTCCATCAAACCCGGACCTGCAACATGCACTGGGACGGTTTGCAGCAGAGTGTGAAGCGGCTGGGATGAGAATCAGCACCTCCAAATCCGAGGCCATGGTTCTCGACCGGAAAAAGGTGGCTTGCCCTCTCCAGGTGGGTGGGGAGTCCTTGCCCCAAGTGGAGGAGTTCAAGTATCTCGGGGTCTTGTTCACGAGTGAGGGAAGGATGGAGCGTGAGATCGACAGGCGGATCGGTGCAGCGGCTGCAGTGATGCAGTCGCTGCATCGGACCGTTGTGGTAAAGAAGGAGCTGAGCCGAAAGGCAAAGCTCTCTATTTACCGGTCGGTCTACGTTCTGACCTCACCTATGGTCATGAGCTTTGGGTAGTGACCGAAAGAACAAGATCGCGGATACAAGCGGTCGAAATGAGTTTCCTCCGCCGTGTGGCTGGGCGCTATCTTAGAGATAAGGTGAGGAGCTCGGCCACACGGGGGGAGCTCGGAGTAGAGCCGCTGCTCCTCCAGCTGAGGTGGCTCGGGCATCTGTTCCGGATGCCTCCTGGGCGCCTCCCTCGGGAGGTGTTTCAGGCATGTCCCACCGGGAAGAGGCCCCGGGGAAGACCCAGGACACACTGGAGAGACTATGTCTCTCGGCTGGCCTGGGAACGCCTCGGGATCCCCCCGGAGGAGTTAGAGGAAGTGTCTGGGGAGGAGGAAGTCTGGGAGTCCCTGCTCAGACTGCTGCCCCCGCGACCCGGCCCCGGATAAAGCGGCAGAAGATGGATGGATGGATGGGAGTATTAATACTTCATCAAATGAGTATCTCATTTATTTATATATATACATTTGTTTATATACATTTTTTTAAAGATAAAATATGGGGGAAGAACACGACCAGAGAGAGTATGATATGAAAAGAAAGTTAAAGAACACATAATCCAAAGTAAAAGTCTCAATTCGGTCCAAAGTTTTTCAAACTCAAACACTTTTATTTAAGATGAAATACCACATGAAGTAACTGCTCAGTATATATACTATGTAGAGCTGCCCGCAGTCTTGATCCCAATATCCACAAATATAAACATGAATACAATAGTTTTCTGTGGATATTGACGCTCACAGTATTTACTTATAAGGCCATAAAATACACTGTACATCATAATAATAAGTAATAATGACTAAGAAGTAACAAATAGTACAGCAAACACATGGAAACCTTTAGTGAAACACGGACTGTGCAAAGTAAAGACTCAAATGTGCTGCTCGTTTAACACAAAGAACAGACTTTTACGTCAAGATTGAGCTCACGATGTTGATTTAAACCGTGAGAAGATCAAACCTAAATCAAGAATCGAGCTTCAGAGGATCTTTGTCGACTACTTTTGGATTTCTGTCGCTCGTCTGATAAACGATGCGACCGAAGTGGAGTTCATCCTCGAGAAGCAGAGCAAATGTTTAAAGTCTCTAGAGCCGTACGTCATCCCTACTTTTGTCATCGATCCAAACGTGGAACATCTGTCCTCGTCCCGCTCCATGAAGCTTGTTCAGGACATGTCTGACCCACGCACCCGGAGGCGTTACTGGACAGGAGCGTGACATGGGGGTGAGAGAAGGGAGGACATGCAGTGGATTGTCAGAGCGACACGTGTGCTACTTCAACTCATCTCAGGTTTTAGAACAACAAAATCATCTCAAAATGGATATCTGTTGTTTCCCCCCGGGACTAACTGAGCTTTGGCGCCATCTACAGCCTGCAGATGGAATTACACACAGTTTAAACTGGCCTATCACGTCCGGGTCTCAGCGGGCAGTCGTGCTGATCGTGATGAGTCGAGGGACCGGCGATGATTTATGGATAAAAAAACAGCAGAGAAGATTCTCAAAGCCACGTCACGGAAGAAAAGAGTGTTTTTGGCGGTCGGAGGGGAGAGGACTTTCTGAGCAGGATACATCAAACTAGCCTCAAGCTAAATGCTAATCAAGGCTTTGATGAGGGAACAATGTTAGAACATGATTAAGAGTAAAAAAAAAAAAAAACAACAATCACCCTTTAATGTGGTCACTTTGATGTTTAAGGTGGAATACTGGGTGAATATAATAAATGTGCATAAATTCCCTGAACATTTCCTCCTTTCACGTTCAAACTCCAAACGCCGCGGCACCAGCAGCGCCGTGGCACCAGCAGCGCCGCGGCACCAGCAGCGCCGCGGCACCAGCAGCGCCGCGGCACCAGCAGCGCCGCGGCACCAGCAGCGCCGCGGCACCAGCAGCACCAGCAGCACCGCGGCGCCTCAGAACTTGATGTAGTCGTTCTTGAGGCGGCTGAGGCGGGTGCTGTGGCTGCGGATGACCAGCGAGAGCAGGTCGTGCTTGTCCCGCAGCCCCAGCGAGATGTCCAGCGTCTCCTTCAGGACGTCCCGCGTGTGCACCACCATCTGCAGGAAGTCCTCGCTCAGGCGCTGCTCCTCCTTCAGCTCGCCCTCCTGGCTCTGCTTGAACTTCACCTCCAGCTCCAGCAGGGACTTCTCGGAGCTGCTGAACGCCTCGGAGATCTGAGCGGTCTCTCGGCGCAGGTACTTGCCTGTGAGGGGAGAATACTTCAGTTATATCACGAGCATTGTACAAACTCTAGAATAAACACGTCTGAGGTTGTAAAGTCGCTTCAAACTAGGACTAAACCAGAACCAGAACCAGAACCAGAACCAGAACCAGAACCAGAACCATGGATCAAGCTCTGGAGATGTGTCCTCAACCGGTCTAAGGATGAACAAATAATCTAAAGAAATGTCAGAGCTGCTAAAAAAATGTAAATCCTTATTATTTATCTCACAATTAAAATCATACTTATTTCAAAATGAACCCCTGGAGAAAGTTGACACCTAAAATACGTCTTTAAAACTGTTTAGTGACTCGTTATAGATCAGAAAGCGTTTGTGTTCTGATCAGAAAATACCATATTTTCCGGACTATAAATTGCACCTTTTTTCATAGTTTTGGCCGGGGTGCGACTTATACTTATATTTAAACTCCGGAGCGACTTATATGTGATATTATTTGTTATTTTCAAACTTATAACTGCATTTCATCCTCCAGTGCAACTTATTCATGTTTTTTCTTCTCTATTATGCATTTTTTGGCTAGACTTATACTCCGGAACATACCTGTAATAGCATTTTTAGCAGGTTTGAAATTGAATTGAGTAATAATTTAAATCACAATTTTAAATGTGATTAATTGCATGTCTTAAAATGTTCCAGGACTAAAAAAATAAACTAGGACCAAACCTGGACTGATCTAATGCTCGATTACACTAGAAAACTAATAACTGGATTAAACTTGGATAAATATTTGCAGAACAGTCTTTGTCACAGGTTCACACTGCTATTGTTGAGAATAAGTGTAATTTATGACTTTAAAGGGGTAATTACATTATAGTCACTTTGTTTATGACAAATGTTGTTGTTTAGTAGAAAAAGCTTCAGTTGTAGTCATCTGGACTCAGTTTGAAAAAATAGACGTTTCGACTCTCATCCAAGAGACATTGTCAATAAAAGAATTTAGATCGAGAACTCTGATATTAATACTGTTCTGTGGTAAGACCCGCCCATTGGGCGGAGCCTTCCTGAAGTAGAAGGAGTTGTTTGTTTCAACAGAAACTCCCCCTTGTATCTACCGAGCTAACCTATTCAGAATTTTAATGGGCTATAAGAATCCTCTTTGTCTTTGTGAGACCCTGGCTCAACCACCCTGAGTACCTGATTAGCATCTACATGTCCTGGTCCTGGTCCTCTACCTTTCCAGGGGTTCAGTATACCATTATAGATACCAGGAAGATAGAATCTGAGCCCTCCATTTCTGTTTAAAGAAGGTCTTTCTTTTTTAACAAAAATAGCTTCCTTGACTCCTCTTTCAAACCATCTTTTCTCCTGCTTAAAACCTTCACCTCACCGTCTTCAAACGAGTGATTAGAGGCTTCAAGATTGTATTTCGATTCTCCTTAGCGTCTTCTCTTGTAAACCTGATATGTGGGTCCACAGCATTGATGTGAGGGAAGGCTGCAGACCTGAGGTTACGTGTCACAGCGACTCTGAAGAGTGCCAAACCACCTCCTTCAAATATCACATCTGAAGAGAGAAAAGCACTTTCAGCACTAGAAAAAGATCATAGCATCAACATCCTCCCAGCAGACAAGGGACGTTGCACTGTGATTCTCAACGCAGCTGATTACGAAGCCAAAGTCCACACCCTCCTCGAGGACACGACCACATCTCCATTTTCTCCTTCTCCTTCTCCTCCGCTGCACCGGCGTTTCCGTGTCCGATCACTGGCTCCACCACGAGCGGCACGCACCACCACGAGCCGCACGCGGCTCCGCTTCTCCTCCGCTGCACCGGCGTTTCCACGCCCGAACACCGGCTCCGCGCTCCCGCACCCGCCGCCCCGGAGGTCTGTACCTGGGCGAAGGTGTGGCCCCAGCCCGCCACAGGAGCAGACACGGAGAGCGGGGCACCGGCCCCACCCGGAGAAAAGCAGCCCCATACAACCAAGGTACAGCCCCGTTTCTCTGCTTTCCCCGCTCCACAGACGGGGGCGATCTGGTCACAAAACTGGACTCAAATGCGTCTTGATTGGGCTAGAGCAACGCTGGCGTCTGGTATGTGGACTGCCGCTTCTGTCCCAACGTCTTTGTTTTGTTAGTCGTTTCCATTGTTTTGTTTTGTTCCCGCGTCTCTGTGTTGTCTTCTGTCTACATCCTGTTCCTTAACTTCATCGGACATTACTGCACCATCCATCACTCATCTCCTCCCTCACTCCTGGACTATCTACTGCCCTAGCCGCCAGCTAACAGCTGGCTTAACACCTGCTGAGGTCCGTCATGGTATTGCGGGGCCTCCCTGCCGTGCAGACAAGGTCTGGGGCAACCAACGCCACTCACTCCACCAGCTTCAACACCCGGTCCACTGCTGCTTTTTCACAACTCTCTGCCCACCAGCTTCTAGTTAACCAGCCTCTAGCCACCGCCAACATTCTAACTGGATTACTCTCATCTGCTGCTACGTTCCATCTCCTCCTCGGACTATCACTCCCGCGCCTCCAGGCCACCGCTCCACCAACTTCTCGCCTACTCACCTACACCGCTGCTGACCTTCACCTCCTCAACCATAACCACCGTCTCCCAGCTGCTCCTGCCTCTGCAGCTAGCTCAGCTGGGATCCTTCGCCGGCCCCGCTACATCCACAGGGGCTCTGGTCTCTCCCATAACCAACACTCCAACGACGGCTCACCTATCCCCTCACTCTGGACTAGTTTTCGCCCCCCCGTCACCCCCACCTGTCGCACTGCCAACCTCAGCAACCTCCGCCCCCCCACCCCTGCGCCCCCATCCATCTCCACGCCCCACCCATCTCCCTTGCACTGCTGAACTGCCGCTCCCTCGCCAACAAATCACCTGTTATATCTGAACTGCTACTGGACAATAACATTGATCTGCTTCTCCTCTGTGAAACATGGCAACAGCCCCTGGACTTCTATGCTCTCAACCAAGCCACTCCCTCCAACTACACTTACACTGCCAAACCCCGCCTCTCCGGGCGTGGGGGAGGTCTTGCTGTTATTCATAAATAATCTACATCCATCACTGAACTGAACCTCAACCTTCCATCCATCTCATCATTTGAATACCTCGCCTTCTCCCTCCCCAACTCTATCACCGCTATCCTGATCTATCGTCCCCCAAAGCCCCACCCCTCTTTCCTCACTGAATTGTCTGAACTCCTCACCATCGCATCCTCTCTCTCTGCCCGCCTCCTACTCACTGGTGACTTCAACATCCACATTGACTGCCCCAACGCCCCACTGACATCCGACTTCCTCTCTCTCCTGGACTGCTTCCATCTCACCCAACATATTGACTTCCCCACCCATACCAAAGGCCACACTCTGGACTTAGTCTGTTCCTCTCTCCTACCCATATCTAAGCCCCACCCCCTCCCCTTCCCTCTCTCTGATCATCTCTGCATCCTTTTCTCCGCCCCCCTACCCTCGCCCCACAACCCCAAAAAACGCACCATCACCTACCGCAATATCAAGTCAGTCAACCCCCTCACGCTCTCCCAGCTCATATCCTCTGCTTTCCCCCCTGACTCCCCCCCCTCTTCCCCCGACGACTATGCTGTCATGCTCAACACCACCCTCTCCGACTCCCTTGACTCCCTAGCCCCCTGGAAAACCTCCTCCGTCTCATACATCAACCCCGCCCCCTAGTACACCCCTGAACTCCGCACCATGAAGCAGACTGGCCGCCAACTCGAACGACTCCTCAAAAGAACCCGCCTCACCGTCCACGCCGAAGCTTTCAAATTACACATCTCCTCCTACCGTGACGCTCTCCAAGCCGCCAAATCTGCCCACCTCTCCACCCTCATCAACAGCTCCCACCGGAGCCCTCGCACCCTGTTCTCCACCGTGAACAAGCTGCCCCAGCTACCGGACATCACTCCACCCTCCTCCCCTGACCTCTGCAACTCTTTTCTCCTTGACTGCCGTCTCCATTAACTCCATCACCACCCCCACCCCTGCCCCCCCCCCCCCCTCTCCCTGACCACCCACCCTTCCCTGCCCTCACCACCTTCTCCTCTGTTAACTCCTCTCATATCATAGACCTCATCACCGCTTCCAAAACCACCACCTGCTCTCTCGACCCCCTCCCAACGACTCTAACCAGGGCTTGCCTCCCTGCTCTCATCCCCCATCTCACCACCCTCTTCAACCAGTCTTTATCCCTCGGCCATGTTCCTTCCATCTACAAACTGGCCTCCATCACCCCCATCCTCAAAAAACCCACCCTAGACTCCGCCAACCTCTCCAACTACCGCCCCATCTCCAACCTGCCGTTCCTCTCAAAAACGCTGGAACGCATCGTCGCCGCCCAACTTCACACCCACCTCCAGTCAAACAACCTCTATGAACCCCTCCAATCTGGCTTCCGCCCACTTCACAGCACTGAAACAGCCCTGGTCAAAGTACTCAACGATCTCCTCACCTCTGCAGACTCCGGGGCCCTCAACATCCTGTTACTACTAGACCTCAGCGCAGCCTTTGACACTATAAACCATTCCATCCTCCTACAAAGGCCGCGCCAACTGGGTGTTGAGGGCTCTGCACTTGACTGGCTCACATCCTACCTCACCAACAGGCTAGAGTTAATTTCCCTCTCCGGTCACTCATCCACCCTCTCCCCAGTAACGCAGGGGTCCCCCAGGGCTCAGTCCTCGGCCCCCTCCTCTTCATCTGCTACATCTTCCCCCTTGGTCACATCCTCCGCCAACTCAACCTGGACTTTCACTGCTACGCTGACGACACCCAGATATACCTCACCACCAAATCCACCCAAAACCCTCCCCTCAGCCACATCGAAACCTGCATCTCTACAATAAAATCATGGCTCACTCTCAACTTCCTCAAACTGAACAGTGACAAAACAGAGCTCCTCCTCATTGGCACCAAATCCACTCTCAATAAAACTGGTCCCTTTTCACTCAGCATCGACACCTCGACCATCACCCCCTCTACCCTGGTACGCAATCTTGGTGTCATCATGGACCCCACCCTCTCCTTCACTCCCCATGTCAGCCACATCGTCAAGACCTCATACTTCCACCTCCGCCGCATCGCCAAAATCCGACACTGCCTCACCCTCCCCGCTGCTGAATCCCTCATCCATGCCCTCATCTCCTCCCGCCTCGACTACTGCAACTCCCTTCTCACTGGCATCTCCTCCCATTCCCTCCACAGACTCCAAATGGTCCAAAACTCCGCTGCCCGCCTCCTCACCCACACCCGCCTCCTCACCCACACCCGCCTCCTCACCCACACCCGCCTCCTCACCCACACCCGGTCCCGTGATCATATCACTCCCGTTCTCCGCTCTCTCCATTGGCTCCCCATCAAGCAGCGCATAAACTTTAAAATACTCCTCCTCACCTTCAAAGCTCTTCACCACCTTGCCCCCCCCTACCTGTCTGACCTCCTCATCCCCCACCGCAGCTCTCCGATCCTCCTCCTCTCTCACCCTGGCTGCACCAACATCCCGACTCAAAACTTTTGGCGACAGAGCATTCTCCCGAACAGCACCCCGACTCTGGAACTCCCTCCCCCAACCTGTCCCACTCTCCCTCACTCACAACATTCAAATCCCGCCTAAAAACATACCTCTTCACCCAAGCCTATGACCTCCCCTACCCCTAGCCTCCTCTACCCCATTGCCTACTCTTCTACCCCCTGTTACATCCCCATCTTTTTCTCTCTACTTCTTCTGTCTTGTTCATTTTATCTGTATATTAATGTGTATTGTACGTGCTGTCCCCCCCTGTCTGTAAATACCCCCCCCCTTTTTTTATTATGTTCAGCGTCTTTGGGTCACTGAAAAGCGCTATATAAATAAAAGTTATTATTATTATTATTATTAATCACATACGAACGCTTGAAAAGAGATCCGACCAGTGGCTACAAGAAGAAAGTGATAGACTGTTTACAAAGGCTGGAAAAAGAGGAAGCGATAGACCGGCCTCTGTATTACAGACTGTATCCTGGTGAAGCCATGCCCTGCATTTATGGCCTTCCAAAATGTGGCCAAGCATTTAACAACTATATTGGCTCCGCTTGTGGGGAATTCGGAACATCATGTGGAAAACACGCACAACTTTGTGGATAAAGTGAAACATCTCCAACTGGACCCAGATGACCTCATGGTTTCATATGATGTTGTGTCCCTGTTCACCTGCATCCCGACCTCTGATGCAGTAGCAGGAGTGAGGACCAGACTGCAGGAAGACACCACCTACAGGAAAGGACCAAACTGACACCTGAACACATATGTAAACTGTTGGACATCTGTCTGAACACCACTTACTTTCAATTCCCGGGACAATTTTACAGACAGATTCATGGCTGTGCCATGGGCTCGCCCGTCTCTCCCATAGTGGCCAACCTGTACATGGAGCACTTTGAGAAGAAGGCACTGGCCTCATTCTCAGGCATAGCCCCAAAACTATGGCTTCGCTATGTCGATGATACGTTTGTAACAATCAAGGAACAAGAGCTGGAAACCTTCTCTGATCACATCAATGCTGTGGACCCACATATTAGGTTTACAAGAGAAGACGCTAAGGAGAATCGCTTGGCCTTTCTTGATTGTTCCACGATCAGAGGAGAGGACGGGAAACTCCAAATAGAAGTATATAGGAAACCTACACACACGGACCAGTATCTGCTCTTTGGTTCCAACCACCCACTACAGCACAAGCTGGGGGTGATCAGAACCTTACAACACAGAGCTCAAGGTGTGCCCACCAGCTCAGAGGGCAAGAAGAAAGAAGAAAAACATGTCCGAAATGCCCTCTCAGCCTGTGGTTACCCCGCTTGGGCTCTCAACAGAGTGAAGAGAACCAAGAAGCAGGACAAAAGGGAAACTGAACAGAGAAGGAAGGGTGTTTCTATCCCTTATGTGTCTGGCCTGTCGGAAAAACTGCAGAGAATTTTTAGACAACACGAAGTCCCTGTTTATTTTAAACCAGGAAACACTTTAAGACAAAAACTGGTTCACCCTAAGGACAAGTTGCTGACTCAAAAACAGAGCAATGTAGTTTATTCGATCCAATGCAGTGAAGAAAGCTGTAAAGAACGGTACATAGGTGAGACAAAACAGCCTCTACACAAGAGGCTTTATCAGCACAGAAGAAATACTAGTTCAGGACCTCAGAGTGCCGTGCATCTCCATCTTGAAGCCTCTAATCACTCGTTTGAAGACGGTGATGTGAAGGTTTTAAGCAGGAGAAAAGATGGTTTGAAAGAGGAGTCAAGGAAGCTATTTTTGTTAAAAAAGAAAGACCTTCAATCTTCCTGGTATCTATAATGGGTTACTGAACCCCTGGAAAGGTAGAGGACCAGGACAAGGACATTTAGATGCTAATCAGGTACTCAGGGTGGTTGAGCCAGGGTCTCACAAAGACAAAGAGGATTCTAATAGCCCATTAAAATTCTGAATAGGCTAGCTCGGTAGATACAAGGGGGAGTTTCTGTTGAAACAAACAACTCTTTCTACTTCAGGAAGGCTCCGCCCAATGGGCGGGTCTTACCACAGAACAGTATTAATATCGGAGTTCTCGATCTAAATTCTTTTATTGACAATGACTTTTGGATGAGAGTCGAAACGTCTATTTTTTCAAACGGAGTCCAGATAACTACAACTGAAGCTTTTTCTACTATGGAACACGCCTGGACGAATGAGGGATTACACCGGTTGTTGTTGTTGTTGTTGTTGTTGTTGTTGTTGTTGTTGTTGTTGTTGTTGTTGTTGTTGTTGTTGTTGTTGTTGTTGTTGTTGTTGTTGTTGTTGTTGTTGTTGTTGTTGTTGTTGTTGTTGTTGTTGTTGTTGTTGTTGTTGTTGTTGTTGTTGTTGTTGTTGTTGTTGTTGTTGTTGTTGTTGTTGTTGTTGTTGTTGTTGTTGTTGTTGTTGTTGTTGTTGTTGTTGTTGTTGTTGTTGTTGTTGTTGTTGTTGTTGTTGTTGTTGTTGTTGTTGTTGTTGTTGTTGTTGTTGTTGTTGTTGTTGTTGTTGTTGTTGTTGTTGTTGTTGTTGTTGTTGTTGTTGTTGTTGTTGTTGTTGTTGTTGTTGTTGTTGTTGTTGTTGTTGTTGTTGTTGTTGTTGTTGTTGTTGTTGTTGTTGTTGTTGTTGTTGTTGTTGTTGTTGTTGTTGTTGTTGTTGTTGTTGTTGTTGTTGTTGTTGTTGTTGTTGTTGTTGTTGTTGTTGTTGTTGTTGTTGCCGCCAGACTTTATTCCTCAGACTTTTCGTAGTCCTCAGACTCTGTCGTAGTCCGTAAAAGTACTCCTTCCATTGCTTTGGTGTTACAAAGCCCATGAGGTCATGATATGTCTTTGTGTAAAGTGAAAACACGTGTTACTTTCAGTCGATGGTGAAAGAGTGACATCGTCTCCGTGGAAACACTTTGAACATTCCTTCTACAGATGTTCCTCTTCCACAACAACTCGCTCCATCTGGGGATTTTCATTTACTTCTTTGTGCTAATATA
>NW_027316167.1:3579150-3756919 GCF_026437365.1 Eucyclogobius newberryi
GAGCCGCTGTGTGAGCCGCTGTGCGAGCCGCTGTGCGAGCCGCTGTGCGAGCCGCTGTGCGAGCCGCTGAGTGAGCCGCTGAGTGAGCCGCTGTGCAGGATGAAAGACAGGACAGTGGGCTCGGAGCTTGACTCATGGAAAAAGCGCCTGAGCGATGATGATGAGAGCGTCACAGGTGAAGTCATGTCTGAGGCTCCAGCCACTCGTGTGTGAGCAGAACAATACAGCCGCTTGATAAGAATGAGAATATTGCTGTGGTACTTCCTGCTCCTCGTGACCTCTGACCTCTTACAGTCTGTGGTGGCTTTGGCCTCATAAACCTCTGCGTGATGTTTCAGTCAAACGCTCTCTCTAAAGCGTACGTGCTTTCCACCGTCTGCAGCAGGAGGAGTTCATGCAGGATGTGCAGAGCCTGTGGAGCTCAGAGCGTGATGTAACCACGGTTACAGCTCGGCCTCAGTGCCTGGGCTGGGTCCAGGCTGCAGATGGTCCAGAACGTCCCCCGTCCTCAGAAACATCTCGTCCCACGGCCCAGGCTGCAGATGGTCCAGAACCACACCTTTGATCAGGTTCAGAACATACATTTTAGGTTTTTATCACATCGGAATGTTTGTTATTTATGTTATGATGTAGAAAAAGCTTCAGTTGTTTTCATCTGGACTTAGTTTTTTCAAACTGAGTCCAGATAACTACAACTGAAGCTTTTTCTATAATGGAACACGCCTGGACGAATGAGGGATTACACCGACTTTTGTTATGATGATAAACAAGTAAAAAAGTCCTACATCAGCAGGAGACCTGAGGGCCAACACCAATTGGACTAAGGACCGTATTTGGCCCTGGAGCCATAGTTTGGACGTCCCCGCTCTACTTCCTACTGTTGGAGACTCTGGGGACCGATAGTCTGAGCGTTCTGAGCAAAGTATGTACCACGACCAAGTGCAGATGTCAGTGTGAGTCGGGCGCATGCCTTCCACATGCGGTAACCGTGGAAACTGTGGAAACTGTTGAAACCGTGGAAACCGTGTTGCGGCTGCAGACCGCGGCCTGGGACCGGCTCTGGAGACTGGTGCTTCCTGGACCCCCAAAGTTTTCCACTGTCAGATACATTCTCCAGCAGTTCTGCTCCTCGTCCTGCAGCCGGAGGCCCCGGGGTCCATCTCTGTGTGAATAATCCTCCAGCCGGGTACTCTTATCCTGACCACGCCCCCAGGGCAGCAGGGGCCCGGAGGAAGCAGGGGCCCGGGGGAAGCAGGGGCGCGGGGCAGCAGGGGCCCGGGGGGAAGCAGGGGCCCGGGGCAGCAGGGGCCCGGGGGGAAGCAGGGGCCCGGGGCAGCAGGGGCCTGGGGGGAAGCAGGGGCCCGGGGCAGCGGGGGCCCGGGGCAGCGGGGGCCCGGGGGTGCTTGTGTTTGTCAGACGACAAAAACCTCTGAAGTGCAAACTATTGTTCTCAGTGAGATGTATGTGCTCTTCACAGTCATAGTATTTGGTATGTTGATGATGAAGTACAGTGCTCCATGATGAAGTACAGTACTCCATGATGAAGTACAGTACTCCATGATGAAGTACAGTGCTCCATGATGAAGTACAGTACTCCATGATGAAGTACAGTACTCCATGATGAAGTACAGTGCTCCATGATGAAGTACAGTGCTCCATGATGAAGTACAGTGCTCCATGATGAAGTACAGTTCTCCATGATGAAGTACAGTACTCCATGATGAAGTACAGTGCTGCAGGATGAAGTACAGTGCTCCATGATGAAGTACAGTGCTCCATGATGAAGTACTGTGCTCCATGATGAAGTACAGTGCTGCAGGATGAAGTACAGTGCTGCAGGATGAAGTACAGTGCTCCATGATGAAGTACTGTGCTCCATGATGAAGTACAGTGCTCCATGATGAAGTACAGTGCTCCATGATGAAGTACAGTACTCCATGATGAAGTACAGTGCTCCATGATGAAGTACAGTACTCCATGATGAAGTACAGTGCTCCATGATGAAGTACAGTGCTCCATGATGAAGTACAGTGCTCCATGATGAAGTACAGTGCTCCATGATGAAGTACAGTTCTCCATGATGAAGTACAGTACTCCATGATGAAGTACAGTGCTGCAGGATGAAGTACAGTGCTCCATGATGAAGTACAGTGCTCCATGATGAAGTACAGTACTCCATGATGAAGTACAGTGCTCCATGATGAAGTACAGTGCTCCATGATGAAGTACTGTGCTCCATGATGAAGTACAGTGCTCCATGATGAAGTACAGTGCTGCAGGATGAAGTACAGTGCTGCAGGATGAAGTACAGTGCTCCATGATGAAGTACAGTGCTCCATGATGAAGTACAGTGCTGCAGGATGAAGTACAGTGCTGCAGGATGAAGTACAGTGCTCCATGATGAAGTACAGTGCTGCAGGATGAAGTACAGTGCTGCAGGATGAAGTACAGTGCTCCATGATGAAGTACAGTGCTGCAGGATGAAGTACAGTGCTCCATGATGAAGTACAGTGCTCCATGATGAAGTACAGTGCTGCAGGATGAAGTACAGTGCTCCATGATGAAGTACAGTGCTGCAGGATGAAGTACAGTGCTCCATGATGAAGTACAGTGCTGCAGGATGAAGTACAGTACTCCATGATGAAGTACAGTGCTGCAGGATGAAGTACTGTGCTCCATGATGAAGTACTGTGCTCCATGATGAAGTACTGTGCTCCATGATGAAGTACAGTGCTCCATGATGAAGTACTGTGCTCCATGATGAAGTACAGTGTACTGTCCCTGACCGTGATACTGCAATACAAGTACTAAACTACTGTAAGTAATAATACATGTGCTATGCAAACTAAGCCTTATCTGACAATCTCTCTCTCACATATCAGCTCCGCCTCACCGCTCATGACCTCTGCTCATGACCTCTGATCGTGACCTCTGCTCATGACCTCTGCTCATGACCTCTGATCGTGACCTCTGATTGTGACCTCTGCTCATGACCTCTGATCGTGACCTCTGCTCATGACCTCTGATCGTGACCTCTGCTCATGACCTCTGATCATGACCTCTGCTCATGACCTCTGATCGTGACCTCTGATCGTGACCTCTGCTCATGACCTCTGATCGTGACCTCTGATCATGACCTCTGCTCATGACCTCTGATCGTGACCTCTGCTCATGACCTCTGATCGTGACCTCTGATCATGACCTCTGCTCATGACCTCTGATCGTGACCTCTGATTGTGACCTCTGCTCATGACCTCTGATCATGACCTCTGCTCATGACCTCTGATCGCTCTGGCTGAACTCGTCTGGAGAGTAAACCCACTTGTCTGCTGTGTTTTCTTATTTATTGCTTTTTTATGGTCTTACTTTTATGTGATTCACTTCACAGCCCTCGAGCTCGGAGCTCGTGAAAAACACTTTTTTGTGTTGTGGCGCGAGACGAGGGCGTTTTACTGACACTTACACAAGCAGCAAGACGCGAGCAAATAAAACCCAGGTCTTAGATAAATGTGCAGTTATTCTTTTCATTGGCTCTGACAGGAAGTGATGGGAAGTGACAGGAAGTGATAGGAAGTGACAGGAAGTGACAGGACGGTCTCTGACAAGGCTTAAAATGAGGACAAAGTCAATCCAATCAGAACTCACTAAACTCTGCATTTCTCCTCCTCGTGGAGCACTGGCCGTGAGGGTCTCCATCGAGGGGCGGAGCTGAGGGGCGGGGCTGAGGGGCGGAGCTGAGGGGCGGAGCTGTGGGGCGGGGCTGAGGGACGGGGCTGACATCATGGCGTGTGCAAAGCCAAAACTGTTCAACTTCTTCCAAATGTCTGAATCATGTTTTTATGAATGCAACAGAACCTGTAGTGTTCCTCAGGCCTCGGTCTGATCTGCAGGAGAAGGGCCTCCACACAGGGACTGTGAGGGGGCCCCCACACAGGGACTGTGAGGGGCCCTCAAAAGAAGAGTTTCTAATAATAAAACATTCAAACTGATGACAATGATAGGATTTTTGTTGAAAAGACTGTGACTTCTGCCGTGTTGTGAGGCCCCTGGGGCTCCAGCTCTGCTCAGGGCCCCACACGGCCCCCATCGGCCCCGTGGCTCAATATTCACTTTTGACTTGGCTCTGATCTGAAAATAGAATACACACAATAATCCCAGCTGCAGGTGTAAATGGTCGTGTTTCCCCTGCGAACGCTCATCGTGTGGGCGGAGCCAACACTTCCACTTCTTTTATGAACGATTTGAGTCATTGGTGCAATTTGATGATTACGTTAACGAGAACTCTGGAGCAGGTAAATCACTGCTGCTGCTGCTGCTGCTGCTGCTGCTGCTGCTGCTGCTGCTGCTGCTGCTGCTGCTGCTGCTGCTGCTGCTGCTGCTGATGCTGCTGCTGCTGCTGCTGCTGCTGCTGCTGCTGCTGCTGCTGCTGCTGCTGCTCATTCATCTGTTGCTGAGGTGATGTATAGATGAGGTGATGTATAGATGAGGTGATGTATAGATGAGGTGATGTATAAATGAGGTGATGTATAGATGAGGTGATGTATAAATGAGGTGATGTATAGATGAGGTGACGTATAGATGAGGTGATGTATAAATGAGGTGATGTATAGATGAGGTGATGTATAAATGAGGTGATGTATAGATGAGGTGATGTATAGATGAGGTCATGTATAGATGAGGTGATGTATAGATGAGGTGATGTATAGATGAGGTCATGTATAGATGAGGTGATGTATAGATGAGGTGATGTATAAATGAGGTGATGTATAAATGAGGTGATGTATAGATGAGGTGATGTATAGATGAGGTCATGTATAGATGAGGTGATGTATAGATGAGGTCATGTATAGATGAGGTGATGTATAGATGAGGTGATGTATAGATGAGGTCATGTATAGATGAGGTCATGTATAGATGAGGTGATGTATAGATGAGGTGATGTATAAATGAGGTGATGTATAGATGAGGTGATGTATAAATGAGGTCATGTATAGATGAGGTGATGTATAAATGAGGTGATGTATAGATGAGGTGATGTATAAATGAGGTGATGTATAGATGAGGTGATGTATAGATGAGGTGATGTATAGATGAGGTGATGTATAGATGAGGTGATGTATAGATGAGGTGATGTATAAATGAGGTGATGTATAGATGAGGTGACGTATAGATGAGGTGATGTATAGATCTAACTCCAGACGTGATGAGCGAGGGGACTTTGCAGAGGACGGCAGTGAACGTGATGCTGAGTAACTCTGACTCTATGTTGTTATTCTGTGTCAAATAAACGTCACTTTCCTTCTGCTTCTGCTCCAGGACTTCATCTGAGGTGAGCCATCGTGAAGACTGCAGATAGAAATAAATATAGTGAGACTTCTGCAGATGTTCTATGGAATGAACCGTCTGGTGTTTGATGCAGGAGACGATTTCAAGGGCAAATGAGGCGAGGTCAGGGGCACATGAGGCGAGGTCAGGGGCACATGAGGCGAGGTCAGGGGCACATGAGGCGAGGTCAGGGGCACATGAGGCGAGGTCAGGGGCGGGCAACAAACTTGATTGCCACAGTGAGCCCCTCTGGGCGTATACATGGTTAAGTATATTATGTATATTATATATATATATATATATATATATATATATACATATTATAGTATGGACTTCCACAGTGATCCTGACACAGTGAAGGAGAAGAACATCCTGCTCAGGGTTTTACTCTCTCACTTTGCCCTGGATTCTTTTCAGCCCGATGTTTTTTCCTGTTACATTTGGTGATCCATCCGACGTGACATTGGCATGTTTTTACAGAAAGGATCGTTGGGAAAAAGAAGAGGGCGCCAAAAAGGTCAAAGTGCGTCATCTCCTGGGGAAATGTGGGCATTACAGGCGAAAGGTAAAAGGAACGGCCGCAGTGAGTTCAAATCCCGACTCATTCACTGCATTTCCTATTTTTTTTAAAAAAAAGTTTAAAAAAAAATAATTACTTGGCATGTTTGGCGGGCCGACTTATGAAGGGCCCGCGGGCCGTAGTTTGCCCATGTCTGGGCTAGTTTTCCTTCTGACTATGACCCTAGAGAAGGGTCAAATGTGGTCAGCCTTTGATTTCACACGTCTTTAAACCTGATAAAGAAAACACTTTTGTCTTTTGTTTTGTAGCTTTTACACGAAACACTTCTGTTCTGTGTCGTCTGATATAAATATAGAACACCAGCCAGGACAGGCGTGGACAGGCGTGGACAGTCGTGGACAGGCGTGGACAGGCGTGGACAGGCGTGGCCAGGCGTGGACAGGCGTGGACAGACGTGGACAGGCGTGGACAGACGTGGACAGACGTGGACAGGCGTGGACAGGCGTGGACAGGCGTGGCCAGACGTGGACAGGCGTGGACAGGCGTGGACAGGCGTGGACAGGCGTGGCCAGACGTGGACAGGCGTGGACAGGCGTGGACAGGCGTGGACAGGCGTGGACAGGCGTGGCCAGGCGTGGACAGTCGTGGACAGGCGTGGACAGACGTGGACAGACGTGGACAGACGTGGACAGATGTGGACAGACGTGGACAGGCGTGGACAGGCGTGGACAGGCGTGGCCAGACGTGGACAGGCGTGGACAGGCGTGGACAGGCGTGGACAGACGTGGACAGACGTGGACAGGCGTGGACAGGCGTGGCCAGGCGTGGACAGTCGTGGACAGGCGTGGACAGACGTGGACAGACGTGGACAGACGTGGACAGATGTGGACAGGCGTGGACAGGCGTGGACCAGAGGAGCTGTGCTTAAGGAGTGTGGAGCAGTGGTGTGCAGTGAAGAGGAAGTGTAGAGCGTGACCTCTGACCTCACAGGTGTTGACCTGGTTTCTGAGCTCAGGCTCCTCCTCCTGACCCTGCATCATGGAGACATGTTCATGCTGGCTTTTACTTACTGCTCCTTTCACAACTTAAAATAATATGCACGGACGGACCCTTTGGACCCTTTGGACCCTTTGGACCCTTTGGACCCTTCGGAGCCTTTGGACCCTTCGGACCCTTCGGAGCCTTTGGACCCTTTGGACCCTTTGGACCCTTTGGACCCTTTGGACCCTTCGGAGCCTTTGGACCCTTCGGACCCTTCGGAGCCTTTGGACCCTTCGGACCCTTCGGAGCCTTTGGACCCTTCGGAGCCTTTGGACCCTTTGACTTCAGCTTCAAGGCGAAGTTTGTCAAAACACTGATAAATGTTACTGTAGTGAAGCCGCCTGGCCGTGTCCGTCCTGGTGCGTCATGTGGTCATGTGGTCATGTGGCTGTGGTCATGTGGTCATGTGGCTGTGGTCATGTGGCTGTGATCATGTGGTCATGTGGCTGTGGTCATGTGGTCATGTGGCTGTGGTCATGTGGTCATGTGGCTGTGGTCATGTGGCTGTGATCATGTGGCTGTGGTCATGTGGTCATGTGGCTGTGGTCATGTGGTCATGTGGTCATGTGGCTGTGGTCATGTGGTCATGTGGTCATGTGGCTGTGGTCATGTGGTCATGTGGTCATGTGGCTGTGGTCATGTGGTCATGTGGCTGTGATCATGTGGCTGTGGTCATGTGGTCATGTGGTCATATGGCTGTGGTCATGTGGTCATGTGGCTGTGATCATGTGGTCATGTGGCTGTGATCATGTGGCTGTGGTCATGTGGTCATGTGGTCATATGGCTGTGGTCATGTGGTCATGTGGCTGTGATCATGTGGCTGTGGTCATGTGGTCATGTGGCTGTGATCATGCGGTCATGTGGCTGTGGTCATGTGGTCATGTGGTCATGTGGCTGTGATCATGTGGCTGTGGTCATGTGGTCATGTGGCTGTGATCATGCGGTCATGTGGCTGTGGTCATGTGGTCATGTGGCTGTGGTCATGTGGCTGTGGTCATGTGGTCATGTGGTCATGTGGTCATGTGGCTGTGGTCATGTGGTCATGTGGCTGTGGTCATGTGGCTGTGGTCATGTGGTCATGTGGTCATGTGGTCATGTGGCTGTGGTCATGTGGTCATGTGGCTGTGATCATGTGGTCATGTGGCTGTGGTCATGTGGCTGTGGTCATGTGGTCATGTGGCTGTGGTCATGTGGTCATGTGGTCATGTGGCTGTGGTCATGTGGTCATGTGGTCATGTGGCTGTGGTCATGTGGCTGTGGTCATGTGGTCATGTGGCTGTGGTCATGTGGCTGTGGTCATGTGGTCATGTGGTCATGTGGTCATGTGGCTGTGGTCATGTGGCTGTGGTCATGTGGTCATGTGGCTGTGGTCATGTGGCTGTGGTCATTTGGTCATGTGGCTGTGGTCATGTGGTCATGTGGTCATGTGGCTGTGGTCATGTGGTCATGTGGCTGTGGTCATGTGGTCATTTGGTCATGTGGCTGTGGTCATGTGGTCATGTGGTCATGTGGCTGTGATCATGTGGTCATGTGGCTGTGGTCATGTGGCTGTGGTCATGTGGTCATGTGGCTGTGGTCATGTGGTCATGTGGTCATGTGGCTGTGGTCATGTGGTCATGTGGTCATGTGGCTGTGGTCATGTGGCTGTGGTCATGTGGTCATGTGGCTGTGGTCATGTGGCTGTGGTCATGTGGTCATGTGGTCATGTGGTCATGTGGCTGTGGTCATGTGGCTGTGGTCATGTGGTCATGTGGCTGTGGTCATGTGGCTGTGGTCATTTGGTCATGTGGTCATGTGGCTGTGGTCATGTGGTCATGTGGCTGTGGTCATGTGGCTGTGGTCATGTGGTCATGTGGTCATGTGGCTGTGGTCATGTGGCTGTGGTCATGTGGTCATGTGGTCATGTGGCTGTGGTCATGTGGCTGTGGTCATGTGGTCATGTGGTCATGTGGTCATGTGGCTGTGGTCATGTGGTCATGTGGCTGTGGTCATGTGGTCATGTGGTCATGTGGTCATGTGGCTGTGGTCATGTGGCTGTGGTCATGTGGTCATGTGGCTGTGGTCATGTGGCTGTGGTCATGTGGTCATGTGGCTGTGGTCATGTGGTCATGTGGTCATGTGGTCATGTGGCTGTGGTCATGTGGCTGTGGTCATGTGGCTGTGGTCATGTGGCTGTGGTCATGTGGTCATGTGGCTGTGGTCATGTGGTCATGTGGTCATGTGGCTGTGGTCATGTGGCTGTGGTCATGTGGCTGTGGTCATGTGGCTGTGGTCATGTGGTCATGTGGCTGTGGTCATGTGGTCATGTGGTCATGTGGTCATGTGGCTGTGGTCATGTGGTCATGTGGCCGTGTGGTCATCTCATGTGCTTCTGTTTCCTGTTCTTGGCAAACAGAGGGAAAAGCGTGACCATTGAAATGAGACATTTGAGTTAAATAAAACGAAAACTCATGACTTCATTATGTATTCATATTTAGAGCTTTCTTAGAGTTCTGCTTTGCTTGATTAAATATTGTCTAATTAACATCTAATCACGCACTTTAACCATTCAAAACCAAACAATATGATGCTGGTGTGTCATTGCTGCTTCTATGGGACAGATCTCTACCAGCAGGTGGCACTGTTCCTCCACCGCAGAAGGAAACAACTCCCAAGTGCAGCACAATCTTCTCTCCTTCTGTCACCAAAATATGATTAGTGGTAAAATACATCTATTATGGAGGGACGGACCTTCAAATGTAACGACAGTTTAACTATGAGACAATATTATCATTAAGTTTACATTTCTTAGAATATCCGTACCTTCACTGCACTGCAAAACAAAAGTATAATGAGGAGAAAATAATATCAAAAGACATTATCTTTAGACATCCACAGCCCTGTTTTACAACTAAAGATCAAACAGTTCTTTATGTCTTCAGCAGGTAACTCAATATTATTATTATTATTATAGTATTTAAGGCCCGGTCGCCACGCCAAAACTGCAAATACCGGTCTATGAGTACTGCGAACGTCATTGATGCAGAAGTATTTATAGCAATGACACGAACAGGTCGTTGGGTGTGGTGAGCTGCACTTGGAGTTCCACTTCTGCAGTGAAGTGACGCATTGTGTGTGGAGTTTGCATGTTCTGCCTTTGCCATTTCTCCCATCAGCGTCTCACACACAGAGCCAGAGACATGACACACTTTATATATTAAAAAAAGAGGTAAAAGCTCTTTCCCCGGCGCAGATAAAAGCCGCTCTGACACTGCTGCGCGCTGACTGTAACTTGCAATAGCACTTTTAGCATGCTAGCTGTCGTTAGCATGCTAAAAGCGCCCCAGACTCCTCACGGTGAGCAGCGTGCGAGCAGCACATCCGACCTGCTGCAAACTGGTTAAAATGAACTCGTTTTTAAGACGGTAAAAAGTAGGTACGGCCAATTTCACCGATACCGTTGCTTAATCTGACTCGGCGAAGGCTCCTCGGGGGCCACTGCAGCTGTCCGCTCGCCACAACAGCCTTCGCCATTGGCCTTGAACGATGGGTGAAATTCAAAGGGACATTTTCCTTGCGGGTGCAATAAAGCAGCTTCTCTTATTGCAGTGGCCCCCGCAGTGGTGCTATCAGAGGCCTATTTTGCACATTTCCAAGCTGTAATTGACCCTCATGGACAAGTTGGACCCTACGCTCTCCACAGGACGTCAGTGCTTCCGTCTCCTCCGCGCGCACTTTTTTTTTCTTCCATTATTTAAATAAAATCATGATTAAACGCTGCTAATTTTGGGCGCGAGCAGCTCCCATTGTTCGCCGCTGCCTCTTGGTAATTAACCCGACGCGGCGAGAATACATTAGCTGTCAGGAGAAGTGACTCCTGCAGAGAACCCGGGCCCCTCGCCGCCGCCCGGACGCCACTGTCGCACGTGCGCGGCCCTCGTGAGCGTGCACGTGGGCCCGACACTTCAAACCCATTAGGTTGACACGAGGAGTGAAAGCCGAGGCGCTGAAAGCAGGTTAGAGACAAGTTAAAAGGATTTTTAAACTGTCAGACATAATTCCGTCTGAAAATGATGGTTCTCCACAATGTTTGTCGGCGTCGGTTTAAAATATGTGTTTGTTAATAATACCTTAAGGGATGGAGATTAGACGCCAGTGAAAAGGGCAAAATTGTTCCAACAATTAGCCAGGCAGAAATCTGATGTGGAAATGCTGTTTTTTTTTTTTTTTAATTCCGACTTTTAAAATAGTATAAAAGCTGCAATACTTATAACTGTAGCTTTATATTTCTATTCCTAACTGGCCTGAACCCTGCTGTGGTGGGCTCTGAACCCTGCTGTGGTGGGCTCTGAACTCTGCTGTGGTGGGCTCTGAACCCTGCTGTGGTCGGCTCTGAACCCTGCTGTGTTGGGCTCTGAACCCTGCTGTGGTGGGCTCTGAACCCTGCTGTGGTCGGCTCTGAACCCTGCTGTGGTGGGCTCTGAACCCTGCTGTGGTCGGCTCTGAACCCTGCTGTGTTGGGCTCTGAACCCTGCTGTGGTGGGCTCTGAACAACAGTCAACAACTATTCATTCATTCAAGTTTACAAGTTGACGTAAAGATTCATCTGCACAACCAGTCGCTGACCTTCACTGGACTCATTCTATATCGCTCTTAAATATCGCTCCCAATGACACATCTACTAATTACTGTCTTTGTGGTGCTGAAGTTGTTGTTGGTCTTTAGCACTCTTTACACTGTTAGCTCCATGATCCATGTTCTGAGCCTTTTCTGAGAAAGTGTAAGAGTTAAAACAGATCAAATTCTCAGACTTAGACACTTTTAACACATAAAGTCAGAGATAAAATGCTTCCAAACACATCGCGCCCGTTGAAGCCTTTGCATCGTCCTGCGACTGTATCGCTCCTGCTGCAGAGCTGGATGTATTGTTTCATTATGTGAGGGCCCATCTGTCAGTCAACTGTCTCCGTCGCCCTGGGAGACTGACAGCTCCTGCCTCTCAGAAGAGAACACAGTAATGTATGGATCACGTCTGGATCACTGAGTCCTAATGGTTCTCATCACTGGAGGAACATCATCCTTTAGTGGAGATGAACTGTGTGCTCAGGTTGTCACGGCAATGGCAATGCTGTCGTCTTTATTCTGTCGGCTCATTTTGTCTGCTTTTGTTTTACCAGAGTTTATGTAGATGATGCTGAGCTTGTGCAGATGCTGAGCTTGTGTAGATGCTGAGCTTGTGCAGATGCTGAGCTTGTGCAGATGCTGAGCTTGTGTAGATGATGCTGAGCTTGTGTAGATGCTGAGCTTGTGCAGATGCTGAGCTTGTGCAGATGCTGAGCTTGTGTAGATGATGCTGAGCTTGTGTAGATGCTGAGCTTGTGCAGATGCTGAGCTTGTGCAGATGCTGAGCTTGTGTAGATGATGCTGAGCTTGTGTAGATGCTGAGCTTGTGTAGATGCTGAGCTTGTGCAGATGCTGAGCTTGTGCAGATGCTGAGCTTGTGTAGATGATGCTGAGCTTGTGTAGATGCTGAGCTTGTGCAGATGCTGAGCTTGTGCAGATGCTGAGCTTGTGTAGATGATGCTGAGCTTGTGTAGACACTGAGCTTGTGCAGATGCTGAGCTTGTGCAGATGCTGAGCTTGTGTAGATGATGCTGAGCTTGTAGATGCTGAGCTTGTGTAGTGTAATGGCAGAAAATGGGTCATGTCATGTCATTCTAATGTTGTTTTAGGCCATGACATGTCACGGAATTAATATCTTTGTTGTTCTCCTGTGTGCAGATGGGATAAGAATATGGGGTCCTGATTATACTGAATATCTACTGTCCGGCGCCTCTTAATCATCAATTAATGCGTCAGGACCGGATTCGGTGTGGAAATGGTCTTTGATTAAGCCTCTGAAGAGATGGAACCGTCACAGACGTGATAGTCTGGTCTATCTCTTTTTGAGCTGATTTGGGTTGTGATTATGTTATGTTTGTTACCACCTATAAAAGCTGTACTTTGTAAATTGTAAAGTTAGGTAGGGACAGAACGACCTTGTCTTAGGGAGAGAGAGGGTGTTTATCCACTGTGCACGTGAATAAACTTCCACCTTTTGAGAGAGACCGAGAGACTCTGTTTCTGCTTCAAGTTATTGCCTGGTTACTCTTTACTTGATCATTGTTTACAGGAAACTGCCGTAACAGTAGATGCTGAGCTTGTGCAGATGCTGAGCTTGTGCAGATGCTGAGCTTGTGTAGATGCTGAGCTTGTACAGATGCTGAGCTTGTGCTGATGCTGAGCTTGTGCAAATGCTGAGCTTGTGTAGATGCTGAGCTTGTGCAGATGCTGAGCTTGTGCAGATTCTGAGCTTGTGCAGATGCTGAGCTTGTGTAGATGCTGAGCTTGTGTAGATGATGCTGAGCTTGTGTAGATGCTGAGCTTGCACAGATGCTGAGCTTGTGCAGATGCTGAGCTTGTGCAGATGCTGAGCTTGTGTAGATGCTGAACTTGTGCAGATGCTGAGCTTGTACAGATGCTGAGCTTGTACAGATGCTGAGCTTGTGCAGATGCTGAGCTTGTGCAGATGCTGAGCTTGTGCAGATGCTGAGCTTGTGTAGATGCTGAGCTTGTGCAGATGCTGAGCTTGTGCAGATGCAGTTAGGTGAGCTTGGTGTGTAAATGTAGTCCATCAACAGTGAACATGATTGACCAGTGCAGATAACTCCAGAACTGTTACCTAGCAACCATATTAATCTGTGTGATCTAGATCCGCAGGTTGTAAATGACTCTTGGATGAGACACTGAATCTTTCTCTACAATGGAACAAAACTGTAACTGATCTGTACTGTATATGTACTGTATGTAATGTACTTTAAGTTATACATATCACAGCAGACCTTCTGCTGACCACGTCACTTAGGGCAGTGGTTCCTGACCTTTCCCTCTCAGTGACCCCAACATCCTTCTCTCACCTGAAGTCCTCCCCCTGAGGGTGGATCTGTGTGGAGGCGTGGCCTCCTGCTGCAGAGTGTGCAAACCTGGTCCAGAACTACAGGAGACCTTTGACCTCTGGAACTGTAAACAAAGCCTTCTGTACCAAAGATGAACTCAAGTATTCAAAAATCGTACAATGTGATTTCTGGATTTCATATTCTAGATTGTGTCTCTCTCAGTGGAATGTTTCTGATCACATTTTCCCTCTGAATGAACAGAATGTGAACAGCCCCAGAAAGACTCCACATGATCTGGAGAATTGTATGTTTTCATCTATTTCAGTCCAAATTTAATCTTTATAGCTGCATTAGAGGCTCTCTGTGCATTGAAAGCTCTCTGGAGGCTCTCTGTGCTCTGGAGGCTCTCTGGAGGCTCTCTGTCCTCTGGAGGCTCTCTGGAGGCTCTCTGTCCTCTGGAGGCTCTCTGGAGGCTCTCTGGAGGCTCTCTGTCCTCTGGAGGCTCTCTGGAGGCTCTCTGGAGGCTCTCTGCTCTGGAGGCTCTCTGGAGGCTCTCTGTGCTCTGGAGGCTCTCTGGAGGCTCTCTGTCCTCTGGAGGCTCTCTGGAGGCTCTCTGTCCTCTGGAGGCTCTCTGGAGGCTCTCTGGAGGCTCTCTGTCCTCTGGAGGCTCTCTGGAGGCTCTCTGGAGGCTCTCTGCTCTGGAGGCTCTCTGGAGGCTCTCTGCTCTGGAGGCTCTCTGGAGGCTCTCTGGAGGCTCTCTGCTCTGGAGGCTCTCTGGAGGCTCTCTGCTCTGGAGGCTCTCTGGAGGCTCTCTGTGGTTTAAACTCGTTCTCGTGGCCGTGTGGTTAGCAGCGAGTACTTTCACAGCACAAAGAGAGAGTAAGTAGCACAGAGGTCCTGCTGCTGCTGCCGTCACTGCTCCTGTGGCGTCTGTGAACAGGTTCATGAATAATCCCGCCTCCTCCTGAGCGTGCACCTGCTCAGCGCTGCAGCTCACACTCCACCTTTACAATATCACACTTCACATGTGCACGTCATGCTTTCTGCTCTGCTCGCGCCTCACCAGCTCTAAGTAAAGACGTTCAGAGCTCGTAATGCTATTCTTTTATTTCGCTCCATTTGCTTTGTGTCTGTTCTGTGTTTTCTGTTCTGAACCTTTCAAAGAAGAAACATAAACTGATAAAAAAGTTGAGGGAGGGAATGTTATTCAGAGCAGTGCCGCTGAGGACGGACAGGAAAGTTATTATTATTGTGATTTTGTTTTCATTTTTATTCACGGTTCAAGGTTATTTTATTTGTCCCAAAGAAAACAGACTAGTCACGCCCACACAAACATCACACTGAAAGAAGAATGCCACAAGTTATTATGCTAATTTTGTTTAAGTGTTACAAAGGTCATTTTAGTTTTTTGGATTGTTTTGTTTTGCTGACTTTTCTTTTTTTCTTCCAGTTGCCACGGTGAGGAGAGAGGAGTGAGTTGAGTGTCCACATTGATCCATGAATGAGTTCACTATGAGGTGAAGAGGGCGGGACTATGAGGTGAAGAGGGCGGGACTATCAGGTGAACAGGGCGGGACTATGAAGTGAAGAGGGCGGGACTATGAGGTGAAGAGGGCGGGACTATGAGGTGAACAGGGCGGGACTATGAAGTGAAGAGGGCGGGACTATGAGGTGAAGAGGGCGGGACTATGATGTGAAGAGGGCGGGACTATCAGGTGAACAGGGCGGGACTATGAGGTGAACAGGGTGGGACTATCAGGTGAACAGGGCGGGACTATGAGGTGAAGAGGGCGGGACTATGAGGTGAAGAGGGCGGGACTATGAGCTGAACAGGGCGGGACTATGAGCTGAAGAGGGCGGGACTATGAGCTGAAGAGGGCGGGACTATGAAGTGAAGAGGGCGGGACTATGAGCTGAACAGGGCGGGACTATGAAGTGAAGAGGGCGGGACTATGAGGTGAAGAGGGCGGGACTATGATGTGAAGAGGGCGGGACTATGATGTGAAGAGGGCGGGACTATGAAGTGAAGAGGGCGAGACTATGAGGTGAAGAGGGCGGGACTATGATGTGAAGAGGGCGAGACTATGAGGTGAAGAGGGCGGGACTATGATGTGAAGAGGGCGAGACTATGAGGTGAAGAGGGCGGGACTATGAAGTGAAGAGGGCGGGACTATGAAGTGAAGAGGGCGGGACTATGAGGTGAAGAGGGCGGGACTATGAAGTGAAGAGGGCGGGACTATGAAGTGAAGAGGGCGGGACTATGATGTGAAGAGGGTGGGACTATGAGGTGAAGAGGGCGGGACTATGAGGTGAACAGGGCGGGACTATGAAGTGAAGAGGGCGGGACTATGAGGTGAACAGGGCGGGACTATCAGGTGAACAGGGCGGGACTATGAGGTGAAGAGGGCGGGACTATGAGCTGAACAGGGCGGGACTATGAGCTGAAGAGGGCGGGACTATGAGGTGAACAGGGCGGGACTATCAGGTGAACAGGGCGGGACTATGAGGTGAAGAGGGCGGGACTATGAAGTGAAGAGGGCGGGACTATGAGCTGAACAGGGCGGGACTATGATGTGAAGAGGGCGGGACTATGATGTGAAGAGGGCGGGACTATGATGTGAAGAGGGCGGGACTATGAGCTGAAGAGGGCGGGACTATGATGTGAAGAGGGCGGGACTATGAGCTGAACAGGGCGGGACTATGATGTGAAGAGGGCGGGACTATGATGTGAAGAGGGCGGGACTATGATGTGAAGAGGGCGGGACTATGATGTGAAGAGGGCGGGACTATGATGTGAAGAGGGCGGGACTATGAGCTGAAGAGGGCGGGACTATGAAGTGAAGAGGGCGGGACTATGAGCTGAAGAGGGCGGGACTATGATGTGAAGAGGGCGGGACTATGAAGTGAAGAGGGCGGGACTATGAGCTGAAGAGGGCGGGACTATGAAGTGAAGAGGGCGGGACTATGAGCTGAAGAGGGCGGGACTATGAGCTGAAGAGGGCGGGACTATGATGTGAAGAGGGCGCAATTTTCCTCTGAAAAGTAGAAGACTGAGTTTATAACATGAAATATTACAGTTATAACATGAAATATTACAGTTATAACATGAAATATTACAGTTATAACATGAAATATTACAGTTATAACATGAAATATTACAGTTATAACATGAAATATTACAGTTATAACATGAAATATTACAGTTATAACAAAAAGCTGAACGCTGCAGCTCACAGTGCCACACGCAGGCTGGAGGAGGAACTGCAGCGCGACACATCGTGAACTGAAAATACTGCATGAAATTCTCGCGGTAAACTCGTTCCCCGCAGAAGGCGCTCGGCCGCGGCTGCTGTTGCCGCGGCGCGTCACCTCCCGGCAATTTTCCATCCAAATTTAATTTCACAAACTCCAAATCACAACCCATTTGCAGCTCCCGGGACGATCTGGGAGGATGCGACGCGCCGTAAATTAAGCGCTTTAATGATCGTCGGAGGAAATAAAGCGCAGTTTTCACGCTTTGGCTTTTGGAAAATGCCTCTCTGAAGATTCTATAAAGACATATTCTTTTGTTCTGCGCAGAACTGTCAGCGCTCAGGGAAGAACCAATCAAATCTGATGTTTTTCTAAGAGCCTCGTTTGGAGAACTTACTGCCTAATAAGCATTTTTACCTCCACAAAAAGAACTTTAATCACGGATAATGTCGGGCAAAACTGCTCTTCGATTGGCGCCCATCGCTTTCTGAGGCATTTAATTCCATTTCCAAACGAATCCGTCACGAGAATGTGAAGAAGCCACATATTTTCACCTTCTCCAAATGTAGTTACGGCGCCGCGTTTGATTGCGCCGCGCCGAGAGCCGAGATGGGCGCGCTGCTTGTTCCATTACGGCTCCGCAGCTATTACGGCTCCGCAGCTATTACGGCTCCGCAGCTATTACGGCAAAAAAACAAGAATAATGCGCTCGATTGCAGGCTGCACTCGCCAAGTCACCAAGTCAAGTCAACAAGTCAAGTCAACAAGTCAAGTCAACAAGTCAACAAGTCACCAAGTCAACAAGTCACCAAGTCAAGTCACCAAGTCAAGTCAACAAGTCAAGTCAACAAGTCAAGTCAACAAGTCAAGTCAACAAGTCAACAAGTCAACAAGTCACCAAGTCAACAAGTCACCAAGTCAAGTCACCAAGTCAAGTCAACAAGTCAAGTCAACAAGTCAACAAGTCAACAAGTCAACAAGTCACCAAGTCAACAAGTCACCAAGTCAAGTCACCAAGTCAAGTCACCAAGTCAAGTCAACAAGTCAAGTCAACAAGTCAAGTCAACAAGTCAACAAGTCAACAAGTCAACAAGTCAACAAGTCAACAAGTCACCAAGTCAACAAGTCACCAAGTCAAGTCACCAAGTCAAGTCAACAAGTCACCAAGTCAAGTCACCAAGTCACCAAGTCACCAAGTCACCAAGTCACCAAGTCACCAAGTCAAGTCACCAAGTCACCAAGTCAAGTCACCAAGTCACCAAGTCAAGTCAACAAGTCACCAAGTCAAGTCAACAAGTCACCAAGTCACCAAGTCAAGTCACCAAGTCACCAAGTCACCAAGTCAAGTCACCAAGTCAAGTCACCAAGTCAAGTCAACAAGTCACCAAGTCAAGTCACCAAGTCACCAAGTCAAGTCACCAAGTCACCAAGTCACCAAGTCACCAAGTCAAGTCACCAAGTCAAGTCAACAAGTCACCAAGTCAAGTCACCAAGTCAAGTCACCAAGTCAAGTCAACAAGTCACCAAGTCAAGTCACCAAGTCAAGTCAACAAGTCACCAAGTCACCAAGTCAAGTCACCAAGTCAAGTCAACAAGTCACCAAGTCAAGTCACCAAGTCACCAAGTCAAGTCACCAAGTCAAGTCAACCAGTCACCAAGTCAAGTCACCAAGTCACCAAGTCAAGTCACCAAGTCACCAAGTCAAGTCAACAAGTCACCAAGTCAAGTCACCAAGTCACCAAGTCAAGTCACCAAGTCAAGTCAACAAGTCACCAAGTCAAGTCACCAAGTCACCAAGTCAAGTCACCAAGTCACCAAGTCAAGTCACCAAGTCAAGTCAACAAGTCACCAAGTCAAGTCACCAAGTCACCAAGTCAAGTCACCAAGTCAAGTCACCAAGTCAAGTCACCAAGTCAAGTCAACAAGTCACCAAGTCAAGTCACCAAGTCACCAAGTCAAGTCACCAAGTCAAGTCAACAAGTCACCAAGTCAAGTCACCAAGTCACCAAGTCAAGTCACCAAGTCAAGTCACCAAGTCAAGTCAACAAGTCACCAAGTCAAGTCACCAAGTCACCAAGTCAAGTCACCAAGTCAAGTCAACAAGTCACCAAGTCAAGTCACCAAGTCACCAAGTCAAGTCACCAAGTCACCAAGTCAAGTCAACAAGTCACCAAGTCAAGTCACCAAGTCAAGTCACCAAGTCAAGTCACCAAGTCACCAAGTCAAGTCACCAAGTCACCAAGTCAAGTCACCAAGTCAAGTCACCAAGTCACCAAGTCACCAAGTCAAGTCACCAAGTCAAGTCACCAAGTCAAGTCACCAAGTCAAGTCAACAAGTCACCAAGTCAAGTCAACAAGTCACCAAGTCACCAAGTCACCAAGTCAAGTCACCAAGTCAACAAGTCACCAAGTCAAGTCACCAAGTCACCAAGTCAAGTCACCAAGTCACCAAGTCAAGTCACCAAGTCAAGTCAACAAGTCAAGTCACCAAGTCAAGTCACCAAGTCACCAAGTCAAGTCACCAAGTCAAGTCAACAAGTCACCAAGTCAAGTCACCAAGTCACCAAGTCAAGTCACCAAGTCAAGTCACCAAGTCACCAAGTCAAGTCACCAAGTCAAGTCACCAAGTCAAGTCAACAAGTCACCAAGTCAAGTCACCAAGTCACCAAGTCAAGTCACCAAGTCAAGTCAACAAGTCACCAAGTCAAGTCAACAAGTCACCAAGTCAAGTCACCAAGTCACCAAGTCAAGTCACCAAGTCAAGTCACCAAGTCACCAAGTCACCAAGTCAAGTCACCAAGTCACCAAGTCAAGTCAACAAGTCACCAAGTCAAGTCACCAAGTCAAGTCACCAAGTCAAGTCACCAAGTCAAGTCACCAAGTCACCAAGTCAAGTCACCAAGTCAAGTCAACAAGTCACCAAGTCAAGTCACCAAGTCACCAAGTCAAGTCACCAAGTCAAGTCAACAAGTCACCAAGTCGTCACCAAGTCACCAAGTCAAGTCACCAAGTCACCAAGTCAAGTCACCAAGTCAAGTCAACAAGTCACCAAGTCAAGTCACCAAGTCAAGTCAACAAGTCACCAAGTCAAGTCACCAAGTCACCAAGTCAAGTCACCAAGTCACCAAGTCAAGTCACCAAGTCAAGTCAACAAGTCACCAAGTCACCAAGTCAAATCACCAAGTCACCAAGTCAAGTCACCAAGTCAAGTCAACAAGTCACCAAGTCAAGTCACCAAGTCACCAAGTCAAGTCACCAAGTCACCAAGTCAAGTCACCAAGTCAAGTCACCAAGTCAAGTCACCAAGTCAAGTCAACAAGTCACCAAGTCAAGTCACAAAGTCAAGTCACCAAGTCAAGTCACCAAGTCACCAAGTCAAGTCACCAAGTCAAGTCACCAAGTCAAGTCAACAAGTCAAGTCAACAAGTCACCAAGTCAAGTCACCAAGTCACCAATTCGTCACCAAGTCACCAAGTCAAGTCACCAAGTCACCAAGTCAAGTCACCAAGTCAAGTCACCAAGTCAAGTCACCAAGTCAAGTCAACAAGTCACCAAGTCACCAAGTCAAGTCACCAAGTCAAGTCACCAAGTCACCAAGTCAAGTCACCAAGTCACCAAGTCAAGTCACCAAGTCACCAAGTCAAGTCACCAAGTCACCAAGTCACCAAGTCACCAAGTCACCAAGTCACCAAGTCACCAAGTCAAGTCACCAAGTCACCAAGTCACCAAGTCACCAAGTCAAGTCACCAACTCACCAAGTCACCAAGTCACCAAGTCAAGTCACCAACTCACCAAGTCAAGTCACCAAGTCAAGTCACCAACTCACCAAGTCACCAAGTCAAGTCACCAAGTCACCAAGTCAAGTCACCAACTCACCAAGTCACCAAGTCACCAAGTCACCAAGTCACCAAGTCAAGTCACCAAGTCAAGTCACCAAGTCAAGTCACCAAGTCAAGTCACCAAGTCAAGTCACCAAGTCACCAAGTCAAGTCACCAACTCACCAAGTCACCAAGTCACCAAGTCACCAAGTCACCAAGTCACCAAGTCAAGTCACCAAGTCAAGTCACCAAGTCAAGTCACCAAGTCAAGTCACCAAGCTTATTCTTGACTTATTTTGCTGTTTAAATTACTTTTACGCGTTTATTTGTTCAGAAAACCGTTTGCTGACCTTTGACCTTTGCACCAGTGAGGTCAGCTTTCGACCATTGAGTGGCACTGACCCCCCTAATGACATCACGAGGTGGAGCAGAGTGTTCTGAGCCACAGTAGGATTACTCACACGTGCTTCATATCGAATGATATGACATGAGAAGATCATAACTTCATATTTGTTGTTGCTTAATAATAGAAACGGATCCATTCACTTCCTGTTTGGACAAGTCCCGCCTCCTCGTAGCGACTGTCGCGCGCCACAGTTTTCAAATTCATATAAATCACGGTTGAACTAATGGAGTCGGACAAATGGATGAAAAGCGTTCGTACAATTGCCCCAAACTTTTGATTAAACGTCGAGCGAAGCGGTTTTAGCGGAGCCGCCGCCGCCGCCGTTAGCCGGAAGAAAAAAGCAGGTTGTTTTGTGTTAATGAGCTCGTTTATCACCAGAGGAATCGTGTTTTCACTTTATTACCGCGAGTCATTTCCTGTTTCCAACGTGTTTGTGGCTTTTGGGTCACGACGTCCGACAAAAGCCAACGGCGCCAGAGCATTTATTAGCTACTGTACGAGGTGGAGGGGCCGGTGGTCAGTCGCGGAGGCCCGGGCGGAGGGAGCGAGCAGGCCTGGGCGGAGGGAGGGAGGAGGCCCGGGCGGAGGGAGCGTGCAGGCCCGGGCGGAGGGAGCGAGGGGGCCCGGGCGGAGGGAGCGTGCAGGCCCGGGCGGAGGGAGTGAGGGGGCCCGGGCGGAGGGAGCGTGCAGGCCCGGGCGGAGGGAGCGTGCAGGCCCGGGCGGAGGGAGCGAGGAGGCCCGGGCGGAGGGAGCGAGGAGGCCCGGGCGAGGAGGCCCGGGCGGAGGGATCGAGGAGGCCCGGGCGGAGTGAGCGAGGAGGCCCGGGCGGAGGGAGCGAGGAGGCCCGGGCGAGGAGGCCTGGGCGGAGGGAGCGAGGAGGCCCGGGCGGAGGGAGCGAGGAGGCCCGGGCGAGGAGGCCCGGGCGGAGGGAGCGAGCAGGCCCTAAAGAAGTCTAAAGAGTGAAGTCTAAAGTCTAAAGGGGGCGGCAACGTAACACTTGGATAACAAACCGCCATTAAACACCAAAGAAGAAGAAGTGTGTTTGTTCCATCTGTTCCAGTTCATTCTCACAGTTGTTGTGTCCTTTGGCAAGGCGCCTCAGCCGGACGGTGGAGTCAGTAGGTGGTGGTCGGACTAAAGGAGCGCGTGGGCGTCCAGAGCCCGAGCCTGTTACACAAGTTAGAGTTACAGAAGGCGGACGCGTCTTTAAGTCTCAGTGTTTCTGCTGTACAGTGAACATCCCTGGACGGCGTTTGAACCTCCGAGCGTCTCCTTGGCAACAGCAAACTCTATATCTCTACATTTACAGAGGCGAGAGCAGCGTAACATCCTGAGCAGGTTCCCAGCGTCACAGTGACTCACTCCTCAGTCCAAACAATGGTCCACGTCAGCGCACACGCCAGAGACACAAAGGCGCGCACGTAACCAGAGCGCCGACCTCCCTCGGTTACCACGGCGACCGCAATCCAGGCCAGATGAGAAGTGGCAAGGGGCGAGCGAGGCGCCGCCCCCATGAGGGATATGGCAAACCTGGCAACCCCCGGGTCTGCCCCGGGAGAGGGCGAGGACGGGATATGAATGTGGGATTCTGAGGAAGTGTGTTATTGTGGGTCTGATGTGCACGGGACACAGGGCCTGTGGAGCTCTGCACACGCTCTGCACACGCTCTGCACACGCGAAGGAGCTCTGCACACGCTCTGCACACGCTCTGCACACACGAAGGAGCTCTGCACACGCTCTGCACACGCTCTGCACACGCTCTGCACACGCTCTGCACACGCTCTGCACACGCGAAGGAGCTCTGCACACGTGAAGGAGCTCATGTGTGTCTCAGATCAATGTGTGTGTCTGATCAGTGTGTGTGTGTGTGTGTGTGTGTGTCTCAGATGAGTGTGTGTGTGTGTGTGTCTCAGATCAGTGTGTGTGTGTGTGTGTGTGTGTCTCAGATGAGTGTGTGTGTGTCTCAGATGAGTGTGTGTGTGTGTCTCAGATGAGTGTGTGTGTGTGTGTGTGTGTGTGTCTCAGATGAGTGTGTGTGTGTGTGTGTCTCAGATGAGTGTGTGTGTGTGTCTCAGATGAGTGTGTGTGTGTGTGTGTCTCAGATCAGTGTGTGTGTGTGTGTGTGTGTGTCTCAGATGAGTGTGTGTGTGTGTGTGTGTGTCTCAGATGAGTGTGTGTGTGTCTCAGATGAGTGTGTGTGTGTGTGTGTGTGTGTCTCAGATCAGTGTGTGTGTGTGTGTGTGTGTGTCTCAGATGAGTGTGTGTGTGTGTCTCAGATGAGTGTGTGTGTGTGTGTGTGTGTCTCAGATGAGTGTGTGTGTGTGTCTCAGATGAGTGTGTGTGTGTGTGTGTCTCAGATCAGTGTGTGTGTGTGTGTGTCTCAGATGAGTGTGTGTGTGTGTCTCAGATGAGTGTGTGTGTGTGTGTGTGTGTCTCAGATGAGTGTGTGTGTGTGTCTCAGATCAGTGTGTGTGTGTGTGTGTGTGTGTCTCAGATGAGTGTGTGTGTGTGTGTGTGTGTCTCAGATGAGTGTGTGTGTGTCTCAGATGAGTGTGTGTGTGTCTCAGATGAGTGTGTGTGTGTGTGTGTGTGTGTCTCAGATGAGTGTGTGTGTGTGTCTCAGATGAGTGTGTGTGTGTGTGTGTGTGTCTCAGATGAGTGTGTGTGTGTGTGTGTCTCAGATGAGTGTGTGTGTGTGTGTGTGTGTGTGTCTCAGATGAGTGTGTGTGTGTGTGTGTGTGTGTGTGTCTCAGATGAGTGTGTGTGTTCCTGTTTCACTCTTGTTCTTCACAGAAACAGGGTTCAATGTGACTCACATGCAAATGATGCAAATACATGTGCGACACGAGCCCGAGACAACCACGGAAACATTCTGTACCACATCTGTGTTTTTATCATCTTTGGACTGGAAAATCTATGCAGGGGTCACAGGGGTCACAGGGGTCACAGGGGTCGCAGAGGTCACAAGGGTCGCAGGAGTCAAAGGGGTCGCAGGGGTCACAGGGGTCACAGGGTCGCAGGGGTCACAGGGATCACAAGGGTCACTGTTTCCATATTATCATGTCCCGTAAACTGAGACCAATGATTTTTAATAGAAATTGTAACATAAAACTGGTGAAAGTTAACACACCAGTACACACACCAGTACACACACCAGTACACACACCAGTATACACACCAGTACACACACCAGTACACACACCAGTACACACACCAGTACACACACCAGTATACACACCAGTACACACACCAGTATACACACCAGTACACACACCAGTACACACACCAGTACACACACCAGTACACACACCAGTACACACACCAGTATACACACCAGTACACACACCAGTACACACACCAGTACACACACCAGTACACACACCAGTACACACACCAGTACACACACCAGTATACACACCAGTACACACACCAGTACACACACCAGTACACACACCAGTACACACACCAGTATACACACCAGTACACACACCAGTACACACACCAGTATACACACACAAGTACACACACACACACACACACACACACACACACTGATTCCACAGGTATTATTCATTCCTTTGGGCCTTTGCTTTATGACAACAGAACAATAACTTGAGCCGCGGCTGCTGGACTGGTCAGACCGGTCGGTTTGCTACCTGAGTGCGTCACCACCTGGCCCCGCCCCCTCCACCCTCCCTCACCTGTGCGCCCCCCCCTGCAGTGTCCTGGGACGGGGCCGGCCTCAGTGCTCAGTGTTTCCCTCACGGCTCACAGTTACACCTGCTCCACTCCGAGGTAAGACCACACACTGCGTTTGAACACGTTTACCATCTTTACGTCTGAATATTGTCTTTGTATTTACTCTAACGTGAGTAAAACGTCATGAAGTCAACGAAGAGCCTGTCGTATCGTCACATTTGAATCGTTACAAAACGGAGTAACCCAATAGTCTGACCACAAAGCCCTGAAAATGTGCGTTTGACCATTGAATTTAACAAGGAAGACAGAAAAAATAAGTGATATAAATAGGTTTAATACGTGTTAAAGAACCGCCCATGTTACTGTCATTGTTCTCTTTAGTGCGACATGAAGTCATAATCCTGACACGTCACAGCGCTTTACATCAACCACATCAGGGAGGGCATCCGGGCTCCGAGGTGCAATGTAAAAGGTTTAATATATAATCTTTAATGTTAAGTGTGTTTGCAGAGTTACGTCATGACAAATACAGTAACACAAGTCAAACCTTGTACTTGACTCCCTTTGAGGGCCGTACAAAGCAGTACTTTTACCTTTTAGTAACCGTGGTAATATTTGATCAAAGTTTCAGAGTGGACGGACAAATGGGATGTTTATGGTGGCACCTGCTTGTCGCCATGGAGATGTTATTGCTTTGCCTGGGACTTTCCACAGTCTGAACAATAAACGTATCTGTCGCCACGAGACAAGCAGGGCCGTGTCACAGGTCAGATCTGTGGAGTGGCGCGTTTGTCAATAAAAAGGTCTTGAACGTGAACACATGTAAGAGAGGGAGATGAATGCTGCATTGTGGGACATTGAAGGCAAAGAGGGGCCCTTTAAAGCCAGATTCGTCCGATAGTGTCTGTGTTCGCGTCCCACAGTAAACACTTTGTGGTCTTTTTCCCAGTTCACGGATGATTTGCAGCTCAGAAGGAACTGATTGAATTATCCTCCACATAAGCAGTAACATACTCCACACAGACTCCGCCCTCACGCCACGTGTGAGTGGGCTGTGTTCAGGACCCCGCAGAGGCTTTCTCTTACATCAGAGTTCATTTCTCTTCAGGCCAAAGTTTGTTCGACGGATAAAAATGAGCCGGCCTGGTTTACGTGGACCTGTGCTTCCCGAGGCTGCAGACAGAGGGCAGCACACGTGTTTCTCCTGCCCAGTGTTTGGACTGGTCATGGCTCTGTTTTGTGATTGGTAGCTTGGTTTGGTTTAGTGACCGCTCACATCTTGTCCCGCCCTGACCCTAAATCCACTGAGTGTTATTGTTGGCACTGACACAGACATTGTATCATATTTATACTGTACATAGTCATGTTGGCCCTCCATTTAACACCTGAATCCAGTTTATTTACAGTCAAATGTTGGGCCCTTTTGGCTGAGTACATGTGTCATGAATGAAGCTCCACCTACTGACAGCAAAGAGGATTACACAGGTCGAAGGGGTCAAGCTAGCGTGAGTGAACTTGACCACAACTCCAGGCGCGTTTTGGATGAGGAAACAACATGGATCAAACCTGACAAAAGTCCTTTCATGAAGAAATACACTCCTCGATGTGCGGTAATATATTTAATGACAAAGATGAAGAAGAAGATACAAAGATAGAGACATAAGCTAACGCTGGTGGAGTCTACGTCACATAACCATCTCCAACATGGATAATAACAATGATAAACAGACTTAGAGGGATTAAGCCTGACCTGTAGTGGCCTCTAGTGGCCGGTGGTAAACGCTGCAATTTATTCAGCACATGTGACGTAGAAGAAAAGTGGAGCGCGGAGCAAGTCCAGAGTGATAAAGACGAGTCAAACGCGCGTGAATCTCTCATGAGACGAGTCGGATCAATTTAGCGCCATTTGTCCCATTTTACAAAAGCGCTTTTTTAAAAACATGCAGTTTACGTCATGAAAAACACGTCCACAAGTTTCCCGCCGCCATTCTGAGCACTCCTGCGTCGCTGATGTCATACGCGGCACATCCTGCAGTTCCTGGTTTCAGCCTCATTTAAACTGCTAAGAAATTGAGGCCGAATTATTGACCTTTTCCTTTTATAAAACATGTGCTAAATGTGTACAACAAGGCCTTTAATATCAAATCCTGAAACGATTTGATTTAAGTCGTTTATCCGTCTGTCAAACGAACGTGCGCCATCGCCATGGTGCAGTGTCGTAAACAGCTCGCGGCGAGAACAGGTCAATCGTCCGCTTTTGTTTGGACTGGGAGGATCCGCGGGCGCTGCTCGCGGGCGCCGCTCGCAGCCGCGGCCGCCGCACGCAGCCCGGTCGCACCGCTCCACGCCTCGTTTAATGACTCCAGTCTTTGTGTTTGTCCCGTGCTTTGATCCGGAGCGGTCAGCGAACACGAGCGAAGCCACGGAAACGAGTAACGCAATGACTCAGCGTATCGAGTCTGATTCAGGCTCGTTATCAGAACAATTAATCAACCCCGCCCACTGAGAGCTGCTGTGAGCGGAGCATCTATTGTCTGAGCTCTAATATTGTGGAACGAGACAAGAAATGATAATGTTTTATCTCTGAACCGTCTCATAACACTGTTCCCCTGTCACGAAACACGCTCGGAGTTGTGTTCAGCTTCATTCACGCGTCACGTCCCGTTTACGGGGTCCTGTCCCTCTGCGCCTCACAAAAAAAGTACAACCCGCACCAACTACTGCTCGGACACGTTTAAAGGTGCTATAACATGCTTTTTTCACGTTTCGTAGTCCATCCTAAGTGTATAATTGATAATAATGAGGGTTGGACCCCCTCACCAACCCGGAAATGCAGACGGCTTGGTTTGATATTCGCCCCCACCCTTGTGAAGAGCCATCTGGCTCCCCCGCTCAACCCGTGACGTAGTCTCAGAGCGCCTGTGTGCCCCACAGCTGTGTGCTGTAGCTCCGCGGAGACTAAATAAATCTGGTGTTTATTCTACAGCGTGCGCAGAACAGATATATTTATAGATCTATAGATCTATATAAAAGTCTTATGTCCATCGCGCTCTTATTTCCTGGTTTTTCGGGATCGGATAGAACTTCTCTCTGTTTATTGTCCCGGTTGCTGCATCAACTGCCACATAAACCTTCATCATTGTGATAATAGTAAAGAGTGCGATATCATTAATGAAGTTTTGGGCCTCTTTGAGCCGTGTTTCGTCGTAAACCGAAGCAGAAAAACTCCGGAATGGGCTTGTTGGGAGACACAGACTGCAGCAGCGCGGAGTCTGGGGGAAGGGGGCGGGAGGCGGCAGGCGGGAGGGTGAGGCGGGAGGGTGACGCGTGCCTGTGGTTATGACGCGGTCTTGTGAACACCGCCCGTCAGTTTGGAGATTCGAGGAAAGGAGATAGTCTGTACTAAAGCTAAACACTGCGGGAATCAATCTAAAAAACACTCTGGGTACATATATGAAGCACAAATAGCAGTGTAAGAAGGTTAAAAGCTCTGAAAAGTCGATTTTGCATGTTATGGGACATTTAAAGGACGACAACAGGACAAAGTAATGCGGGACGCGTCTGTTGAATTAGTCGCTGGTAAAATTGCCGATGAGTGACGATCAGGAAGCAGGAGCTCAGTCAGCTTATTGTCCTGCATTTTCCGTCTTTGCTTGTCCAGTTTTCTTTGCTTCTTCTTTTCCTGCCTTCACGGCCACGAGCGCGGTCGACGTCTCTGGGACAAAAGACATGAATCAGAGGCAAATCTGCACCGTCACGTTTTCTTTAATCGTCACATTTTCTTTAACCGTCAGGTTTTCCCGTTCGCGGCGTGTTTTATCCACTTCAGCCGCCGTTGGACTCGCGAGGGACGGAATCTCTCACAGTAAAAGAGTAAAAAAGTGTCACGATGTTACGGAGAGGATTGTGTTAGTTTTACGCCGTAAGTCACGGGCCAAAGCGTCTGATCGAGAACAGGCGCGACCAGTAAAACCTGCTGGTGATTGGAGTGGCCACTGGGGGCGCTGCAGGGTTTAGTCGCTCTGACAGGTTCACGTTCTGCTTTACCGCTGCTTTAGTCTGTGATTGTTTTGTCCTGAATCAGTTCTTCTTTGGATTTCGCAGAGACACAACTTCTGTCCTGGTTTTCGGAGGTTTTATCATGATTTATTGTCTTGTCAGAGGTGGAGGAGCAGCACAAAAAGTACAAAGTCAGTGGAAATTTGAATTATATATTAGAGGAAACTTCGGTGCTGCTCGGCCCTGGAGGAGTAAAAGTAAAAATGAACGGACAGGAAGTAACATCTGATCCATAGTTTAAGGTCACTGTGATTGGAAGACAAAGCATAAAATGATGCACAAAATTGTATGTATTTTCTAAAGATAAGATTGGACACAAATATGACCTGACTAATAAAGTTTATGGGCCAAAAATACATTTAAAAGATGAAAAATATGAAATAAATAAATAAATGAAATATTAAAATTAATAAAATTAATAAAATTAATAAAATTAATAAAATTAATAAAATTAATAAAATTAATAAAATTAATAAAAAAAATAATAAAAATAATAAAAATAATAAAAATGTATAACATTTTTTTTCTTTTTAATTTATAAAATTAATAATAAAAAAGGATATAAAAAGAAAATAATAATAATAATACAAATCATAATCGAAAAATATAAACAAATATAATTTAAAATTAATAAATAATAATAATAAAATAAATAAATGATAATAATACAAAATAATAATACATATTACTACAAAAATATATAAACTAAATAATTAAACAATAAATGATTAAAAATGAATTCAAAATATAATGAAAATAAAATAAAGTCAGGGTGGGTTTAATGTGTTGGTCTGAAAAGAATAGCACTTTCAGTAATGGCCCTTTGGGTAGAAACGAGTTATTGATCGAACCCCGGTCTGTTCTAAAATCTTGTAAACAAAAATAGAAGAGTGAGTAATGACCCTTTGACTTGCATTTATTGTTTGTAGCTTTATCTTGAGGTTTGGCATTTAAAGACCACCCACTAAACGGCAGCAGAAGCAGAACCTTCTCAGAAGCTCTGGTTCTTTGAAATTAAAAGCACATGCATTCATTCCCCCCGGACGCTGTGCGACACGCGTGTACATGAGGCTTTCTGAGGGATGTAAATGAGGGTGCCCACAGTGACCCATAATGCCCACGGCAACAGATGTGTTTTTATCTGAGTTTTATACATTTTTCCTGCACGTGGCTCTACATCGCTCACGGTTATTTTGAGCTTGAAATGAAATCGGTCTCATGTGGATGGATGCTGGTCTATATTCTGGAGCGAAGTGGTTCAGATGACATCACCACATTCTACGGGCCAATGAGGGCGGGGCAAATAATGAGCCCAGTCACGCATCAGATTAAACATTTGTGAATTTACATTTGAGATTTTCCAGATATTTTGCCTGAAACTCACAAATGTTGAACCAGATGATTTCCCGTGAGGAGCGAACGCAACTCAACAAAACTGCGCTTTAGCTGCCCACCGCGGGCATCAAATACGATTGGACGGCCTCTTGTGATGTCACGTTTGAGCTGCACAGGTCAGAGTTCTACTGAATTGTCGGTTTGCAGATTTGTCGAGCTGGTTTATGGTTCGTGTCACTGTAATCACCGGGATTAATTAATATCCACGTGAAACAGAAACGTTCAAATCAACACATTTTAAATCGCGTGGCGCCGTCATTCACCACAAAAGATGGGATCGCTGTCACCGGACTCACACGTTTGGATATTTCTTTCATCTCTGGCGCTCGATATACTCACGGTTGTTTCTCCCATCAGACGGAACGGTTGACGGATTATTTTAACGATCTTCAGAACGGAAACAAAGCCAGCGTCAGTCTGAGCTAACACGGCACACATCAAAGAGAGGGGGGCAGTTTGGTGAAAAATAACCAAATGCTAACGGCTAACAAACCCTAACCCTAACCCGCTGTTTGGAAAATGGACTTTGTTGTATATTTTGTGTATTTAGAGAGAATGAAGTAGAGCGAGTGTTTTTTAGAGTCCATTCGCATGAACTGGTTGATGACTGGCAAAGGTGGCAAACTGTGAGTGGCAGAAAGGTCAGAGAGGGTCAGAGAAGGTCACTGACGGTCAGAGAAGGTCACAGTAGGTCACAGAAGGTCAAAGAAGGTCACTGACAGTCAGAGAAGTTCACAGAAGATCACAGAAGGTCACAGAAGGTCAGAGAAGGTCACAGAAGGTCACAGAAAGTCACAAAAGGTCAGAGAAGGTCACAGAAGGTTGCAGAAGGTCACAGACGGTCACAGAAGGTTGCACGACTGGACATCGTCTTTGCGAATGAGTCGTGTGTTTTGACCTTGTCCTTTGTCTTTCAGATTTCCTCCTTGCCACAAATGGAGCTGTTTTTAAAAATCACCGCCACATTCCTTCTCCTGGTCCTCAGCGTCCATCGGGTGCTTGTCCAGGACGTCCCAGTGACCACAGACAGTCCCCGGCGGACTATCAATCCGGACTGGCTCCGAAAGCGGCTCCCCTCGAACGTTCAGGCAGCGACGAGCGATTCGCCCGTGAGCTATGACCAGGCAGCAGAGGAAAGTGGCGTGGCATCGGGTAACGACATTAGCGAAGGGGTCGCGTCTGGATCTTTTTCCTTCACAGAAGACCAGTTTTCAAACGAGACCAGCGTTGCGGCGGAAAGTCAGGACGCCTACGTTATGACGACCATGCAATCGCCCACCGGTGACGGGAACATCACCGCCGTCGATAACTCCACAGCAGCTCCGGAAAACTTCGCCAACATTTCACCTAATTCAACAAATAATCCAAACAACACGGACGTACAAGCCACCACTACAGCTCCGGAGAAAAACGTGAGCGCAGAAGATCCGGGCGAACAATTTAGCAACGGCACGGAAACGAACGCCACCACAAACACAGACGTGGTCAGGCAGCAGGAGAATAGCACAGCACCGACTAGCACAGCACCGCCGACTAGCACAGCACTGACTAGCACAGCACTGACTAGCACAGCACTGACTAGCACAGCACCGACTAGCACAGCACCGACTAGCACAGCACCGACTAGCACAGCACCGACTAGCACAGCACCGACTAGCACAGCACCGCCGACTAGCCCACCGCAGACAGCTTCAACATCCTCAACCACGGCGTCCGTGGAGACCACCACTTCTGCTCCTGTCACAGAGAGCCAGGCCGACCTCTCTGACAAGGGGGCGGGGACGGCAGAAAGAGGTGAGGACAAAGATACTGCACAAGGCACAACTGAGAGGACACATTTAAAAGTATTTGGTATTAGTATTTGGCCATGTTATTACAGTTTTGTGTTCTATATCTTGCTTGTTTCATGACCCTGAGGTCGTGTCCCTCTGATGCGAGGACAAGTCCCCTGTGCTGTTCATAGAGCCGGAAAATCCTCACCAAACTCGTTCTGAGCATTTTTGCCATCAAATAGCGTTCATGACAGCTGTGCTACATAAGCATGTCGGGGCAGGCTAGCTCTTTATGTCCTTGTGGTAATTCCCTCAGCTGCCAGTAGATGGCGTACTAGCACTCACAGTAACGATGCAACTTTGTCACGCTATAAAAAGGTCTGCTACGTGACGTCACTCCAACATAACCAATGTTTTCAGATTAAACAAAAATCTAAATTGTGCCTGAATTATACTTTTTAATCATATGTTGAATTTAGCAAATCCTGATAGACGTTTATTAATCACAGGTTTGAGAGTCGAGGATAAAACACTGAGTAATATTTGGTTTACAGCCTTTTCTGCATCATTTCCCTCCTCAATGTCTCTTTATGTGATGCATTAGGTTTGGGTAATGTCAGATTGGTCTAAATAGCTAACATGCTAACATGCTAACACGCTAACATGCTAACATGCACTAGCTTTGTTTTGCGTGTGGACAGTTTAGCACAAGGTCAAGTTTGCGTTGGGTGAGAAATTAGCCGGGCCCTTCAGAAGCTCCTCCCCTCGATCCGCGCCGCAGTGAACCAGTCGAAACGTGGCAATACTGCACTTTTACCACCACTTTTTACACATTTTATTCAGTTGTGCCATCGTCATTCTCTGACCTGTAGAGCTCAGCGTTGAGCCTGAAACCACACACACACACACGCACGCGCACACGCACACACACGCACACGCACACGCACACTCACACTCACACTCACACACACACACACACACACATCACACACACATCACACACACTCACACACACATCACACACACAGACACACACACACACACACATCACACACACACACACACACAGACACACACACACACACACATCACACACACACACACAGACACACACGCACACTCACACTCACACACACACACACACATCACACACACACACACACATCACACACACACACACACACATCACACACACACACATCACACACACTCACACACACATACACACACTCAAACACACTCACAAACACACACACACACACACACTTTCCCTGACCCACATTCCCTCGGTTCCCACTGGCCCCGCACAATCGGCCCTTCTGTCAGTGAAAAGGTCGTCTTGAGTTTCGCCTGCTCTCAACGTGTCGGCCGCGAGCAAAGGCCCGCCCCCGACATCACCTGGCCCCGCCCCCCCAGCACAATGCCACTCTTCTTTTGAGTCGAGGGGGGCGTGAGAAGAGGAGTCCCAGGACAGGTCAGCGATACAGGGCCTTTCTGAGAGCCACTTCTGTCCGGTCCGACCTGAGGGACGCTCGAGCGGAAAGGCCAGATCGGCAGCAAATGACCAAAAGGCCGGTCGTCTCGGATGTGCGTTTGGAAAGTGCCGAGTCCGTTTAGCGGCTGTTCAGAGCGCGTGGGGGCGGGGCAGTGGGGGCGGGGCAGTGGGGGGCGGGGCAGTGGGGGGCGGGGAAGTGTAATCTGATGAGGTCAAATGCCGCCGACACCCTGCTTGACAACGGGTTATGAATGAGTTTGACTGAAATCATGATATCTGAGCGTTTGCCAAATATGTGTTGACCTTATTCTGCCCCGCCCTCTTTCTCCTCTCGTTTCCACATATCAGGTTAAAGAAGGACTAAAGCAAGGACACGCCTTTCTTTGTGCTGGTTTATGACTCTGTAACATCTAGGGCAATATCCATGCAGAATAATAACCATTATCATCACATTATAAACAATATTTCACATTGTTTATCACATTGTGGAGTTTATATGTTCTCATACGTGTATATTTATGCGTGTGTACGATCAGTGTTTCATACGTGTATATTTATGCGTGTGTATGATCAGTGTTTCATACGTGTATATTTATGCGTGTGTATGATCAGTGTTTCATACGTGTATATTTATGCGTGTGTATGATCAGTGTTTCATACGTGTATATTTATGCGTGTGTACGATCAGTGTTTCATACGTGTATATTTATGCGTGTGTATGATCAGTGTTTCATACATGTATATTTATGCGTGTGTATGATCAGTGTTTCATACATGTATATTTATGCGTGTGTACGATCAGTGTTTCATACGTGTATATTTATGCGTGTGTACGATCAGTGTTTCATACGTGTATATTTATGCGTGTGTATGATCAGTGTTTCATACGTGTATATTTATGCGTGTGTATGATCAGTGTTTCATACGTGTATATTTATGCGTGTGTATGATCAGTGTTTCATACGTGTATATTTATGCGTGTGTACGATCAGTGTTTCATACGTGTATATTTATGCGTGTGTATGATCAGTGTTTCATACATGTATATTTATGCGTGTGTATGATCAGTGTTTCATACATGTATATTTATGCGTGTGTACGATCAGTGTTTCATACGTGTATATTTATGCGTGTGTATGATCAGTGTTTCATACGTGTATATTTATGCGTGTGTACGATCAGTGTTTCATACGTGTATATTTATGCGTGTGTACGATCAGTGTTTCATACGTGTATATTTATGCGTGTGTACGATCAGTGTTTCATACGTGTATATTTATGCGTGTGTATGATCACATGTTACACGCGTGATGAGGTTAAACGAGGACGACGCGACACTCGGGCCTGAATATTCTGAATACATCTGAATGAGCTTGTTTATCGCTCCCGAGAAGCTTATTAGAAACATCACATTTAGGAAATCACTATTCAACAATAAACCCTGAAATCACCATGGAGACGAGGGCGGAGTTACCAGAGACGCTTAGGTTTGGCATTTGTCAAGTAAATGTTTTTATTTTTCTAACCAAACGATGAGTAAAAACCAAAAATAAACTGCATCTTTGCGTAAAACCAAATATATATATAAAAGATACTGTCATGTAGAAGTAGCACTGTTTAAAGTTCACATATTATGCACATATTACAGACTTTTCATCAAAGACATTCCTAAAAGTGAATTTAGCTTCAGTCACTTTTGTTTGTGAGGTCGTCTTCTCTGAGCATTCACAAATTCCCCACAATTGTGACATCATTGGTATTTGTACTTCATTGTTGTACTTCATTGCTGTACTATTACTTATATACTTATATATATATATATATATATATATATACATATATATATATATATATATATATATATATATATACTTAAGTATATTTTTCAGGCATCTGTCCTTTACTTGAATACATTTCTGGCAAATTTTTACTTACTTACTCAACTACTACTACTTTCTTTCTTAATTTATCTGTTCTTTCTACTCTTTCAAAACGGGCAAGCTTGTGCCTGTTTGTGCCCGCCTGTGCCCACCTGTGCCCGCTTATGTCCGCCTGTGCCCACTTGTGTCCGCTTGTGTCAGATTGTGCCCGCCTGTGCCCGTCTGTGCCCGCCTGTATTTTCCTTTTCACTTGTATATTTTGTATACACTTTCATATTTACACATTTTTTACTCGGGTCAACTGGTGGTTCTTATAAAGTTGGTCAGTAGATGGCAAATCCTGATGAGGGAACAAAACATACCAAAAGAAATATACTCAAGACCTAGTGACATTTTGCCCTTCAAAGTAAAAGAACCTTTGAATGAAAGTAAAAGGATCAAAACTTCATCAAGACAAATATAAACGTACCTTGAGGATATTGAAAAAAGAAGGTCTCTAATCCCCTTTTTGACGATGTTGTGTGTGCAGGATATGGGGAGGAGTCGGACATGCAGAGCAGGAAGAGCGCGTGGGGGGCCGTGTTGGGGACTTTCGTTGCAGTAGCGGTGGTCGCTCTGGTGGTCTACGTCATCCTGAAGAAGAAACAGCAGAAAGCCTTTTCACACAGCAAACTGGAGGAGGAGTTCCCCTCAGACCCAGGTAACGCTCGCCATCAAGTTCACTACGCGAGTGCAAAAAGACAGAAGCTAATGAAACGATAGAAGCTAACCAATAGACAGAAGCTAGATTCAGCGCAGCAGGTTCATAGGTTCAGCGCAGCAGGTTCAGCGCAGTATGTTCAGCGCAGCAGGTTCAGCGCAGCAGGTTCAGCGCAGCAGGTTCAGCGCAGCAGGTTCAGCGCAGCAGGTTCAGCGCAGCAGGTTCAGCGCAGTAGGACGAGCGTTCTGCCTCTGCGTGTTTGTGTTTGATAATGTCAGATGTCGATTTGAGATGGTATTTGGAAAACGATAGCGCTTCTACCTGACATTTGCTTTTCCGCGGCTATAAATATGGCAGAAATCAATTGTCGTTTGTTGAATGTCACGCCCAAAGGCTCAGGACCTAAGACCTGCCACAAACACAAAACGTGACACCGTCGGTCCCTTAGGTGCCCTGGTTTGCCCTGTCATCCTCCTGACCTCCATAATCCTGCTCATACTCGTGTTTCTCCGTGAGCTGATGGTCCAGTTTAACTACACGTTAAAAGAAAACGTAGTATTCAGAATAATGATGTTCCTTTATAATAGCCTACATTTTTTATCAGAACATTTGAATTATTTTTACACACATGATCAATCAAGACACTTCATTCAGTATGAATAAGTCTGCACGTGTTTGTTTCCTTTAGTTCTGCGTCTGGACAACAGCGATCCTCTGGACCTCAACTTTGGCAGAGCAGCCTACTACAACCCAGGCCTACAGGGGGACAACATCCAGATGAGCCCTTTCCCATAGGAACTAAGCACCCTCAGCACGATCACCCTACACCCCAGCACCCAGGAACTAAGCACCCTCAGCCTGCATGAGCACCCTACACCCCAGCACCCAGGAACTAAGCACCCTCAGCCTGCATGAGCACCCTACACCCCAGCACCCAGGAACTAAGCACCCTTAGCCTGCATGAGCACCCTACAGCCCAGCACCCAGGAACTAAGCACCCTCAGCCTGCATGAGCACCCTACACCCCAGCACCCAGGAACTAAGCACCCTCAGCCTGCATGAGCACCCTACACCCCAGCACCCAGGAACTAAGCACCCTCAGTCTGCATGAGCACCCTACACCCCAGCACCCAGGAACTAAGCACCCTCAGCCTGCATGAGCACCCTACACCCCAGCAACCAAGTACCCAGGAACTGAACCTTCTCACCCCAGCACCCAAGAGTGGTTCCTGTGAGGAAGGGCACAGTTCACTATAGTAGATTATGCTGTCAGTGGATGTAGTACTTCTTTTTGGACACTGGGCGGAGTCATTTTGTGAAGGCAGCAAGTTTTTTTTTTATAGCGGTGACCATTGGCTTTGGGCACTAGGGGGCAGTCATTTAATTCTTAATTAGAGCCTCATATTTCATGTTTGTGCTGATTATATTTACATAAATTAACTCGTAGATGACAAGGGGGCGTGGCCAGGTTTCCAAGAAGACGTTCCGAGTCGGAAATTGACCAGAACTCGTAAAACATGACTTTCGTGAACGACTAGAGCTCAGCATCAAACTTTCCCTGTCGAGTGGGTCTGATGTTGTGTAGAAATGAAAACAATGCGTAAATAATTCTTAATGAGCAAAACGGTTTCAAAATGACATATTATATTAAACGATTCTCAAAACAAAACGATATTTTAACGACGTCATGTCCATACGTCCCGTGTTTGTACAGCCAAAAGTCAGCCATTTGAGTGTCCTGCCAAAGGGTCAAGTGCTCAGTGCGAGTGCGAAAGACGAAAGATGTTTTTATTTTAGTGTTGCTTTGGCTAATGAACAATAAAAACCCCGTTAAGACAACAAAACAAACATTTACATCAGAAATAAGGGACTAAAACTATCGTTGCCATTGATTTGAGACTAAATCTGTTTTAAGGCCGGACTGTGAAGTGCAGTACACATTAGAATCCACCAGAGGGCCCCTGCTGTATGTGAACACAACATACAGAACAGAAAAAACCCTATCAATCTAAAATGTGTGGAACGTGAAAGTGGACACTAGGTGGCGCTCTAAATGCCTTGGTTCCTATGTCACAATGTTAACCGTCCTGTTCCTGTTCCGTGGCAACGAGGGAGCGACATCAAGCAGGTTACATCACTCACCTTTAATTATGTAAGAACCACGTATGTATGTATTTACTGTATTTGCACAGCCCGTCTTCCTAGAGAATAACCGCGCCCGTCGCCAAAGCCGAGCGGCGCTGCGCGAATGAACGAGCGGCGCCGCGCGAATGCGCAACGAACAACCCGATTCCACGTTTGTCGTTACACAAGGGGAACAAACGTCAAATTCTGCCTGTCGCGAGCGCAAACAAAAAACGTCGTCGTTTTACTTATTCATATTTTTATTCCACGAGATTGTTTTGCGCGTAAACGCGGGGCGTGGCCTGGATCAAGCCGGAAGTTGGATTTAAAAGTCGTGTTTGACTTTGACTTAAGTGAAACGCTGGATGTTTCTGAAGGATATTTTGACGCTGTAGATGCTGCCCTCTAGTGTCCCCAGCATGTAGCATGGGCACTTCAGGGCACGCGGGCACTTACCCGGGGGAACTTGGAACCGTTTTGGATTTGAAAAGAAGCCGCAAGCTCGAGGCCATCGCGCCGCTAACAATGGCGCGGCTGACAATGGCGCGGCTGACAATGGCGCGGCTGACGATCGATGGCGGCGCTAACGATGGCGCCGCTGACGATCACGTGACCGTTTGCGTCTAATTCTTCTGTATCGGTGTATTTGTGTATTTACTTTGTCCTGTTGAAAGAATAACAATATTACAAAAAAGTCTCCGTGATTGACTGCGACAGAACCCGTTGGTGTCAAGAACCGAAAGTACAAATGAGGAAAGAACGCGCTTTACGGCGATTCTTCCTGTGAACGTTTCTTCGACCTGACACTTCAGAAAACTTTGCAGCGAAACAATAAGAAAGCACAAGTGAAGGCACATTTACAGTACTGCACGTTGTACTGCATTCACGGCTATTTCCGATAATCAAAATAATATCGCTTTGACGTAACCACTTTATAGTTCACAAACGGCTCATCGACCCTGAGAGGACAGAAGCCGATGCCATTGGTGTTTATTTCATTCTTTCTTCTCTTGTTTGACACGTGTAGAACGTCTGGGCTTCTTGTTTTGAGGTTGAACTTGTATTTAAGATGGAAGGACTCGCTATATTTGTACATACATGTTATGCTGTATAGTCTAAATGATAAATGAGATGCTAAAGCGATCAAACTACTTTATATGATAGTAACTGTACAATAAAATGGTTTGTAAAAAACATGTACGCGCTCGTCATTACCTGATCATAAACATCATTTGTCATAGTTTGACGCACATTATAATATTCTACCTGTAAAACCTGCTCAATAAACTGCTTCTGAATAATAATGGCCTGGTAAGAGTTTCTCCAGCTGCAGAATTCAAACTTCTGATCATTTTTTTTTTGTCTTAAAGGACAAATATTCTGCATTATTAAATCGGAGCCGAAGGACGAGAAAACATTTTTAATTTTTTTTTATCCGGGATGGAAAAACACAAAAATGGAGTAGTAAACAAAGACGGATATGCTCGTGAGTGGTATCAAACTTTAGAACTCAGTGAGTTCTAATTTTGAGTGAAGGTTTCGTGAAACAATATTGAAAGACGGCTCAGTAGCGCCACCTCAAAAATGGATTAACGTGGGGCCAATCGGAGCCCGACGCAAAAAAGTTGCAGTAAAAATATGACGCTCACTCCAAAAAGTAGTTCATGTGAGGACATGTAAAAAATGATATGATGACCCCGCCCTAAATCACACAGGAAGTCGGCCATAGTGGATCAAACCTCGTTGTACATTCGGCATCTTGAACACACGGTCACATGTCACAGGTAGAATATGACATCACACATCGGGGAAAGTCAGAATGGAGTGTTTTCGACGCTCAGAGGGGAACGGACTCTCCAGACAGGGTTAATGTAAAAAGAGTGTTTGAAGCTAAATGGTCAAAGCTCAAAAAACACGTTATAAAAACACCTGGAGTTGTATTTTGCGTCATTGACTCTTGTTACATTGATCCTGTTCAATCAATCGACCTTTAGGCGGCAGGAGTGTTTTAGTATTGTTTTGAACGATCTCATCAGAACCAACTGGATTAAATTAAAAACCAACAACGCCACTGGGGATGAATCCAGAAAAATGATTGAAATAAAGGCCACACGGGTTCGTTCATTGACAGAGGCAGAGCTGAAAATGCATAGAATTGCCAATTTAAAGTACTAATAATCCGTAGATTTGCCGGACATTGTAAAATACATTTACCTGGCCCTTACGAGACAACCCCACCTGACGACAGCCGCAGCAAACAGGAAGTGGCAGACAAGGAACGCAAGAGATACGAGAGGGAGAGAAGTGCGCCATCTGCAGGCATGATGGGCACACTGCCACATTTATATATCGAGCTCAGGTCACTTTGAGCAGTGTGAACATGTGTTCATTTCTGATGTTTGGTCGTTTAAATCGGTTTCTTGAAGATATATAACATCTGGTTTTCATGACCGCACAGTCTGCCATGTTAAAGGAGGTCATTCTTATTTTTTCAGATGTCATTTTAATAAGCATATTAATACAATTTTTGCAAGGAGCCAACTCCAAAAAGGGACATGAAGAAGAAAAGATCCTCATGTTCGGTGAGTAGAACATTTTCACCAGAGTGTTTACAGCAGGAGGAGAAACACAGTGTGAAAATACTCAGATGTCTCTATTTCACTAGAACAAAGGAAATAAAGGGAAGAATGTTATATTGTTACGGGATCTGGCAGCACCAGGACCAATGCTGTTCTTTTAGATCAGGCGCCGATGCTTTGAGAGGAGATCACGCGGTTAAAGCAGAAGTAACGTCTTTGTGAGTCTCTGCGAGGGTTAAATATGAGTTTATGGGGCGTTCGACGGGTCCATCATCGCCCCCTGCTGGCTCTGGGCGGAAAACCAGCCTCTTAACATTTGCTGACATCGACCTGGAGATGAGATTGTTTTTTGGGATATATGGCAATGTGAAATATATATATGTTTGTGATTATACTGTCTTATTACAACAAAGAAAAAAACATGTGATTAATCTGAGTTAGTCGACTGACACACATTTTTTCAAACATTTATTTATTGACAGACTTTACACAACACTTTCTGAACGTATCAAGTGGCAGCAGATTCTAAATCCACCGTGCAGAGTATGAAAAGGATCATTTCCCCAGCACCGTGAGAAACCGAGGCCGACTGAAAAGTAGGCTAAGCTGACATCCTTTTTTTTTTTTTTTACCATTTACTTGTATTTTCGGGTATTTCAGTGTTAAATTGGCTTATAAAAATGAAGCTTTGGGAGTGAATGAAAAGCATTACACGGCCTACACGGACACATCAACAAGAAAACGACTCCTTGATGCACAATCAGGATTATAACGTGGTTTAAAGCTCGCCAAAGTCAATTTTGCATAAATATGTGACCTTTGTAAAAGTTGGATCTTGCTACAGTAAGTACAGAGCGCAGCAGTGGAGCAGAGCTGAACAGATTATGCAGGAGTCGGCGCCTGGAGGAGAATTTTAAAGATCCATTATTTCAAACTGGCCTGATTTAATATAGCGGCGGAGAAGACTGAAACACCTGACATTAATGAAAGATTCACTCCACTGATGTGGTTTCAGGATCCTCCCCTTCCTCCAGGACACGCTCTGAATAATTCTGACATAAAGGATTATAAGGCGTGGCAGATCTCTGCTGATTCAGCCTCTGACACAGCTTTTATTGGAGTGTTTCAGAAACACTCTATTCTATTGGACAATAATAGTTCATTGTCGTAGGCTCAGGATGAATTCCTCGTGTCTGTTACAGTTTGACAGAGTTCAATGTTAATGCACAAGTCCAACCTCATTGTAACGTTATGTTTGAAGTACTTCAGCATTTAAACGACTAGATTTACATTCATTTCTTTAAAGGGACAGTGCATATTAATGAACATACTCTGTCCATATGTCAGAATAACGTAGTGCCCGGGAGGTCAGGAGACTCATGTTGCTACAAATGACCCGTGTTAAACACTTCAGTATCCATGGTTACAGACCTGGTTCCTCTTGAGCCAAACTCACCCGCTCTGACCTGCCCCGCCGCTGGGACGGACCAATCACGGTGCAGGATTAAGGACAAACCTAAACCAACATTAAAACAGTTGAGTTTGTGCTTTTCTTTGATGTGATTTCTCGTTCTCGTGATGCTTTGACCATTCATTTTCTTCTTCCTCTTCTCCGGGGCGGAGTCACGGGGGCAGCAGTCTAAGCAGGGACTCACAGACTTCCCTCTCCCCAGACACTTCCTCCAGCTCCTCCGGGGGGATCTCGAGGTTTCAATTTGTTTTAAGGAAACAAATATTCAATGTGCAAAAAAATAAAACAATCACAGTCTTGATAGAATTGAATGACTTCTTGAGCGTTCAGAGCGTTCTACATCAGACTTTGTGGCAATGACAGCATCGTCTGCATAAAGGGGAATATTAATGTGATTCATTATTGTATTAAAATTAAACAGGTCCAAGTATAGATCCCTGGACATCCTAAATATGGAGATTTAATATTTCTGATTGACACACAATGGGATCAGTCTGATAAATATGAAATCCTCTTTAACTTTCACCAGGGCTATTCAAATGTATTTTCCGGAAGTGCTCAACACGCTGCAACTGTAACACTTTGGAAAGCATAAAATGGAGAAACAGGACTAATCAAATGAATTATTATAACAAAGAAATGAAAAAAAAGCAATGACCACTGTAATCCTCTGACTGAAGTATTATAAATGTATTTACAAGATGGATCATGTGTTCTGGGAGTGGGATTAACAAGGTGATTTTGACTTCTTCTCACTCAAGGTCAGAATCCCACTGTGGACACAATAAGTGGAAACCTCTGGAACATTCTTCTGGCGGCAGAAAAAAAGCCATGACACAAACCCAACCCACGATTAAGGACTGAACCGACTTAACGGACATTAAGAAATGGAGAAAATTTTATTCAAACTACATTTTCAAACGCTGAAGGTTGGCACTGGTGACTCAGAACAACAGGATCACTCACAATTCACCGGGAAAACCAAACCCTGCAGCGTCGGCAGCGAAGAGGCGACGGCAGTGGAGCAGGAGGCTTCATTAAGACCACCTCACTCTCCATAATTCAACCTTTTCTTCCGTAAGTCCTGCGATTCCCCTGACGCTATCGCAGACGGCGCTCCTCTGCTGTACAACATATAACGTCATAGCGTCATAAGAAGTGTGTAACTGTCCTGCCTCTTCTGCTCCTCCACAGATCAGACTCAGAGAAATGCCCCCCACAGCTCACATGGTCCACAGAACGCCCACAGAGACAGTTTGAACTCATGCCATCGCCGCACGAGCACAATTAACAGGCCTCACGTGCCCGCCGCAGTGAGACGGCGTCGAGCTGTGTGACGAGTCCAATTCTAAACCAATTGAGATCCAATCGTTTCAAATGTAGCGTCTGGTGTTTCAATCAATCAAGGTGTTTCGATTTGGAACAGGTTTGAGCAGCTCGTGTTTGTACCACGCTGAGCTCAGACCGGTCCAGCCCCAAAGGAAGGAGCTATGACTGAAACCTGCCCGGATGCAGCCTGTGTGTTCAGTCTGATAGAAATGTATCTGCTCCTGTTTCTATGTAAACTTTGATCAGGCTTCGTGACCAAACCTCAGACAACAGCCCTGGTAACCTAGCAACACCTCACAGCAAAGATGTCTGCTTGGTCCGGAACGTCTAACAAGACAGATCCTCAAAGCGTGTCAAGAATAAGAGTATAAATAACAAGTGTCCACAGACTCTGCAGAGGCACATGTATCTCACAGCCTGCTCAGGAAAACGACATTAGAGCTTTAAACGAGCCAAACAGTCAAACATTTCAACAGAAAAGATGATCAGACTTATTCCTAACCCTCTCAAAACATTTACACATTTGGTTAGTCACATTTATGCATTTCTTCCGATGGAGAATTGAACTACTAATTCTCAGTCATTCCTCGCAACACTCTTTCTGTATTTATACTCGGGATGGGTTTGTCCTTTGTGTCGGGTACTTGCAGACTTACCGTACGGTGTGATGCGGGCTGTATTCGACAAACGGGTTCATGTGGGTCTCCTTTTCTACCCAGACCAAAGTCGGCGAGTGTAACAAGAGCATTGGTTTTAAGACATGTTCAGTGCATGATCCAAATCGCACCAAACTCGCCATTACGCCTGCCGTTACGCCCGCCGTTACGCCTGCCGCTACGCCCGCCGTTACGCCCGCCGTTACGCCCGCCGTTACGCCTGCCGCTACGCCCGCCGTTACGCCCGCCGTTACGCCCGCCGTTACGCCCCCCTGTTATGCCCCCCCGTTACACCCGCCGTTACACCCGCTGTTACACCCGCCGTTATGCCCGCCATTACGCCCCCTGTTATGCTTGCCGTTACTCCCCCCGTTACGCCCCTCGTTACGCCCCCGTTACGCCCGTCATTACGCCCCCGTTATGCTTGCCGTTACTCCCCCCGTTACGCCCCCGTTACGCCCCGTTACGCCCCTGTTACACCCGTTATTACGCCCGTCATTACACCCCCGTTATGCTTGCCGTTACGCCCCCTGTTCCGCCCCCTGTTCTGCCCCCCCCCCCCGTTCCGCCCCCCCCCGTTAAGCCCGCCATTACTTTTACAGCATACTATATAAAGCAAATTATTAAATTATCTCAGTTACAAAATAGAGTTATGTACCGTAGCTTTAACCTGAGCTTGCTTGCCTCCCCACAGACCTGACTAGTCGTACGTTGATGGTAGCATGTTGCCATTCCCATTTTCTTTCAATGTGTACAGAAAGTGAGCAATCGCAAAGCTCCCTTCTTCCTCCGTCCTGTGGCAAACGAGCCAAAGGAGTTCCTCAGGGGTCTGTCCTTGGACCACTTCTATTTACACTTTACATAAACTGAATAAGTGGTAATCTAAAACACAGTAGCATAGTATATTATACTTGTATGCAGATGATGTAGCTCCCTTTGTGACTCTACCAGAAGAGTTACAAACCTTTACCCAGGACACTGCAGCATGTGAGCAGCACAACGAGGTCACGTGACGCACTTAGACAGGAGCTCGTTTGTGAAGAAGTGCGGCAGCGGCTGATGGAGTGTGTCTAATTCTGTTGCATTAGCGGCGTCACTTTGCTGCACAGCTGTTCACAGTCGATTAATGTACAGACCAAGAGTAGGAGGCTCCTGGAGGCTCCTGGAGGCTGAAGGAGGACACTGCGCACTTTGACAAGAGTTTGACAAAATAGAACTTTTTCTATTTCAGTTTTATTTCTTCTTTTTAAGACAATATGCCTCGTAAACCCGGGCAAACCTGTAAGTCATGAGGAAACTGATGAAATAAGCTATGAGTTGAGTTACTCAAATGTTTTATAACGTACTACAACTTATAGTGTGATGATATTGAATAATTGTACTGAACTTATACCTTATTAGTTAGTTAACCTATAATAGTTGAATTTTGCAACCTTAATGACTATATTGTATTATTGTTTTCATTCATTTCTCGTTTTATTAAGTGCTAATAACACAATCACTGTCTAGACTAATCCCAAATGACCAAAAAATACAAAATGTCAAGTTCTGTTTCTTCATTTTGACAATTCAAACATAACAGATCGTAAAGTCGCTAAATGTGAGGTTTTTTTGGACCGTCTTGTTGTCGCTGTTGTTGTTGTTGTTGTCTTCAGATGTTGTTCGCTGGCTCGGGTCAGTCACAGATTCTCGGGACATTGATCCGTGGCTCGAACGGCTCCTGAATCCAAAGAAAAAGTACAAAAGAATAAGAATAAAGCAAGAAATAAATAATTTAGAAAGACGTGATAAATAAGAAATAAGTGCTCTTCACACACGGCAGTTCTTGTATTTTCAATTAGTCCATTAACACTGCCACTTTTGCCTCTCAGCTCTTAATACTTATCCTATAGGTATAACATGAACTGAGCAGGTTTTTGAATTGTCTTTTTTTCCTTGCTTGATTCTAATAAGTATTTTCTTTGGTTTTGATTTCTCTCATCATGAAACGTAAAAACTCACGTTACTGTTTGGGTGCAGTTTATGGCCGGTTTGGGGCCGGTTTGGGGCCAGTTTGGGGCTTTGGTGGAGGCGATCAGCACTCATGTGTAGAACCTTCACCCTGAAAGACAGAAGGACAAAGAAGTAGAAAAATGAAAGGGATGTAGTGCTGGACGACCGAGACGAGGAGCAGTAAGACGTGAGGTGAAGTCCAGAACATTACACTAAATGTATCTTCCTTTCACTCACATGGACCACAACCTCAGAATGAAGTTATTATTGGGGCTTCTGAGGAGGCGATTGGCACTCGGGCGTGGCAACCCACAAAGAGTACGGTTGCTGTACGCGAGAACCACTTGAATTATGGCAGAAGTCGTAGTATTATCAAATGGAAGAGGCTTGTGACGGTCACGTGGTCCAAACCAGCACTTAAAGCACTTGCCCCAAACAATGTCTCTTTAATAAATCAACGACAACGACTTACACAACTGTACGGACTCGATATCTCGGTAGTAGAGTACGCGGCGGCACTAGGATCCAGAAATAATACATCACACTTAGTGAATCAACACTAATTTGGGACAAAGTGACACTGGGGAAAGATGAGCATTTGCTTAAGTATCGTGACATTTGGAGGTTTTCCTGAGCTCGCCAAGTGACTTAACAAGCACAAGGACACAAGGACACAAGGACACAAGGACACAAGGACACAAGGACACAGGGACACAGGGACACAGGGACACAGGGACACAAGGACACAAGGACACAGGGACACAGGGACACAGGGACACAGGGACACAAGGACACAAGGGCACAAGGGCACAAGGGCACAAGGGCACAAGGACACAGGGACACAGGGACACAGGGACACAAGGACACAAGGACACAAGGACACATTGACACAAGGGCACAAGGACACAAGGGCACAAGGACACAAGGACACAGGGACACAGGGACACAGGGACACAGGGACACAAGGACACAAGGGCACAAGGGCACAAGGGCACAAGGACACAGGGACACAGGGACACAGGGACACAAGGACACAAGGACACATTGACACAATGACACAAGGACACAAGGGCACAAGGACACAAGGACACAGGGACACAGGGACACAGGGACACAGGGACACAGGGACACAGGGACACAAGGACACAAGGGAACAAGGGCACAAGGGCACAAGGACACAGGGACACAGGGACACAGGGACACAAGGACACAAGGACACAAGGACACATTGACACAATGACACAAGGGCACAAGGGCACAGGGACACAGGGACACAGGGACACAGGGACACAAGGACACAAGGGCACAAGGGCACAAGGACACAAGGACACAATGACACAAGGACACAAGGACACAAGGACACAATGACACAAGGACACAAGGACACATTGACACATTGACACAAGGACACAAGGACACAATGACACAAGGACACAATGACACAAGGACACAAGGACACATTGACACATTGACACAAGGACACATTGACACATTGACACAAGGACACAAGGACACATTGACACATTGACACAAGGACACATTGACACATTGACACAAGGACACAAGGGCACAAGGACACAAGGACACATTGACACATTGACACAAGGGCACAAGGACACAAGGACACAAGTACAAAAGGACACAAGTCCACAAGGACACAAGGACACAAGGACACAAGGACACATTGACACATTCACACAAGGACACATTGACACAAGGACACAAGGACACATTGACACAAGGACACAAGGACACAAGGACACAAGGACACATTGTCACATTGACACAAGGACACAATGACACAAGGACACAAGGACACATTGACACAAGGACACAAGGACACAAGGACACAAGGACACATTGTCACATTGACACAAGGACACAATGACACAAGGACACAAGGACACAATGACACATTGACACATTGACACAAGGACACAAGGACACAAGTACACAAGGACACAAGGACACAATGACACAATGACACAAGTACACAAGTACACAAGTACACAATGACACAAGTACACAAGGACATAAGGACACAATGACACACACAAGGACACAAGGACACAAGGACACAAGGACACAATGACAAAAGTACACAAGGACATAAGGACACAATGACACACACAAGGACACAATGACACACACAAGGACACAAGGACACAAGGACACAAGTACACAATGACACAAGGACACAAGGACACAATGACACACACAAGGACACGAGGACACAAGGACACAAGTACACAATGACACAAGTACACAAGGACATAAGGACACAATGACACACACAAGGACACAAGGACACAAGGACACAATGACACAAGTACACAAGGACACAAGGACACACACAAGGACACGAGGACACAAGGGCACAATGACACAATGACACAAGGACACAAGGACACAAGTACACAATGACACAAGTTCACAAGGACACAAGGACACAATGACACACACAAAGACACGAGGACACAAGGACACAAGGACACAATGACACACACAAGGACACGAGGACACAAGGGCACAATGACACAAGGACACGTGGTTAATTATCGTATAGTGGACGCGCTCCATTTTAAGCATAATTTATCTGTAAGTTTATCTTTTCTTGTTCTATTTGGAAATGATCCAGTGTTGCAGTGTTAGGCCCGTTCGCACTGTCCAGTCATTAAACATAAATGGACACAAACAAGAGCAGATCACGTCCGAGTATCACAGGAAACACAGGACTCAGCTGCAGAGACCAAAGGCAGCAGTAGTTGTGCTGGACACTCGGTTACTTAAAAACAAACGCATGATCTTAAACACAATACAGTAAGTTGTATTGTTATTATGGCAAAATATCTATCAGTGCGATGCCTCATATAGACCTGTCTGGATCCTGAATGTGGACTATAGTATGTGGATGTAGAATGGAACAAATACTCCCAAAGTTAATTCACATTGATCAGACAGCATTTATTAAAAGAGGCAAGGAAAGTTTATTTCTAGAGCACAATTCGTATACAAGGCAATTCAAAGTGCTTCACAACAGGAAAAAATGCATTAAAATCACAAAAACATGACAGAAATCACAAAACCTTCATTTTTATTCATTCAATTGAATAGTTTTTCTGACATTGATCATACATTTTGTCCGTGTTTAGTGATCTATTGGCTCACACTGACCCACACTCCAGGAGAACATGAGAAGATCTTTACACTTAATGAATGATAAACAACAATCCATTAGTTTGTATGATGAGAACACTTTTGAATCTATTTATTCAAAGTGCTGAACACATCTTAAATTGACCACTTAATAATAAAAATGTTGGGGCTCTTTACGATTGCGCAACATCAAGATTTAAGAATGACAGACCCAGAAAGAGGTGAGACGTGTTGAATATGCAAGTAAATGGCCTAATTTTGATTGACGTTAAATATTGAGAGAGAGCTCAGTAGTGCCACCTGTACAATCAATTTACGTGGCTGCAATTGGAGCTCTGACTCTCTCTCTCTCAACTTAAGGTAAAAAAAAGGTCATGTCAGGACATCACAAAATGATATTATGATCCCTACAGGAAGTCGGCCATATTGGATCAAACCCAATTATTAAAAAGTCACTTTTAACATCTCGTCCGACAGTTGCGCTGAAAGATTATTCATTCAATTTTAAATAGAAGCACTAGCAAGGACCACGCCCACAACAATGGAACATGAGAGAATGTTCATTGTTCAGGTGAAGATGACAGACACATGGGGTGGGGGGGTCGAGAGAGCAGAGACATTCAGAGAGGCTGGGACAGGGCTTGATAGGGCTTCTGCATAATTAGAGGTGTGGTTACAGAGTGGAGGCGTGGTTGCAGGACTAGGAGTAGGAGGTGGAGGCGTGGTCCAACTTCTTATTGGTTCATTTTCAACAAAATCACAATTTTTTGATTTTTAAAAAAAATTCAAGCTTTTTTAAACATTGTGGCATTTGACTGGACCCGATAGAGTGACACAACAGAGTGACCTGACAATACTATTTCAGGTTCTAACTTTTAATATGGCTCTCTGGCGCCCCCTTCAAATGTCATAAAACGAAATCTGCTTTACTTGGAATTGTGAGAATATTTACAGAGATGTGTTCATAGTGTGGAACAATCTCAAAGTCACATCACTCCAACTTTTATCCATTACGAGTTTAGAAATGGAAAACACGATTATTCTCGCCTGGTTAGAATTCTGAGCTACAGTATCACCACCTTCAATCTCCTTTAAAATCAGAGTCACATCAGCCCACAAACATCCCTGACCTGAGCCTGACCTGAGCCTGACCTGAGCCTGACCTGAGCCTGACCTGAGCCTGACCTGAGCCTGAAGCAAAGCCCTGACCATTACATGACTTTCCCCTCCTTATATTGACCAGTATTGACCACAACATTTGATCTCGAACTAGAACTAGGGAAACAAATGTCTGTCAATGTTAATTTCCTGAACAACTTTGAATCATTTTATCAGACGAATCATTGCAATTTAAAGCAGAAAAATATAAATATACAAATTAAAAGCCTGAATTTATCTCTAAAACAAGAATTTCTACATGTCTACGATTGGCCCAGACGTGGAGCTCTGGGTTAAACAGTCCCAAGCCCGAACAAAAAAGCTCTAAACATAACAACAATTACAAAAACAGCTCTTGGAAAATAAATGAATACTTTTGGAACACAGAACTGACTCCTCGCACCACTGCAAAACATTTATTCTCCTTCTCAGAACAGGCTGTGTCCTCATTGTGTCCTCCAGTAACAAGCGAAACACAATAACATCAGATGCCCTCAAGTTCATCTCTTCATTTCAATCAAACAAACAGCTTATTTAGTTTAGCCCATTGTGTTTCATTACAGAGCAATAAAAAGCTCATTAAAGTCTGCAGCTAATGAAAATGTGGAAATGGACTCCTGGTTTGATCCGGACACATTGTCGAGGTTGTTAAGGTCGAAGGAAACAGCCCGGGACGATCCTCTGGGAGTAAACACACGATATATGAGCACAAACAATCAATGAACACCTCCAGATGGAACTGACACTTAGTTAGTGTTTATATTGCATCTTTTTAGGAGTTTATATTGCATCTTTGTGTGCTCCGCCAAAAGCACACGGGAAAGCCCACACGGGAAAGCCCACACGGGAAAGCCCACACGGGAAAGACCACACGGGAAAGACCACACGGGAAAGCCCACACGGGAAAGCCCACACGGGAAAGGCCACACGGGAAAGGCCACACGGGAAAGCCCACACGGGAAAGACCACACAGGAAATACCACACAGGAAATACCACACGGGAAAGGCCACACGAGGAGCTCCTGCTGATAACACCATGTGAGGAGACAGAAGACCTGCTGGAGGTAGAGACGCCGTCCTCTCATGTCCTCAGGAATAAACAGACAAAATGTGCAATCAGGGATGTGTCAAGATGATTCCGTGCATGAATAATCGTGATTATTCAGGTCACAATATAATCGTAAAACTATTGATCTTGACTATTTTAGGATCAGAAAATATTTTTTTGTTTTCCCTTCAGTCATTGCAGGTAAATTAAGAGAGTCCGAAAACAATTGTATTTCTTCTTCTTTGTTTTTTGATATTTTAGAGAAAAGATCTCGTATTTTCAAAGCTAATCATTTTGAACTACTTCCATAATAAATTTGTTTGGTAAAGAGCAGTTTTCGTATAATTATTTCTTTAGTTCATTCATCTCACCCTTATCTTTATCATTTCCTGTAGCATTTCAGGATCCTTGTTTTCAGCATGTTTAGCTTCAAACAGCTGTAGTAGTCTATGTTTTCTGCCTTTGTTTTTTGGGTCAATGTGACAGCAATGATCCTCCCCCTCAAAACTGCCTTAGCTGCATCCCAGAGAATGGCCTGAGAAACCTTGCCATGATCGTTTTCCCCTCCACACGTCTGTATGTCCTTGAATTTATCGTAAAATAAATGACAGAACTCTTCTTCTTTTTATATTTTGAAAAGTATTATCTTTGGAGTGTTTGAGGGTCATATGATGAACACGTATGACTTGACGGCGCTTTGCTCAAAATGAAACAAAGCAGAAAGAGGCAGTGCACAGAACCGGCCTGTCACCGACCGCTTGTTTCCAGTCCAATTTCCAACACTGGCCCTCAGACTGCCAGCTAAACGGGAAATCTCCTGTTTCCACTTTCCACTTTGCCTCTGTGGTACAAGAATGCGCTTACAGGCTTTATTGTGTTGGTGCTGAAGGGAATACCAAATATATTAACTTCACTTAATTGCATTAAAACTGTACTTTGATATAATTAGGAATACCATCCATCCATCCATTTTCTACCGCTTGTTCCCTTTCGGGGTCGCAGGTGACTGGAGCCTATCCCAGTGACTTTGGGCCTTTGGCGGGGTATTTCCTGGGCAGTGGCCAACTCGTCGCAGGGCCAACATATAAGGGAATACCAACTATATTAACTTATATTTACTAAGTTGTGCTGAAACTGAAGGGTCCTCACACAAACCACATTCCTTGTTAAGGAGAAGCTGCAGACGAAAGGTCACCTGTGTCACCACAGCAAATGGAAAAGACCAACCCTTCATTATACTGATTGAAATGTTGTAAATTGTACGAGCGCACAGGGAAAGGGCGTGTCCGGACTGCCCGAGTAAGTCGCCGACACATTCGTTAGGGACAGAAAGGTAAGCGCTCTGTTGATCTATATTAGAATTGTACTGACAGGGATTAAACATTTGGCTGATTCTAACTATTCTGATTCTTGCCATTTGTTTCATAAACAAGCGAGCTGACAGTGGCATAGACGACTACAAAAATTCCTGTTTGTCAAAATGTGTTACCGACTTTATTTTGGATTTCCTTTTTTCCTTACAACGTTTTTTTTTTTTTTTTTTTTAGCCTCTGTCACTGTCAAAAATCACTACAAGCTTGTTGGCTAATACCGCCCAAAAATACATATGCTACTAGTGGCGCGGTTTTGCGAATAGAAGCATGGAACTGTTTCCCTGGCTAAGCACTCATCACAAAAGCGTTCAAAATCCAAATGCTGATTTTCAGGGTTGATGGAAGTGGCCCTAGACACAAGTTGGCCACTTACTCAGTCATTTCAGCCTCGACTGTAGGAAAAACGAGCCCGGATGATGCAATCGTTCTCCGTCTGTACTTGTCTCCTCTCAGGGTGACGGGGGGGACGAGGGGGACGAGGGGGATGAGGGTGACGAGGGTGCAGCGGCATTAGAGACAAACTTTGAACAAAAGATTGAATATGAAGAGGATATTGAGTGAAGTGAAGGTAGCGTGCAGAGCTGTGGGCGGATGAAGATGTTGCATGATTAGATTCCGGTCTACAGGTCTTCTCAGGACAGAGCGAGACGTCTTCTCAGGACAGAGCGAGACGTCTTCTCGGGACAGAGCGAGACGTCTTCTCGGGACAGAGCGAGACGTCTTCTCGGGACAGAGCGAGACGTCTTCTCGGGACAGAGCGAGACGTCTTCTCGGGACAGAGCTCAGGACAGAGCGAGACGTCAGCTGACGATATCCCTCTGACGATATCAAACTGACGATATCCAACTGATGATATCCCTCTGATGATATCAAACTGACGATATCCAACTGACGATATCCCTCTGACGATATCAAACTGACGATATCCCTCTGACAATATCAAACTGACGATATCCCTCTGACGATATCAAACTGACGATATCCCTCTGACAATATCAAACTGACGATATCAAACTGACGATATCCCTCTGACAATATCAAACTGACGATATCAAACTGACGATATCCCTCTGACAATATCAAACTGACGATATCCCTCTGACGATATCAAACTGACAATATCAAACTGACGATATCAAACTGACGATATCAAACTGACGATATCCCTCTGACGATATCAAACTGACGATATCAAACTGACGATATCCCTCTGACAATATCAAACTGACGATATCCCTCTGACGATATCAAACTGACGATATCCCTCTGACAATATCAAACTGACGATATCAAACTGACGATATCAAACTGACGATATCAAACTGACGATATCAAACTGACGATATCCCTCTGACGATACCTCAATCAGAAAGCTCAAATTTGCACGAATGAAACAACCGTCCCGATAACTCCACATTTTTGGAATCGTCAACTTCACTTGATTTGGAATCGTCATGACGATTTGACACGTGAAACCGGAGCTGCGCGTTATGAAAACAGAAGACTCTTTTTAAACGGCTTTTCCATCGCCGTACATTGCTCCTCATAATGAAAACAAGCGGCTGATCCCATTAGCTCCAGGAGGGATATTATTGTTGGCACAAACACGCATTTATTTATGACGCTCGCAATCTTTTATAATTCATCCCTAAATATGAATCTATGAAACATGTCGTCCCACACGCCCAGTGGGATCACTGCTCATTACAGTATCATCCTTCATTCAGAGCAATATCTCCTTCTCCTACGACTTTCATGAGCTACTCTGACTCTTCAAAATGAATAGTACTCCAGCAGTACACACAACTCACGTACTAGTATGCAGCGTATGTACTCGTATTGGGGTTAAAAACATAAATATAAACTGCATCTCTTATTGATATTCCACTGTGCGACACGTCACTTATTCAATCACAGGTGTTTTTATTGTTGGAAACACCTGAGCGTGATCGCCTCTGCACAGATATGACCTGTACCTTGGCCGGGTGACGCACGGCAGGCGGCAGAACCATGGAAACTATCAACACAGTGACAGGAAGTACATGATTAATCCTCAGTCCGAACTGCTAATTAACTCTGTCGGACGTCAGAGGAGTGGGCGGAGGTCATGGGGGCGGGGTTTAGGAGGGAGGAGCGCTCTGATTGGCCCCGTTCACAATATTCTCATTTCACTCGCATTTAAATAAACTTTAACGGACACGTATGATGCAAAATTTACTTTTATGAGTGTATAAAGTACTTCCTCTTCAAGTTTAATGAGTATATAAAGTACTTTCCCTTCAAGTTTAATGAGTATATAAAGTACTTTCCCTTCAAGTTTAATGAGTATATAAAGTACTTTCCCTTCAAGTTTAATGAGTATATAAAGTACTTTGCCTTCAAGTTTAATGAGTATATAAAGTACTTTCCCTTCAAGTTTAATGAGTATATAAAGTACTTTCCCTTCAAGTTTAATGAGTGTATAAAGTACTTTTGCTCGTGCTGCCGTGTGGCCGTGTGGTTAAAGCCGCAGCACACATGCCGGGCTCCACTTTCACCTGTCTCGTCCAATAAAACCAACGGGACAAAAACACAATAAATAAGTATATAAAAGATCGTAAAACTCTGGATCTGGCCAGTCTGTGATGTCATAAGTCGAGCTCTGAGCTTTCTAAGTTCAGACTCGTTCAGAGCCTTTCACGATGACATCATCAATTAAAATACATGGAACAGTTTCAAACGATTGAAAAAGCTCGATGACTAATTGTCTTAAAGACGTGAAATGAACCTCGTCTAATCTTAAATATGATCCTGATACTATATATATACATATATATACTATATATAGATGTTACGTACATACTATATACTGTGTAGATGTTATGTACATACTATAGCTTCAGTTGGAGGACATAAAGCAGACATTTCCTGAGGAGGAGGAAGACATGATCTGAGGGGGACGTCCTGGGACGCTCTGCTGCTGAATATATATATATACATATATATATATATATATATATATATATATACACAATACCAAACATATGTCGTGACCTTAGGAAATAATACTGTTCCAACAAATCAATTACTGCCAAAAGTACAACAGTACAACAGTACTACAGTACAAAAGTACAACAGTACAAAAGTACAAAAGTACAACAGTACAACAGTACAACAGTACAACAGTACAACAGTACTCCGGTTATGCAGTAGTAAAAGTTAGAGGAAGTTGCAGTGGTAAAAGTCCCTCAGAACCTCGAGTTCTTGTACAAAACAAAAGCAGAACAAGTTTATTACAGTGAGGTCAAAGGTCACGAGACGTTTGGGGGAAATGTGGACATAATGTAGTAGAAAAAGCTTCAGTTGTAGTCATCTGGACTCAGTTTGAAAAAATAGACGTTTCGACTCTCATCCAAGAGTCATTGTCAATAAAAGAATTTAGATCGAGAACTCCGATATTAATACTGTTCTGTGGTAAGACCCGCCCATTGGGAGGAGCCTTCCTGAAGTAGAAAGAGTTGTTTGTTTCAACAGAAACTCCCCCTTGTATCTACCGAGCTAGCCTATTCAGAATCTTAATGGGCTATTAGAATCCTCTTTGTCTTTGTGAGACCCTGGCTCAACCACCCTGAGTACCTGATTAGCATCTAAATGTCCTGGTCCTCTACCTTTCCAGGGGTTCAGTAACCCATTATAAATAACAGGAAGATTAAACCTAAGCCCTCCATTTCTGTTTAAAGAAGGTCTTTCTTTTTTAACAAAAATAGCTTCCTTGACTCCTCTTTCAAACCATCTTTTCTCCTGCTTAAAACCTTCACCTCACCGTCTTCAAACGAGTGATTAGAGGCTTCAAGATGGAGATGCACGGCGCTCTGAGGTCCTGAACTTGTATTTCTTCTGTGCTGATAAAGCCTCTTGTGCAGAGGCTGTTTTGTCTCACCTATGTAACGTTCTTTCACTTCAAGTCGCATCAGTGGAGCGCTGGGCCCAGCGTTGCGCACTGGGCGTTGCGCACTGGGTGTGACGCACTGGGCGTTGCGCACTGGGCGTTGCGCACTGGGCGTGACGCACTGGGCGTGGCGCACTGGGCGTTGCGCACTGGGTGTGGCGCACTGGGCGTGGGTAATGGGCATGAGTTAGTGGAACAGCCTCGTATCTGATGGAGACGAGGCTTTGATCGTTTTCTCAATGACTTTGATCTGAATCTGGAGAGTGGGATTGTGCCGGTCAAAGTGTTCAAGTGTTGGAGGCGTTTTTAATCTCTTTCTGACAAAAACACAATCAGATGGTTTTGAAACAACCTCAAAAACAAAATACTTTGTACTATTTTGAAATATTTTCTTTGATCTTAATGTGAAGGTTTTATATGATGCATTTCCGAGCCTTTTGAACTATGATGGGACTAAAATGGTCACAAATGGTAAAAATGCACTCAAAGGACGATCGCGGGACCACGAGACCACTCTAGGACCACTCCAGGACCACTCTAGGACCACTCTAGGACCACTCCAGGACCACTCCAGGACCACTCCAGGACCACTCTAGGACCACTCTAGGACCACTCCAGTACCACTCCAGGACCACTCCAGGACCACTTCAGGACCACTCCAGGACCACTCCAGGACCACTCCAGGACCACTCTAGGACCACTCTAGGACCACTCTAGGACCACTCCAGGACCATTCCAGGACCACTTCAGGACCACTCCAGGACCACTCTAGGACCACTTCAGGACCACTCCAGGACCACTCCAGGACTACTCAAGGACCACTCTAGGACCACTTCAGGACCACTCTAGGACCACTCTAGGACCACTCCAGGACCACTCCAGGACCACTTCAGGACCACTCCAGGACCACTCCAGGACTACTCAAGGACCACTCTAGGACCACTTCAGGACCACTCTAGGACCACTCTAGGACCACTCCAGGACCACTCCAGGACCACTTCAGGACCACTCCAGGACCACTCCAGGACCACTCAAGGACCACTTCAGGACCACTCCCCCTTTCACACACTTTCATAACCCGGGGGGGCAATAACCCGGGGGGGGGGGGGGGGGGCAATAACCCTGCTCAGTGCACTGCAAAAACAATATTACAAGTATAAATACTGAACCCGGTTTTTGAGTGAATGTTTTGTCTCAGATCTGAGAGATGGGAACCAATAGTGAACGTGATAATTTCTGGTTTCGAGGGTAAAGGGAAGTCACACTTGGGGGCCCGGGACCGCACAACGTAATCCTTCTTCTGGTCGTATGACCACAGGGCTGCGACCTCCAGAGACAATAGGTTTTTCACAGACGTAAAAGCTGTTTTCAGCTCCAGGGAAACAGTGACGTGTTGTTCACATGAACATTTCACACAAATCGACTTTAGAGCATATTTTAGCGGAGATACTTTTCCCTGGTTCTCCAGAGGCCCCGCTGGACTGGAAGTGTAATTACAATTGAAGTGTTGACCACGTGGGAAAAAGAGGGAAAAGTGGGTGGGGCAGAATATGATCAATATAAAAAATAACAGCAACAGAATAATAATGTGATACAAACATTGTCCATGCCATTGCTTTTTTTCAATTTAGCAATGGTGGTTGTTTTGCTTTCTTTTCAGGATCATAAATGATGCTAGAACGCTCCACATCATTTATGGGTCTGAAGTGACTCGTCAAGTCGCCAGAGATGAATCAATGTGGTCAAGAGGGACCAGTGGACTTACGGAAAAGACTCCAGTGAGCGCTGAACTGTTTCAGGCAATTGGCAGCTAATGCTAATGCTGTGGCTACATGCTAATAAACGTAAACCTACATGCAGACAGTTTTAACGAGTCTAACTGTCTTTAGCACCGTTTTTTCTCATAGCAGAGACGGGTAAGAGCAAGCGGTGACGTCTTCAAAATGACGGTAACTGCATGCTAGTCGTTGTTAGCTTTATTGTGGTGGTGAAACTTGCTCGATTTCTGTTAAAAAGTTGTGAAAACCACTTCTAAACTCATCACGGTGAATCGTTACGATGCTCTGAATGCATTAGGTAAGTGCACCGCTGCAAGAGTCAATGAACTAATTCTGTTTTTTCAAAGAATACCACACCGAGCAGTCCCTCCATCGTGTTCACGAGCACTCTGAACTCTAACCGGCCCATCTGGAGCCTGGATAGGTCCCATAGGTCCCATCTGGAGCCTGGATAGGTCCCATCTGGAGCCTGGATAGGTCCCATAGGTCCCATCTGGAGCCTGGATAGGTCCCATCTGGAGCCTGGATAGGTCCCATAGGTCCCATCTGGAGCCTGGATAGGTCCCATCTGGAGCCTGGATAGGTCCCATCTGGAGCCTGGATAGGTCCCTTCTGGAGCCTGGATAGGTCCCATCTGGAGCCTGGATAGGTCCCATCTGGAGCCTGGATAGGTCCCTTCTGGAGCCTGGATAGGTCCCATCTGAAGCCTGGATAGGTCCCTTCTGGAGCCTGGATAGGTCCCATCTGGAGCCTGGATAGGTCCCATCTGGAGCCTGGATAGGTCCCTTCTGGAGCCTGGATAGGTCCCATCTGGAGCCTGGATAGGTCCCATCTGGAGCCTGGATAGGTCCCTTCTGGAGCCTGGATAGGTCCCATCTGAAGCCTGGATAGGTCCCTTCTGGAGCCTGGATAGGTCCCATCTGAAGCCTGGATAGGTCCCATCTGGAGCCTGGATAGGTCCACCCACTAGCCAAACCATCAGTTTGGTTGTGTTCTCTCTCACTTCCTCTCTCACTTCCTCTCTCACTTCCTCTCACACTTCCTCTCACACTGATACAAACCTAATCCAAACTCGCCTCCATCGCGCAGCAGTTTATTGGTTCGACGGCACAACATTAGGAGTAGAGCCAGTTTCCCCTCAGCCATGCGGAGTCGCCGTGCGGAGGTCGCCGGTACAGATGACTATACAAGAGCGTGCAATGTGAGGACCATTGCTCCATCTTGTTTAAATGGCGGTGTCCAGTTTAAATGGCGGTGTCCAGTCACATTCAGCTGAAGCCACTGAACACGGGGCTCAGGAAGATGGGCCGAGCGACTGTGGACGACTCGAACGTTACATCTTGACAAAAGCAAAGGCAGAACTGGTCTAAATGCAAATAATGGCAGGTCTAGTGGCTCCTGTCCAGATGATAGAGATTTATTGTGTCTCTATAAAGGTCTAAATCGCTCTTGAGAGTGTGACCAGAACCTTCCGAGTCGTGATGGAACTACAGTAAGAGTACTGTACTGAGGACAATAGTACAAGTACTGATGGAACTACAGTAAGAGTACTGTACTGAGGACAATAGTACAAGTACTGATGGAACTACAGTAAGAGTACTGTACTGAGGACAATAGTACAAGTACTGATGGAACTACAGTAAGAGTACTGTACTGAGGACAATAGTACAAGTACTGATGGAACTACAGTAAGAGTACTGTACTGAGGACAATAGTACAAGTACTGATGGAACTACAGTAAGAGTACTGTACTGAGGACAATAGTACAAGTACTGATGGAACTACAGTAAGAGTACTGTACTGAGGACAATAGTACAAGTACTGATGGAACTACAGTAAGAGTACTGTACTGAGGACAATAGTACAAGTACTGATGGAACAGCTGCTGCTGCTGCTGCTGCTGCTGCTGCTGCTGCTGCTGCATTGTATCACCTTCTCTCTGAAGTAAGCTGACAAAAGAAGATTCAAGATATACAAACAAACAAATAAACACAATATATATATATATATATATATATTTTGATTGAGGAGCCACATGATCTTTATCAGATTGATTTGACCTTTTCAGATTCAATCTAAGGTTAGATAAGTTATCAAGACTATGTTTTAAATCATCTTCTTCTGCTTCATACAACAACCTTTATACAAGGTTTTTATGGTATTGATAAAGTCTCGAGGGAAACAAGACGGTTCAAGCGCTTTAACCTCAGGACCATTCAAGGTCAAAGCCTTTTCTGTGTTACACTGTTTGTGTATTATATTCATGATATACATGTTTGTGTATTATATTCATGATATACATGTTTGTGTATTATATTCATGATATACATGTTTGTGTATTATATTCATGATATACATGTTTGTGTATTATATTCATGATATACATGTTTGTGTATTATATTCATGATATACATGTTTGTGTATTATATTCATGATATACATGTTTGTGTATTATATTCATGATATACATGTTTGTGTATTATATTCATGATATACATGTTTGTGTATTATATTCATGATATACATGTTTGTGTATTATATTCATGATATACATGTTTGTGTATTATATTCATGATATACATGTTTGTGTATTATATTCATGATATACATGTTTGTGTATTATATTCATGATATACATGTTTGTGTATTATATTCATGATATACATGTTTGTGTGTTGTAGCAGGAATAAACACTGATTATGATGAATAATTCTGGGTAAAATTGATGCCAGTCCATTCTTCATTGTTTTGGTTTGATTATATTTTTGTTAATCAAAGTGATTGGTCCAGAGTCTGGACCAATCACAGAGACTGAAATATTAGACTATTTATGAAATATTAGACTCATTCACTGTATTTAAAGAACCACCTCCAGAACCAGGAGCCAAACGTGTGTCCAGAATGTGTCAAACTCGCTGGGAATGTTTTAAATAAGGATTTGATTTGTATGAGTGAAGGTCTCTGAAGGTCACGACCTTCAGTTCTATATTTCAGATGCAGAAGGTTTTTGCCGTGGAAACAGGAGCTCCACTGAAGGTCTCGTGACATCGTGCTGAGCGTCGCAGTGACAGGATCATGTTGACTCCCTGACGCCCGGGGTACCACACGGTTGCTAGGTAACAGCGTGATGCCAGGATTTACCACCAGGAAATAAAATATGAACCTAAAATGGTTGTGAAACTGGGATACATTTTGTAAAATCTTGTGCTAAATTGAATGTGTTTCAGTTCGATGTGTCGTCCGAGCTGAACCGAGACCAGAGCAGGAAATCCACAAATAATGAACTTGTCTCGGTGATTCGATGCAGCACAGAACAATGAACAGGTCAAACAGAGAGAATTTAAATCTACTATGGGATAAATATAGCAATAAGCTATAAGATAAAAAATAAGAATAGAAAATAGGTTTAATATGTACACAAATGTACAGTGGAGTTTATGTAGTGCAGAGAGTGAACAGTGAGTGAAATTATTGTTAAAGTGACAACATCTTGTTGCGATCATTGTGTTTCTTGTAATATTGATACTTTTGTGATATATTGTGCTGCGGGGGAGTTTTGTCTGTTCTCATTGAAGCCAGTTTTATTAAATAGATGATCTTTCTTCTTATGTGACTGCCAAGCCAACCTGTGAATTCAATATTTCCCTTTACATATTCCTCTGATTCCTCTGCCTGATGTGTGTGATTTGAGGTCCAGGGCCGTAACATTAGTCTGAAATGGCACTTTTCCAGATGCTCAGTAAACAGTGGCGTGCATTACTCGCTCACGTGCAGGTCTAACGTGGAGTCGCACCGTCTCATCTCCAGAGTGCGACGTGCAGTGAAAAGATGAAGCGCGACGCTGAAAGAACACGCTGCTGGTGGTGGAGTCGTGTGGAGCAGGTTCACGTCACTGCTTCTCCTTCCTCGGCCTCGGCCCCATTTCATGCTGCACTGTCCTGTCACATAAAGGCTACCGGCCAAGAACCCGCTTTAATAGAAAACTGTTTTGAACCGATAATCTGCTTCTCTCTGAAAGGAATGGCTCAGCGCTTGATCCTTTTGGAAAGAGGACAATCCTGTTGAGGACAATGACACGAGGAAGTGTTCTGGAGCATTCATGAGTTACATCCACCACAAACAACAGAAGACAAGTGTTTGAGAGTTCACCTCAGGGACACTGTCATTACTGCCACGCCCTGAAGCTTATCTTAGAGTGGAGAAACTATTAAAGTGTTAAAGGCGAGTGCCACAGTCTGCACCTGTAACAGCTCAACACGTGTCAATGTGAAAGCTGCTTTATAGAACCTCTTTCATGACACTCAAAGACCTTTACAGTGCATTATTCATTCACTCCACATTCAATGGAGGTAAGCTACAATTTAAGCCACAGCTGCCACGGGGGAGACTGGCAGAAGCAAGGCTGCCAATCTGTGCCATCGGCCTCTCCGACACCAACCAGTCATGCACTTTCATGCTCTCAGGACACAATGACACTGTTTGGGTGGAGGATTGATGCCATTGGCTGCTGAGCTCCGCTGCCTCACATCCTCACAGCAACTGAAATAATGTATTATTTACAGAGCTACATGGTTCAGATGGTAAAGTTAGGGTTTGGGGTGGATAACCTGATGTGGAGCTGCAGGGGCTGCAGCTGGACCCTTCTCTTTGTCCCCTTCACTGACCAGGGCCTGGTCAAGGCTTGGATGACCAGAGCCTGGTCATGCTCAGCTTCTGAGAATGGACAAGAATGGAGAATTACAAGATGGCCACATCTACTAATTAATATCTGTAATATCTAGTGAACACACACACTGCGCCACACACTGTGCAGCACTGCTGCTGCTCCCAGGGCAGCAGGTGCTCCCAGGGCAGCAGGTGCTCTGATGGGCACCACCTGACCAGGCAGTTTGGACTGAATGACAGAATCAGCTCTTTGTGCACAGGCAGCTCTGCTGTACAAACCACAGTTTAAACAGACTCAGACAGAGGTTTAAACTCCACATTCACATTCTTTGATCCACAAGGAGCAGAATGGAATTTAGATGACAAAAAATGGCTTCATATTCAAGTAGAAACAGTGAAAAACAGAGAATAAAACAAGACGTGATGCGTTGAGCTCCACAGAGCTGACTCTGCAGAATGTGCAAAGCCAAAGTGTTCTACTTCTTAAACAGTCTGAATCATAAATGCAAGAGAAAGTGTCAATAGTTTGCCCCCTGTAGTTTTTATACAGTCTCAATGTGAGAAGAGCAGGACAAAGCCCCTTAAGGAGTGTGATTCAAGCAATATATAAAATATATACCTGTGGAAGCACTTTCCTCGACTAGAGTGGATTCGCTGCGCAGTCGCAGGGCAGTGCAGTCGTGGGGCAGAGCAGTCGTGGGGCAGAGCAGTCGTGGGGCAGTGCATTCGTGGGGCAGTGCAGTTGTGGGGCAGAGCAGTCGTGGGGCAGAGCAGTCGTGGGGCAGTGCATTCGTGGGGCAGTGCAGTTGTGGGGCAGAGCAGTCGTGGGGCAGTGCAGTCGTGGGGCAGTGCAGTTGTGGGGCAGAGCAGTCGTGGGGCAGAGCAGTCGTGGGTCAGTGCAGTCGTGGGGCAGTGCAGTTGTGGGGCAGAGCAGTCGTGGGGCAGAGCAGTCGTGGGGCAGTGCATTCGTGGGGCAGAGCAGTCGTGGGGAAGTGCAGTCGTGGGGAAGTGCAGTCGTGGGGCCGTCGCAATCGTGGGGCAGTGCAGTCGTGGGGCCGTCGCAGTCGTGGGGCAGTGCAGTCGTGGGGCCGTCGCAGTTGTGGGGCAGTCGTGGGGCCGTCGCAGTTGTGGGGCAGTCGTGGGGCTAAGCAGTCGTGGTGCAGAGTACTCGCGGGGCAGAGCAGTTGTGGGGCAGCGCAGTGGAGCGTGCACATGGCAGACAGGATGATGAGGTCTGGTGCAGTGAGGCCGCAGCAGGATTACGTGCCACTAATGGGATTTTAATGTAAGGCCAAGTTTATTAGATGTCAAACACCAAAGAGCTGAGTGGATTTGGGAGTTGAGTTCACCTCTGTCTGCTCATGTCATGTTCTGCAGCTCTCATGTGGGACTCGCCGGGAAATAAAAGCATTACAACCCCAACTGGAGCCCTATGTTCTCACTCTAAAGCTGAATTAGCTCTAGTTTATTCTATATGTGATTGTGGTCGAGTGGAAGATGTGCAAACGGTCGCTCCATCCTGCGAGGAACAAGGACTGACACGCAAACAACCTGTGCAGAAGGAAAGTAACAAAAATAAAGTCTCATGTACTGAAGTGATGGTTATAAAGGGGAAAGAAGAAGGACCTAAAATACCTTCAAGTGATCGCGACATCTTTCCCCCGTGTTTCTACTCTTGGCTGCTCCCTGTGTAATCCTCTTCCTGTTTCAGAGCAGATAGTGAGGACAATTCCACCCGTCGCACTCATTCATCAACATTTTGCAGTGAAAATGGTGTAAATTTGTGTGCATATTTCTCCGTGCACCAGAAGTGGCGTGGTGTTTATGAGTCTTGTGCGCACAGCTCTGGTTTTGGTGCACGCACGAGCTGATAAATGCGGCGGGTGAAAATCGGCATCATTTGAATAAAACGCCCCAAAATATTCATGTTTCAAATGGCCCACGAGATTCACGGCGTGTGTGCAGAGAATACAGCAAAAGGCAGCGTTTATCTGAACAGGAAATCACAGAGAACTGCAAGACTTAAGTTGTTTTGTCTCAGTGGAAAACACAGAAAATAAACCTAATTACACTGGGCTTTAAGGGGCTTTAAGGGGCTTTGTGTCTTTACTTTTCCTGGACGTGGACCTAGCAGTGTTCCTCACTGTTCACAGGGGAATAGCGGCCCCGGGGAACATAGGGCTGACCCCTTTGTCCCTCTGAACAGTTTCAAGTTCCTCTGCCTTGTAAAAGGCCTGTTCTAGGGTTGCTAAATTAGGCTTTTTAAAGATAAAGGTAAAGATAAAGATAAAGGTAAAGATAAAAGTAAAGATAAAGGTAAAGATAAAAGTAAAGATAAAGATGAAGGTAAAGATAAAGGTAAAGATAAAGGTAAAGATAAAAGTAAAGATAAAGATGAAGGTAAAGATAAAGGTAAAGATAAAGATAAAGATAAAAGTAAAGATAAAGATGAAGGTAAAGATAAAGGTAAAGATAAAGATGAAGGTAAAGATAAAGGTAAAGATAAAGGTAAAGATAAAAATAAAGATAAAGATGAAGGTAAAGATAAAGGTAAAGATAAAGATAAAGATAAAGGTAAAGATAAAGATGAAGGTAAAGATAAAGGTAAAGGTAAAGATAAAGGTAAAGATAAAGATGAAGGTAAAGGTAAAGATAAAGGTAAAGATAAAGGTGAAGGTAAAGATAAAGGTAAAGATAAAGATGAAGGTAAAGATAAAGGTAAAGATAAAGATAAAGGTAAAGGTAAAGGTAAAGATAAAGGTAAAGATAAAGGTAAAGGTAAAGATAAAGGTAAAGATAAAGATGAAGGTAAAGATAAAGGTAAAGATAAAGATGAAGGTAAAGATAAAGGTAAAGGTAAATATGAAGGTAAAGATAAAGATGAAGGTAAAGATAAAGGTAAAGGTAAATATGAAGGTAAAGATAAAGATGAAGGTAAAGATAAAGGTAAAGATAAAGGTAAAGATAAAAGTAAAGATAAAGATGAAGGTAAAGATAAAGGTAAAGATAAAGGTAAAGATAAAAGTAAAGATAAAGATGAAGGTAAAGATAAAGGTAAAGGTAAAGATAAAGGTAAAGATAAAGATAAAGGTAAAGATAAAGATAAAGGTAAAGATAAAGATAAAGGTAAAGATAAAGATGAAGGTAAAGATAAAGGTAAAGGTAAAGATAAAGGTAAAGATAAAGATGAAGGTAAAGATAAAGATAAAGGTAAAGGTAAAGATAAAGGTAAAGATAAAAGTAAAGATAAAGATGAAGGTAAAGATAAAGATGAAGGTAAAGATAAAGATAAAGGTAAAGATAAAGGTAAAGATAAAGATGAAGGTAAAGGTAAAGATAAAGGTAAAGATAAAGGTGAAGGTAAAGATAAAGGTAAAGATAAAGATGAAGGTAAAGATAAAGGTAAAGATAAAGATAAAGGTAAAGGTAAAGGTAAAGATAAAGGTAAAGATAAAGGTAAAGGTAAAGATAAAGGTAAAGATAAAGATGAAGGTAAAGATAAAGGTAAAGATAAAGATGAAGGTAAAGATAAAGGTAAAGGTAAATATGAAGGTAAAGATAAAGATGAAGGTAAAGATAAAGGTAAAGGTAAATATGAAGGTAAAGATAAAGATGAAGGTAAAGATAAAGGTAAAGGTAAAGATAAAGATAAAGGTAAAGATAAAAGTAAAGATAAAGATGAAGGTAAAGATAAAGGTAAAGATAAAGGTAAAGATAAAAGTAAAGATAAAGATGAAGGTAAAGATAAAGGTAAAGATAAAGATAAAGATAAAAGTAAAGATAAAGATGAAGGTAAAGATAAAGGTAAAGATAAAGATGAAGGTAAAGATAAAGGTAAAGATAAAGGTAAAGATAAAAGTAAAGATAAAGATGAAGGTAAAGATAAAGGTAAAGATAAAGATAAAGGTAAAGATAAAGATGAAGGTAAAGATAAAGGTAAAGGTAAAGATAAAGGTAAAGATAAAGATGAAGGTAAAGGTAAAGATAAAGGTAAAGATAAAGGTGAAGGTAAAGATAAAGGTAAAGATAAAGATGAAGGTAAAGATAAAGGTAAAGATAAAGATAAAGGTAAAGGTAAAGGTAAAGGTAAAGATAAAGGTAAAGGTAAAGATAAAGGTAAAGATAAAGATGAAGGTAAAGGTAAAGATAAAGATGAAGGTAAAGATAAAGGTAAAGGTAAATATGAAGGTAAAGATAAAGATGAAGGTAAAGATAAAGGTAAAGGTAAATATGAAGGTAAAGATAAAGATGAAGGTAAAGATAAAGGTAAAGATAAAGGTAAAGATAAAAGTAAAGATAAAGATGAAGGTAAAGATAAAGGTAAAGATAAAGGTAAAGATAAAAGTAAAGATAAAGATGAAGGTAAAGATAAAGGTAAAGATAAAGGTAAAGATAAAGGTAAAGATAAAGATAAAGGTAAAGATAAAGATAAAGGTAAAGATAAAGATGAAGGTAAAGATAAAGGTAAAGGTAAAGGTAAAGATAAAGGTAAAGATAAAGATGAAGGTAAAGATAAAGGTAAAGGTAAAGATAAAGGTAAAGATAAAAGTAAAGATAAAGATGAAGGTAAAGATAAAGATGAAGGTAAAGATAAAGATAAAGGTAAAGATAAAGGTAAAGATAAAGATGAAGGTAAAGATAAAGGTAAAGGTAAAGATAAAGGTAAAGATAAAAGTAAAGATAAAGATGAAGGTAAAGATAAAGGTAAAGATAAAGATAAAGGTAAAGATAAAGGTAAAGATAAAGATAAAGGTAAAGATAAAGATGAAGGTAAAGATAAAGGTAAAGGTAAAGGTAAAGATAAAGATAAAGGTAAAGATAAAGATGAAGGTAAAGATAAAGGTAAAGGTAAAGATGAAGGTAAAGATAAAGATGAGGGTAAAGATAAAGGTAAAGATAAAGATAAAGGTAAAGATAAAGATAAAGATAAAGATAAAGGTAAAGATAAAGATAAAGGTAAAGATAAAGATAAAGGTCTTCTGCTGCTCCAGGATGAGCCTGCAGCAGATTCAATCACACTGTGTCTCTCAAGCTGCTCTGCATTATCTGCTCAAAGTCATAAAACTAAACCTTAACTGAATCAAAATAATGTAACAGTGACAGACTGAACAGCACTTCAGGAAAGACTCTGTGCAGTGTCTGTGTTATTAGCAGTGACTCTGTGCAGTGTCTGTGTTGTTAGCAGTGACTCTGTGCAGTGTCTGTGTTATTAGCAGTGACTCTGTGCAGTATCTGTGTTGTTAGCAGTGACTCTGTGCGGTGTCTGTGTTATTAGCAGTGACTCTGTGCAGTGTCTATGTTATTAGCGATTACTCTGCAGTGTCTGTGTTATTAGCAGTGACTCTGTGCAGTGTCTATGTTATTAGCAGTGACTCTGTGCGGTGTCTGTGTTATTAGCGATTACTCTGCAGTGTCTGTGTTATTAGCAGTGACTCTGTGCAGTGTCTTTGTTATTAACAGTGACTCTGTGCAGTGTCTGTGTTATTAGCAGTGACTCTGTGCAGTGTCTGTGTTATTAGCGGTGACTCTGTGCAGTGTCTGTGTTATTAGCGATTACTCTGCAGTGTCTGTGTTATTAGCAGTGACTCTGTGCAGTGTCTTTGTTATTAACAGTGACTCTGTGCAGTGTCTTTGTTATTAACAGTGTCTCTGTGCAGTGTCTGTGTTATTAGCGGTGACTCTGTGCAGTGTCTATGTTATTAGCAGTGACTGTGCAGTGTCTGTGTTATTAGCGGTGACTCTGTGCAGTGTCTATGTTATTAGCGGTGACTCTGTGCAGTGTCTATGTTATTAGCAGTGACTCTGTGCAGTGTCTGTGTTATTAGCATTGACTGTGCGGTGTCTGTGTTATTAGCGGTGACTCTGTGCAGTGTCTGTGTTATTAGCGATTACTCTGCAGTGTCTGTGTTATTAGCAGTGACTCTGTGCAGTGTCTGTGTTATTAGCAGTGACTGTGCAGTGTCTGTGTTATTAGCGGTGACTCTGTGCAGTGTCTATGTTATTAGCAGTGACTCTGTGCAGTGTCTGTGTTATTAGCAGTGACTCTGTGCAGTGTCTGTGTTATTAGCGGTGACTCTGTGCAGTGTCTATGTTATTAGCAGTGACTCTGTGCAGTGTCTGTGTTATTAGCAGTGACTGTGCGGTGTCTGTGTTATTAGCGGTGACTCTGTGCAGTGTCTGTGTTATTAGCAGTGACTCTGTGCAGTGTCTGTGTTATTAGCAGTGACTCTGTGCAGTGTCTGTGTTATTAGCAGTGACTCTGTGCAGTGTCTGTGTTATTAGCAGTGACTCTGTGCAGTGTCTGTGTCATTAGCAGTGACTCTGTGCAGTGTCTGTGTTATTAGCAGTGACTCTGTGCAGTGTCTGTGTTATTAGCAGTGACTGTGCAGTGTCTGTGTTATTAGCGGTGACTCTGTGCAGTGTCTATGTTATTAGCAGTGACTCTGTGCAGTGTCTGTGTTATTAGCAGTGACTCTGTGCAGTGTCTGTGTTATTAGCAGTGACTCTGTGCAGTGTCTATGTTATTAGCAGTGACTCTGTGCAGTGTCTATGTTATTAGCAGTGACTGTGCGGTGTCTGTGTTATTAGCGGTGACTCTGTGCAGTGTCTGTGTTATTAGCAGTGACTCTGTGCAGTGTCTGTGTTATTAGCAGTGACTCTGTGCAGTGTCTGTGTCATTAGCAGTGACTGTGCGGTGTCTGTGTTATTAGCGGTGACTCTGTGCAGTGTCTGTGTTATTAGCAGTGACTCTGTGCAGTGTCTGTGTTATTAGCAGTGACTCTGTGCAGTGTCTGTGTTATTAGCAGTGACTCTGTGCAGTGTCTGTGTTATTAGCAGTGACTCTGTGCAGTGTCTGTGTCATTAGCAGTGACTCTGTGCAGTGTCTGTGTTATTAGCAGTGACTCTGTGCAGTGTCTGTGTTATTAGCAGTGACTGTGCAGTGTCTGTGTTATTAGCGGTGACTCTGTGCAGTGTCTATGTTATTAGCAGTGACTCTGTGCAGTGTCTGTGTTATTAGCAGTGACTCTGTGCAGTGTCTGTGTTATTAGCGGTGACTCTGTGCAGTGTCTATGTTATTAGCAGTGACTCTGTGCAGTGTCTGTGTTATTAGCAGTGACTGTGCGGTGTCTGTGTTATTAGCGGTGACTCTGTGCAGTGTCTGTGTTATTAGCAGTGACTCTGTGCAGTGTCTGTGTTATTAGCAGTGACTCTGTGCAGTGTCTGTGTCATTAGCAGTGACTCTGTGCAGTGTCTGTGTTATTAGCAGTGACTCTGTGCAGTGTCTGTGTCATTAGCAGTGACTCTGTGCAGTGTCTATGTTATTAGCAGTGACTCTGTGCAGTGTCTGTGTTATTAGCAGTGACTCTGTGCAGTGTCTGTGTTATTAGCGGTGACTCTGTGCAGTGTCTATGTTATTAGCAGTGACTCTGTGCAGTGTCTGTGTTATTAGCAGTGACTGTGCGGTGTCTGTGTTATTAGCGGTGACTCTGTGCAGTGTCTGTGTTATTAGCAGTGACTCTGTGCAGTGTCTGTGTTATTAGCAGTGACTCTGTGCAGTGTCTGTGTCATTAGCAGTGACTCTGTGCAGTGTCTGTGTTATTAGCAGTGACTCTGTGCAGTGTCTGTGTTATTAGCAGTGACTCTGTGCAGTGTCTGTGTTATTAGCAGTGACTCTGTGCAGTGTCTGTGTTATTAGCAGTGACTCTGTGCAGTGTCTGTGTCATTAGCAGTGACTCTGTGCAGTGTCTGTGTTATTAGCAGTGACTCTGTGCAGTGTCTGTGTCATTAGCAGTGACTCTGTGCAGTGTCTGTGTTATTAGCAGTGACTCTGTGCAGTGTCTGTGTCATTAGCAGTGACTCTGTGCAGTGTCTGTGTTATTAGCAGTGACTCTGTGCAGTGTCTGTGTCATTAGCAGTGACTCTGTGCAGTGTCTATGTTATTAGCAGTGACTGTGCAGTGTCTGTGTCATTAGCAGTGACTCTGTGCAGTGTCTCCAGCCTCAGAATGCGTCACAACAGCAGCAGCAGAAGTGGTACAAAGAGCTGTCAGCACCTGTCGTCTCTCGGGTTTAATCCTGGACAGAGCCAAAGACCCCAAAACCAATTATGTGATTCTGTGTCAAACCCCCACGTCAGAGCTGCAGGCGCTCAATCCTCAAGGTCCAACACATGTCACACTTTCACACTGCGCTGCTGGTGTTTTGTGCTTTTGCACGGCCAAAACTCATGACTGCAGCATTATAACTCATGACTGCAGCAGCATAATAACTCATGACTGCAGCAGCATTATAACTCATGACTGCAGCATTATGACTCATGACTGCAGCATTATGACTCATGACTGCAGCATTATGACTCATGACTGCAGCATTATAACTCATGACTGCAGCATTATAACTCATGACTGCAGCATTATAACTCATGACTGCAGCATTATAACTCATGACTGCAGCATTATAACTCATGACTGCAGCAGCATTATAACTCATGACTGCAGCAGCATTATAACTCATGACTGCAGCATTATGACTCATGACTGCAGCATTATGACTCATGACTGCAGCATTATAACTCATGACTGCAGCATTATAACTCATGACTGCAGCATTATAACTCATGACTGCAGCATTATGACTCATGACTGCAGCATTATAACTCATGACTGCAGCATTATAACTCATGACTGCAGCATTATAACTCATGACTGCAGCAGCATTATAACTCATGACTGCAGCAGCATTATAACTCATGACTGCAGCATTATGACTCATGACTGCAGCATTATGACTCATGACTGCAGCATTATGACTCATGACTGCAGCATTATAACTCATGACTGCAGCATTATAACTCATGACTGCAGCATTATAACTCATGACTGCAGCATTATGACTCATGACTGCAGCATTATAACTCATGACTGCAGCATTATAACTCATGACTGCAGCATTATAACTCATGACTGCAGCAGCATTATAACTCATGACTGCAGCAGCATTATAACTCATGACTGCAGCATTATGACTCATGACTGCAGCATTATGACTCATGACTGCAGCATTATGACTCATGACTGCAGCATTATAACTCATGACTGCAGCATTATAACTCATGACTGCAGCATTATAACTCATGACTGCAGCATTATGACTCATGACTGCAGCATTATAACTCATGACTGCAGCATTATAACTCATGACTGCAGCAGCATTATAACTCATGACTGCAGCATTTTAACTCATGACTGCAACATTATGACTCATGACTGCAGCATTATAACTCATGACTGCAGCATTATAACTCATGACTGCAGCAGCATTATAACTCATGACTGCAGCATTATAACTCATGACTGCACCATTATAACTCATGACTGCAGCATTATAACTCATGACTGCAGCATTATAACTCATGACTGCAGCATTATAACTCATGACTGCAGCAGCATTATAACTCATGACTGCAGCATTATGACTCATGACTGTAGCATTATAACTCATGACTGCAGCATTATAACTCATGACTGCAGCATTATGACTCATGACTGCAGCATTATAACTCATGACTGCAGCATTATAACTCATGACTGCAGCATTATGACTCATGACTGCAGCATTATAACTCATGACTGCAGCAGCATTATGACTCATGACTGCAGCATTATGACTCATGACTGCAGCATTATAACTCATGACTGCAGCAGCATTATGACTCATGACTGCAGCATTATAACTCATGACTGCAGCATTATAACTCATGACTGCAGCATTATAACTCATGACTGCAGCAGCATTATAACTCATGACTGCAGCATTATAACTCATGACTGCAGCATTATAACTCATGACTGCAGCATTATAACTCATGACTGCAGCAGCATTATAACTCATGACTGCAGCATTATAACTCATGACTGCAGCATTATAACTCATGACTGCAGCATTATAACTCATGACTGCAGCATTATAACTCATGACTGCACCATTATAACTCATGACTGCAGCATTATAACTCATGACTGCAGCATTATAACTCATGACTGCAGCATTATAACTGATGACTGCAGCATTATAACTCATGACTGCAGCAGCATTATAACTCATGACTGCAGCATTTTAACTCATGACTGCAACATTATGACTCATGACTGCAGCATTATAACTCATGACTGCAGCATTATAACTCATGACTGCAGCAGCATTATAACTCATGACTGCAGCATTATAACTCATGACTGCAGCATTATAACTCATGACTGCAGCATTATAACTCATGACTGCTGCATTATAACTCATGACTGCAGCATTATAACTGATGACTGCAGCATTATAACTCATGACTGCAGCAGCATTATAACTCATGACTGCAGCATTTTAACTCATGACTGCAACATTATGACTCATGACTGCAGCATTATAACTCATGACTGCAGCATTATAACTCATGACTGCAGCAGCATTATAACTCATGACTGCAGCATTATAACTCATGACTGCAGCATTATAACTCATGACTTCAGCATTATAACTCATGACTGCAGCAGCATTATAACTCATGACTGCAGCATTATGCCTCATGACTGTAGCATTATAACTCATGACTGCAGCAGCATTATAACTCATGACTGCAGCAGCATTATAACTCATGACTGCAGCATTATGACTCATGACTGCAGCATTATGACTCATGACTGCAGCATTATAACTCATGACTGCAGCATTATAACTCATAACTGCAGCATTATGACTCATGACTGCAGCATTATAACTCATGACTGCAGCAGCATTATGACTCATGACTGCAGCATTATGACTCATGACTGCAGCATTATAACGCATGACTGCAGCAGCATTATGACTCATGACTGCAGCATTATAACTCATGACTGCAGCATTATAACTCATGACTGCAGCATTATAACTCATGACTGCAGCAGCATTATAACTCATGACTGCAGCATTATAACTCATGACTGCAGCATTATAACTCATGACTGCAGCATTATAACTGATGACTGCAGCATTATAACTCATGACTGCAGCATTATAACTCATGACTGCAGCAGCATTATGACTCATGACTGCAGCATTATAACTCATGACTGCAGCATTATAACTCATGACTGCAGCATTATAACTCATGACTGCAGCATTATAACTCATGACTGCAGCATTATAACTCATGACTGCAGCATTATAACTCATGACTACCTATGGAAACTCTGACCTATGGAAACTCTGACCTATGGAAACTCCGCGTTAAGCTCGACTCGCTGCAGCTCTCACGAGAAAATACATGATCGGAAAACAGATGCAAAAGGTTTTTATTTGTTTCTTTATGGAAATAAGAAAAATAAAAAGTCTTTGTCAGAAGAGTTGTCTTTGGGTCGATGTCTCTAAATGTGAAAGTTTTCCACTTATCGTCAGGAGGAGACGACGGACACTTCAGAGGCACCGAAAATACATATTTAACATGTTTGACTTACACAAACATGAGTTCCCCTTTAGCCCCCGCTCACCTCCTGCTCCTCCTCACCAGCAGAGGGAGCACCTCACCAGCAGAGGGAGCACCTCACCTGCAGAGGGAGCGCCTCATCAGCAGAGGGAGCACCTCACCAGCAGAGGGAGCACCTCACCAGCAGAGGGAGCGCCTCACCAGCAGAGGGAGCACCTCACCAGCAGAGGGAGCACCTCATCAGCAGAGGGAGCACCTCATCAGCAGAGGGAGCACCTCACCAGCAGAGGGAGCACCTCATCAGCAGAGGGAGCACCTCACCAGCAGAGGGAGCACCTCACCAGCAGAGGGAGCACCTCATCAGCAGAGGGAGCACCTCATCAGCAGAGGGAGCACCTCACCAGCAGAGGGAGCACCTCACCAGCAGAGGGAGCACCTCACCAGCAGAGGGAGCACCTCATCAGCAGAGGGAGCACCTCACCAGCAGAGGGAGCACCTCACCAGCAGAGGGAGCACCTCACCAGCAGAGGGAGCACCTCATCAGCAGAGGGAGCACCTCATCAGCAGAGGGAGCACCTCACCAGCAGAGGGAGCACCTCACCAGCAGAGGGAGCACCTCACCAGCAGAGGGAGCACCTCATCAGCAGAGGGAGCACCTCACCAGCAGAGGGAGCACCTCACCAGCAGAGGGAGCACCTCATCAGCAGAGGGAGCACCTCACCAGCAGAGGGAGCACCTCACCAGCAGAGGGAGCACCTCACCTGCAGAGGGAGCACCTCACCAGCAGAGGGAGCACCTCACCAGCAGAGGGAGCACCTCACCAGCAGAGGGAGCGCCTCACCTGCAGAGGGAGCACCTCATCAGCAGAGGGAGCACCTCATCAGCAGAGGGAGCACCTCATCAGCAGAGGGAGCACCTCATCAGCAGAGGGAGCACCTCACCAGCAGAGGGAGCACCTCACCAGCAGAGGGAGCACCTCATCAGCAGAGGGAGCACCTCACCAGCAGAGGGAGCACCTCACCAGCAGAGGGAGCACCTCACCAGCAGAGGGAGCACCTCACCAGCAGAGGGAGCACCTCACCAGCAGAGGGAGCACCTCACCAGCAGAGGGAGCGCCTCACCTGCAGAGGGAGCACCTCATCAGCAGAGGGAGCACCTCATCAGCAGAGGGAGCACCTCATCAGCAGAGGGAGCACCTCATCAGCAGAGGGAGCACCTCACCAGCAGAGGGAGCACCTCACCAGCAGAGGGAGCACCTCACCAGCAGAGGGAGCACCTCATCAGCAGAGGGAGCACCTCATCAGCAGAGGGAGCACCTCATCAGCAGAGGGAGCACCTCATCAGCAGAGGGAGCACCTCACCAGCAGAGGGAGCACCTCACCAGCAGAGGGAGCACCTCACCAGCAGAGGGAGCACCTCATCAGCAGAGGGAGCACCTCATCAGCAGAGGGAGCACCTCATCAGCAGAGGGAGCACCTCACCAGCAGAGGGAGCACCTCATCAGCAGAGGGAGCACCTCATCAGCCTCTTCTTAAGTTCACTCTCACAAACACTTTAACATTGGGCGTTTCAGGTTGTGACATTGCGTTTACATGAGTCTAATATTTGGATTACATTTATAAAAGTTATAATTGTTTATTGACAGTGACACAGTTTCTGATCTGATCTGTTGAAGAGGTAAAATTGCCAGTGACAAAGTTGTAACGCAAAGTAAGTCTGTAGTAATGTTACACTCTGAGGGAACTCATTTCATTTTATTCATTTATTTATAAAGGCGGGAAAAGTTATCTTTTTCATGGGTACACAAAATAAACAACAACAAACAAACAAACAAACACATAAAAGCACATTTGCACATGTTCTCAGAGATAAGATATACAGATCTAGAGCTCCAGGACTGTGGGTCGTCCAGGGCTTTAAAATCATTAAAAGGTCAAAATGATTTAATTTCAAACGTCCGTGTTTTGTTCCACGGGAGAAAAGTTGTTTTTTCTGTTTCTGTCTCGACGAGCGATAAAACTGTCCTGAGACTTCAAACAGTGACACAGACTTGAAGTGAAACTAACTGGACAAATAATCAAGCAAAAAGCCAAAAAGAGCCTCATAAATAAACAAAAGGCAGAGCTGAACCTCAGAGCTGAACCTCAGAGATGAACCTCAGAGCTGAACCTCAGAGCTGAACCTCAGAGCTGAACCTTAGAGCTGAACCTCAGAGCTGAACCTCAGAGCTGAACCTCAGAGCTGAACCTCAGAGCTGAACCTCAGAGCTGAACCTCAGAGCTGAACCTCAGAGCTGAACCTTAGAGCTGAACCTCAGAGCTGAACCTCAGAGCTGAACCTCAGAGCTGAACCTCAGAGCTGAACCTTAGAGCTGAACCTCAGAGCTGAACCTCAGAGCTGAACCTCAGAGATGAACCTCAGAGCTGAACCTCAGAGCTGAACCTCAGAGCTGAACCTCAGAGATGAACCTCAGAGCTGAACCTCAGAGCTGAACCTCAGAGCTGAACCTCAGAGCTGAACCTCAGAGATGAACCTCAGAGCTGAACCTCAGAGCTGAACCTCAGAGCTGAACCTCAGAGCTGAACCTTAGAGCTGAACCTCAGAGCTGAACCTCAGAGCTGAACCTCAGAGCTGAACCTCAGAGCTGAACCTCAGAGATGAACCTTAGAGATGAACCTTAGAGATGAACCTCAGAGATGAACCTCAGAGCTGAACCTCAGAGCTGAACCTCAGAGCTGAACCTCAGAGATGAACCTCAGAGCTGAACCTTAGAGATGAACCTTAGAGATGAACCTCAGAGATGAACCTCAGAGCTGAACCTTAGAGCTGAACCTTAGAGCTGAACCTCAGAGATGAACCTCAGAGCTGAACCTCAGAGCTGAACCTCAGAGCTGAACCTCAGAGATGAACCTCAGAGATGAACCTTAGAGATGAACCTTAGAGATGAACCTCAGAGCTGAACCTCAGAGCTGAACCTTAGAGCTGAACCTCAGAGCTGAACCTCAGAGCTGAACCTCAGAGATGAACCTCAGAGATGAACCTCAGAGATGAACCTCAGAGCTGAACCTCAGAGCTGAACCTCAGAGCTGAACCTCAGAGCTGAACCTCAGAGCTGAACCTTAGAGCTGAACCTCAGAGATGAACCTCAGAGCTGAACCTCAGAGCTGAACCTCAGAGCTGAACCTCAGAGCTGAACCTTAGAGCTGAACCTCAGAGCTGAACCTTAGAGATGAACCTTAGAGATGAACCTTAGAGATGAACCTTAGAGCTGAACCTTAGAGCTGAACCTTAGAGCTGAACCTCAGAGCTGAACCTTAGAGCTGAACCTTAGAGCTGAACCTCAGAGCTGAACCTCAGAGCTGAACCTCAGAGATGAACCTTAGAGATGAACCTTAGAGATGAACCTTAGAGCTGAACCTTAGAGCTGAACCTTAGAGCTGAACCTTAGAGCTGAACCTCAGAGCTGAACCTCAGAGCTGAACCTTAGAGCTCCACTTCAGCCACAACCCTTCAGTTTGACACAATCCTGTGGCGTTTTCGGCTTCTATTTCCGCTCTCACAGACGCCATCGCACGCTGCGTCGCAATCAGCGTCTCCACCGTCCATCCATGCACTATGTCCCTCTGCCAGGCCCCTTCTCCACCTGCCCGGGGCCCCGTCCACCTTCAGTGCTCCTACCACCAGGGGCCGCTCTTCTGTGAAATGGCGTTTTTTAAAAGCAAAGATGAGACTCGATCACGTCGTACCAGAACTTTCAGATGACAAAGTAAACGTAAAGAGGAGCATGTTTTAAGGGTAAGAACAACACAAATAACACATCATTTATGCATCAAACATCTCTCCTCTTTAGTTCTTACAAATAACCAATAAATGTCGACGTCCCCAAGGCCAATGTTTTCCAAAGAAGAACATAATAGAAGCGTTGAAACCAATATCTTCCTTTTTATCGCCCTATGAATCTCACAGTCGCATCGCCACGTTGTCGTTTTATAGTCGTCCTCCAGCGGCGACTCTCAGACCGACCAATAAAACTACAGCTGCTTTGTGCCTCTTCCACAGTAAGAGATCATTGCTCTCTTTCCCCCCCCCCCCCCACCTCTTTCCCCCCGCCTCTTTCCCCCCGCCCCGCCTCCTCTCCCCCTCTTTCCCCGTGCCCCGCCTCTTTCCCTGTACCCCACCTCTTTCCCCCCGCCCCGCCTCTTCTCCCCCTCTTTCCCCTCCGCCTCGTTCCCCGTACCCTGCCTCTTTCCCCGTGGACAGAAGTCTCTCTAGGACGAGTTGACACGTGGCAATGTGCAATTACCACCAGCCACTCTTCATTTCTACTGCAGTGGCCTCTTGATCATCAGAGAGAATGAAGTATTGATCAGACAATCGAGTTGAGCAGCCCTCCCTTGAACGGGGAGTTGTTAGGGAAAATATCACCCCCTGAGGCTCACTGCATAAAGGAAGGAGACGGAGAGAATGCACTGAGGAGGAAAGGAAGGCGATCACGTGCACACCCCCGTCACATGCACATCCCCCTTCACATGCACGCCCCCCGTCACCTGCACGCCCCCCGTCACCTGCACGCCCCCCGTCACCTGCACGCCCCCCGTCACCTGCACGCCCCCCGTCACCTGCACGCCCCCGTCACATGCACGCCCCCGTCAGATGCACACCCCCGTCAGATGCCGGCTGTTGGAGAAGTGTGCCCCATGTGCGAGAAAGTCGTGCACGTGCCTCGTTTCCTGATTTCTAATGCAATAACTTTCAGCGCAGCATTGACCTTATTGGATGCTGCCGCCTCTTCTAAGATTGCTGTCTGTTTCTGCAATAATTGGCTCGAGATGAGGAGCATAAACGGGCATAGGTGGCAACACACTGCATTTGGGTTACAATATTTTCCATTTAGACGCCAATTAGCAGCTCCCTGCCACCTCGAGCTGTCTGCTCTCCGCGGATACAGAGAAGCTCCTCACGGCCGGCTCCTGTGACACTGACCATGTGCAGAGGTCAGTGAACATCCGTCAGACACACTACAGTAACTGCAGGGGACGCGTTGCCGTGAGAGGACGAGCGCTTCTGTCATACGGGATGCTGTTTTCGAGAGGTGATTTTCCCAAGTTGGATCTGATGTTGTTGTGTGTTGATTAGCTGATGCCAGGTCACACACGCAGCTGTCCAAACCATGCTCAGGCTTCCATCACTCACCCACGTATGTTTACTCAACCTCTGAAGGGCAAATACTGAGCGACATGTGCCAGGCCTCGTCCTAGTGGGGCACGCCGAAAACGCACAGGTCATCTCAGCTCAATACAGAGATTTACAAAGGCTGGTTTATATTCAAGACCCGAGCCCAAGCTCGAGCCCAGCCCAAGCCCCCCACCCACTTTGCACCCAAATGCACTTTTCTTTTTTTCTGTTTTAGTTTTTTCCAGTTTTATAACATGCCATGGAAAGAACAGAGAGAACAAAGTCAATGAAAACACAAATAGTCAAACTAGACAGATACATTTAAATTAAAATGCAAATCCCATTTTTGTCCATTTTTAAGTTAAGTCTGAATGTGATTTTCATATTTTTCACAATCTCAGATCCTCAGTGTTTTAGGAAGGCATCGTTAACTTTCACCTTCTTCCTCTTGAGCTTTTATTGACAGACAATTCTATAATTAGTGTGAGAAAGTTACTGTGTTTCCTCCTATTTTCATTCAGATGCAGGAGAGTGAGTCACTGCTAATAATACATTCCAAATATTCCTAGACAAGGCAGTGTCTGGATATGGAAATGAAGTGTCACAAATTTCATCACGGTGCAGAATGAGCAGAGGTAAGCGTGAAATATTTACTGGGGTAAACTTTATATGCAAATAGGATGTGGTGTCGGGAGAAGAGCACATTCACTTCCAGGTAAAGTTACGGGTTTGACTCTTATTCACGCGACAAATGTTCAGAAACAATTCCTGAAGTCAAATTATGAATGCCATTCACTAGCAAGGACCACAGCCCCAGATCCGATGCAAGGTGTTTATTGGCAGGGGAGAAACATGCACAACACGAATGTACGAAGTTGATGCCGTTTTGGGTCTTTTTGCGATGAGGGCTGAAGGCTCCCGGGCCTCAATGCCCCCAAAAGAAGCTTAACGAGGCAGTGCAGATTAGCAGAATGAGGACGAGGAGGTATTGGTGTGTATAGACCTGGAAAGTCATGGAGAACCAGTGCTCCACGATATAATGCGGCGGTCAACGACTCCTTAACTGGAGGCAGATGTGGCAGCGCCAATGTGGGAAAAGTTTGGTAGGAAATGTGGGGACCAGGCGTGGAACGACTTTAAGTAAAGGATGAACCAGATCCTGAGTCCTGCTGGGAAGTGCCACTTGACGACCAGTGTACAAGGTCTGGACGGATTGCAAAGGAGCTCGGAATAGATCGTGTTACCACAGTAGTCCTGCTGTTTTAGGGGAAGACTTAAGCGTTGGTTGGAGATCCTTGAAACCAGGGTGAGGAGAACTATTGTGGACAAGACAGCCTCTGAGCAGGGGAACGCGCCTGAAGAGACGTGAATGTCACTCGGGTAGGCTTGAGTACTTGCAATGTGACTGGTAGTCGAAGGTGAATGGGAAGTAATTAGTTAAGGTTAAACGTGGTGAGGGTAGAATGAAGCCATGATGGAAGGAACGTTATCTGAGCTGGATGGTCTAGGAAGACTGAAGCACCTGAAGCGGAGCTTATGTGTGAAACGTGGTAGCTGAGGTTGGAGGAACTGGGGTCGATGATGTTCCACCTCAGTAGTAAATGTTCTGAATGTATTTGTTGATGATACAGGTTCATCGGACTGGACGGCCATGAACATGAATGGCCCGACAGGAAGACAGCAATCCTTATAGCATTGGTCTTAAAGAACCCCCAAACCGGCTGATAGAACGGTGTATCAAAGTGCAGCAGCAACTTGATGGACTGGATGAGAATGACCACGCTTTGGAGTGATGAACCGAAGACGTTAGGGTCGGGAGGTGGGAGATACAGGGCTTGTCCCAAGGGGATGATCTGCATGGTAAAGTTGGTATAACCAGCTGCTGTTTGTAGGACTCCGAAACATGGCGGACCGGCCTCCCGGTGCCCGAAGGGGGAAGAGGCGGCCTCCCGGTGCCCGAAGGGGGAAGAGGCGGCCTCCCGGTGCCCGAAAGGGGAAGAGGCGGCATCCCGGTGCCCGAAAGGGGAAGAGGCGGCATGAGGGGAGGGAAGAGGCTGCATGAGGGGAGGGAAGAGGCTGCATGAGGGGAGGGAAGAGGCTGCATGAGGGGAGGGAAGAGGCTGCATGAGGGGAGGGAAGAGGCTGCATGAGGGGAGGGAAGAGGCTGCATGAGGGGAGGGAAGAGGCTGCATGAGGGGAGGGAAGAGGCTGCATGAGGGGAGGGAAGAGGCTGCATGAGGGGAGGGAAGAGGCTGCAGGAGGGAAGAGGCTGCATGAGGGAAGAGGCTGCATGAGGGGAGGGAAGAGGCTGCATGAGGGGAGGGAAGAGGCTGCATGAGGGGAGGGAAGAGGCTGCATGAGGGGAGGGAAGAGGCTGCATGAGGGGAGGGAAGAGGCTGCATGAGGGGAGGGAAGAGGCTGCATGAGGGGAGGGAAGAGGCTGCATGAGGGGAGGGAAGAGGCTGCATGAGGGGAGGGAAGAGGCTGCATGAGGGGAGAGGCTGCAGGAGGGAAGAGGCTGCATGAGGGGAGGGAAGAGGCTGCATGAGGGGAGAGGCTGCAGGAGGGAAGAGGCTGCAGGAGGGAAGAGGCTGCATGAGGGAAGAGCGAAGAGGCTGCATGAGGGAAGAGCGAAGAGGCTGCATGAGGGAAGAGGCTGCAGGAGGGAAGAGGCTGCAGGAGGGAAGAGGCTGCAGGAGGGAAGAGGCTGCAGGAGGGAAGAGGCTGCAGGAGGGAAGAGGCTGCAGGAGGGAAGAGGCTGCAGGAGGGAAGAGGCTGCATGAGGGAAGAGCGAAGAGGCTGCATGAGGGAAGAGCGAAGAGGCTGCATGAGGGAAGAGCGAAGAGGCTGCATGAGGGAAGAGCGAAGAGGCTGCATGAACCTCACGGAAGGAGGAGACATGGCATCCCGGTGCCGAGGGGGGAAATAAAGTAGACCTGGCATCCCGGTGCCGAGGGGGGAAAGAAAGTAGAGCTGGCATCCCGGTGCCGAGGGGGGGAAGAAAGTAGACCTGGCATCCCGGTGCCGAGGGGGGGAAGAAAGTAGACCTGGCATCCTGGTGCCGAGGGGGGAAAGAAAGTAGACCTGGCATCCCGGTGCCGAGGAGAGAAGGGGGGAAAGAAAGTAGACCTGGCATCCCGGTGCCGAAGGGGAAAAGAAAATAGACCTAGCATCCCGGTGCCGAGGGGAGAAGGGGGGAAAGAAAGTCGACCTGGCATCCCGGTGCCGAGGGGGGGGTTAGAAATGGGGGAAATAAAAAGACCTGGCAACCTTGTGTCAGGAGAGCATGAGAGACAGAGGGGGGGAGGAGATCTGGCATCCCGGTGCCGAGGGGGAGCATAAGAGAGGGCATGAGGTAGAGATGTTTAGTAAAAGGTAGTGTTCATTGTTGGGGGGAAGGGCGAAAAGGAGGTCTGGCATCCCGGTGCCTGAGGGGGAGATATTTAGTAAAGGTAGAGTTCGTGGTTAGGGGGAGGACGAGGAGGAGGAGATCTGGCATCCCGGTGCCTGGGGGAGAGAGCATGAGGGGGTAGAGAGTGAGCATGAAAGAGGGGGCATGAAGAAGAGACACACTTGTTCGGATTTGGTTTAATTTAGAAATAAATGAGAAAAAGTGAGGCCTAGTGATCCAGGAAGAGAAAATTGCAACCTTTCGCTGGATAAGAGCGGGGCCTGGCATGAACCCGGCGAGAGGGAGGGAGAAGAAGGAAGGGGGAGAAAGAGAGCGAGCGAGAGCGAGGGTAAAGGACGGGAGGAAAAGGAATGGAAGGAATGAGGCTGGAACCTGGCGACGTAAAGCCAGAGATGAAACGCTAGAACCTGGCGACGTAAAGCCAGAGATGAAACGCTGGAACCTGGCGACGTAAAGCCAGAGGATAAAACGCCGGATCCTGGCGACGCGGTGCCAGAGGATGAAATGCCGGAACGTGGCAACGCGGTGCCAGAGGATGAAATGCCGGAACGTGGCAACGCAAAGCCAGAGGATAAAACGCCGGATCCTGGCGACGCGGTGCCCGAGGATGAAATGCCGGAACGTGACAACGCGGTGCCAGAGGATGAAATGCCGGAACGTGGCAACGCGGTGCCAGAGGATAAAATGCCGGAACGTGGCAACGCGGTGCCAGAGGATAAAATGCCGGAACGTGGCAACGCGGTGCCAGAGGATAAAATGCTGGAACGTGGCAACGCGGTGCCAGAGGATAAAATGCCGGAACGTGGCAACGCGGTGCCAGAGGATAAAATGCTGGAACGTGACAACGCAGTGCCTGAGGATAAAATGCCAGAACGCCCGAGGATAAAATGCCTGAACGTGACAACGCGGTGACAGAGGATAAAATGCTGGAACATGGCAACGCAGTGCCCGAGGATAAAATGCGGGAACATGGCAACGCGGTGCCCGAGGATAAAATGCGGGAACGTGGCAACGCGGTGCCCGAGGATGGAAACGTTAGAACCTGGTAAAGACTAACCGAAGCTATAAGCTGGCAACTTTGAGTCAGGACGAAACGCGGTAACGGGATGAAATGCAGGAACCTGGCGACGCAGTGCCAGAGGATAAAACGCAGGAACCTGGCGACGCAGTGCCAGAGGATAAAACGCAGGAACCTGGCAACGCAGTGCCAGAGGATAAACCGCAGGAACCTGGCAACGCAGTGCCAGAGGATAAACCGCAGGAACCTGGCAACGCAGTGCCAGAGGATAAACCGGAGGAACCTGGCAACGCAGTGCCAGAGGATAAACCGCAGGAACCTGGCAACGCAGTGCTAGAGGATAAAACGCAGAACCTGCCGGAACGTGGCAACGCGGTAAAACTATGTAACTTGGCGACACAGTGCCAGAAGATTAACGATGAGGAAGGAGAGGAGGGGGGAGAGATGGCAGGGTAAGTTTTTTTATTTTTTTTTTATTTTTTTATATACGTTTTCATTATCATTTTATAATATACATACGTTGTAAGTATTTTATTGTTATTTTGAGCGATGCGGGAGGGGTGAGCGAGTAAGGTGAATTAATTACTTGAAAGAGGTGAGATAGTCTGGCTCCAAGGCTTGAGTGATGGGCAGCTCGGTGCGGGAGGAAGGAGACAACGGAGGAGGAAGGAAACGACGGAGGAGGAAGGAGACGAGGGTGAGGAATACTTTACCTGGAGGAGCCGCTCCTGCCCGCGAAAGTGGGCGGGGCAGAGCGCGCTCCGCAGTGGAACGAGAGTTAAGGGGAATTGTGAGCGCAAAAGAAGTTTAAAACATCATGATTTGATGACGGTGCCGTGGTCTGGAGACCTGCCGCCGCGGTCCACGCGGACGGTCAATGTAGAGAGAAATGACGAGCGCGTGCGGTGGGCGCTTAACGAGCGAGGCCGCGGGATGAGCGCTGGGATGACGCGAGCGCTGGAAAGACCGGAGCACTGGGACGAGGGCACAGGACGCACGGTGATCTCAATACTGGACTAGAAGAAGTGATGCGAGGTGGGACGCCGGAGCCTGGCCGTGAGCGAGAGCTGAGCCTGTGAGAACAGCTGATGGGACCGGACCGGTCCTAATGGGACAGCAGTGGAGGATGGCCCGGTGTGGCTCGCCTGTGCTGGGCCGATGCATCGAAAGGAACAATGTCGAGATGATCCGTAGAAAGGTCGGGAACGAGTGTGTTTTCGAGCGAGGCTCCCGCCGCCATGGAGCGTGTGCACGAAAATCACGAACACAGGTGTGTGTGATCTGGATGATTAAGTAGTGTAGCCGCAGGAAGGGGCGTGGTCCTGCTCCGGAACTCAAGATAACAAACTTATCTTCATTTATTTCAACATACACCAAAAACCAACATAAATTCCCACAACAATTAGTCTGAATATTTGAGAAAAGTGTTTTGAAGGTGGAAAAGCGCTGTAAACATGTGACCGTAACGTTAGCACATGTTTGAGGGAAATGGCGGTGGTGAAAAGTGAAAGTTCAGAGCTTTTATCAAAGTGTGTGGTAATTTAAGAGAACTATCCGCTGTGTTTGAAGTGCTATGTAGCTGTTAGCGGCGGGATTGAAGTAGAAGTTAGTCCCTCAAATAAGTATTTTTCATGTCATAAAGTCGGCTGTACTATAAAAATCCTCCCCATGGCGTTCATCTTCCTGTTATTGGCAGCATTTTGAGAACTAACGTTGTTTTAAATTGTTCGTTGCTATGGCGACAGTGCTATGGATAAAATCAGATATATTAGAACACATGTGAAAATAATGCCTGATATTTGTACTCTGGATCGTCAAGTGTTGAAAAGGAAGAACTCGTATCGGTTTTGGAAAAGATGGGGGCGGGGCCAAGCGACTGTTCTGTTTTTTATGATCATTTGGGTTCTCGGGATATATCGGATTGAACAATGCCACTGTTTGGTAATAGACTTATGAGGGCGAAAACATGACCACGGTTCACTTTTGTTGACTTTAGCTCACTAGCAAAATATGCAACATGTTTGGAATAGAAATGCAGTACATTTACTTTATTGTTCTCTCATCACACCATACTTAACATGTGGTTCTGACTTTTGGGGAAATACATACAAAACTAGAACCAGATCAATTATGTGACTAAAATGGTTATTACAGTGATCAATCTTTCATTGTCCGATACAGTTTTACGACATAAGACTTTTATACTGCAACGTTTATTATGTAGTTAAACATAATCAAATCCATAAATCATCGAGGATAAAGTTCACCAAGAGAGAAAGTATCATTTAAGGGGAACATCAGAATCAGAATCAGGAAGTGTTTATTGCCATTGTCCCGATGCAACATAAAACAGTGAATAATGAATAAGTCAAAAAGAGAAATAATTTAGATCTGCTTTGGGATAAAAACAACAATAGGCTCACTATGGACACAAATCATTTTTCAGTCGTCAGCAGAAGGGGGGGCTCTGGGCTTGTAGCTGGTGAGAAGCCGGAGCCCACACAGAGGCGGGGCCACTACACACAGAGGCGGGGCCACTCCACACAGAGGCGGGGCCACTCTACACAGAGGCGGGGCCACTCTACACAGAGGCGGGGCCACTCTACAGAGAGGCGGGGCCATTCCACACAGAGGCGGGGCCACTCTACACAGAGGCGGGGCCACTCCACACAGAGACGAGGCCACTCTACACAGAGGCGGGGCCACTCTACACAGAGGCAGGGCCACTCTACACAGAGGCGGGGCCATTCCACACAGAGGCGGGGCCACTACACACAGAGGCGGGGCCACTCTACACAGAGGCGGGGCCATTCCACACAGAGGCGGGGCCACTACACACAGAGGCGGGGCCACTACACACAGAGGCAGGGCCACTCTACACAGAGGCGGGGCCATTCCACACAGAGGCGGGGCCACTACACACAGAGGCGGGGCCACTACACACAGAGGCGGGGCCACTCTACACAGAGGCGGGGCCATTCCACACAGAGGCGGGGCCACTACACACAGAGGCGGGGCCACTACACACAGAGGCGGGGCCACTACACACAGAGGCGGGGCCACTACACACAGGCGGGGCCATTCCACACAGAGGCGGGGTTGTTGTTTGAGAACTGCTGCTCCAGACGTGTCACATGTATGTTTGGCTGACCTCATGTGAGAACGGCGCTGAGGGAACATTGTTTATCAGGGAAATATCATATCATCATTTGAAAAAAAATATGGGCCGTTTAGAAAGTTATAATATCACATGAACCCTAATCTATTGTTGTTCCAGATATTTTCTGACCCAAAGCTCCCTCAGGCCACTTGGAGCAGTTTGGCTTCTGGCTCAGGGCAGATAAGAGCCGCTCTGATCGGTCAGACACTTTGATGTTCACAGTTTGTGGTGCACACGCCTCTGCATCTGTATCAGTGTCAGTCCCAACATCACAAGATGTTCAGGTGACCTTGGAGAGCACCTGTCCCAGGGGCTTTGTTATAACCGTATCATCAGAAAAACACTGACATGTTTCCCACAGTTGCACGCTGCACACGCTGCACACGCTGCACACCCTGCACCCGCTGCACCCGCTGCACATGCATCACACGCTGCACATGCATCACACGCTGCACATGCATCACACGCTGCACATGCATCACCCGCTGCACCCGCTGCACATGCATCACACGCTGCACATGCATCACACGCTGCACCCGCTGCGCCCGCTGCACACGCTGCACACGCTGCACATGCATCACACGCTGCACATGCACGCTGCACGCGCTGCACGCGCTGCACACGCTGCACATACATCACACGCTGCACCCGCTGCACCCGCTGCACACTCTGCACATGCATCACACGCTGCACATGCACGCTGCACGCGCTGCACGCGCTGCACGCGCTGCACACGCTGCACGCGCTGCACACGCTGCACGCGCTGCACACGCTGCACGCGCTGCACACGCTGCACATACATCACACGCTGCACCCGCTGCACACGCTGCACCCGCTGCACCCGCTGCACACGCTGCACACGCTGCACTTGCTGCACACGCTGCACACTTGCAGAGCTTTGTTAAACAACTGCAGACAGACTGATATGATGAACAATATGATGAATTATTACAGTCACTATTGGACAATTATGAAACAGTCAATCCTGTGGTGATTGAATGTTTTTGATAGCATCACTTTATTTTATTACATCTAATTCAAACTAATCTAATCTAATAGATTTATGCATTTTATTTTGATATTCCTTACATTTCACATTTGACCAATAATTATGACCCTGATAAACTCAAGCAATATAAATCCACTGGTGGCTCCACAAACCTTAAAGACTTCAAATACAGATCTCGAGCCAAAAACAGTTCCCTCTAAATGTTTGATGAAGATCTCAAACAAACAAGAAGTACATGAAGTACACAACGCATACAAAGTACTTCATTGTGTGTCAGCTGCAACATGAATAAAACACAGCTGCACATTATCACATGCTCAAGGCCATAAACTAAGCAGTTCTCACAGTATTATTAATCGTCATAACTAGAGGAACGTCTATTGTGCCCAATACAAATATAAGGCGTTATTGAGTGTGGAAGCTCTGCATTTACATTTCAGTTGGTGTCTTGTTATTCCTGTGGTTCAATAGTCCAATCATTGCACATTATCCCCGTGTGTGGGGCCTGGAGTGCGGGGCCCGGTGTGCGGGGCCCGGTGTGCGGGGCCCGGAGTGCACAGTAAGCACTCACAGCCGCTGCATCTCTAAACTCGGAGCTTTGGGGCCGCTCCACATCGTCCCTGACATTAGAAGTGACACATCGATCCAACGGTTCATTTAGAAAACTGGACTTTGCAGTGATTTGACTGAAGTGCACGGAACAATCCACAACGGCCGCGCTTCATTCTCCGCGATCAATCCTCCCTCTTTTTGAAGCCGTCAGCGTTTCTCCCGCTGCAGCGCTCTTGGACGTCCGTGTTAAAAGGATCTGCACATTACTTATCGGGAAAGCGTTTGCATGCTCTCCTGTTTTTCACTCTTTCAAAAGTTGGATCGCGCTGCAGTCAGTGCAGAGCAGAGCTGTGGGAGCAACCGCCAGAGCTGAACAGATTAGAACGGGAGTCGGAGCCTGGAGGAGAATTTCAACAGACTCACTATCTCCAACTCATCTGGTACTTCACTGGTATGTGGAGATACTTTTGAAAAGGGCGCCATAGAGCCATGTTAAAAGATATAACCTTAATTAGCATATCAATACGACCAGCTGACATTTCTACACACGCGCTCCATTGGGTCCGTTCAAATCTGATCATGTCTGTAAAAAAGTTCATAATGGCCATGCCCATTATTTTATTTGAAATCTAATTGATAATCTTTCATTGCACATGGGGTTTGAAGTGTTTTTTCAGCTGCAGATGTTGTTCCATTTCTGCAGTTCTGCATTTCAAGACTGGCACTACCGAGCCGCCTTTCAATATTTTCCTCTGGGTCTTCACTCCTCTAACTCTAATTGTTGATACATTTGCTTGGGCGCTAACGATCATGTAGAATCCCAGTGCAGCCATGTTTCTGCCCTTTTCCCGCCGGTTCCTGCTACGAGAGTTATGTGGTCGTTCTATCCCGTGTGTTAGAGAGCGTAATTAGATCTGGGCTGGACACAGGGTTTGGGTCCCGGAGGACATCCAGCGTAAGTACAACCTTCAGAGGACGGTAAAGCGTTCCCTTCCTGTCTTATTAGAGGAGAGTCGAGTACGTGGCCCGACCTCTCACCTCTGTTCAATTACTGGACTCTTGTGGTAATAGTAGTTTTACACATTCTTCGGTGAGTTGGAAGTGCAGTTCTCATCATGTAAGAGCTCGTCTCTCCCGGTTTTAGGCTCCTCGCGTTGGCCGAAGGTCTCAACAAGGTTCTGCTCCTGGAACATGTTGGATTTGGGCTTGAATCACATTAGTTTGTAGAGTTGACGTCGTCTCTGCCCCGAATGGTGACTCCACTCTCTTGCAATTAACAGAGCAATCACCCGAGAGAACAATTTAGGTATTTCTTATTCAATGTTGTTATAAAGGCAGCAATTTTCAACTCAAAAAAGTGATTTTTAAAGGCAGAATAAAGCTCACTATGGCAATTTTGTTTTGTGTTCAGACTATTCTACTCCACGATCATATTCCTGCCTCGTTTGCAGCTCGAAGCCTTTGAAAGTGTCTTCTGTAACTACACTATTTACTATTCTAACTGTTCAAACTTTTCCTGCTCGTTCCGTTGACGTGTGAGCTGTGGGGGCTGTGGGGGCGTCGGCTCTCAGAGTTCAGAGACACCTCTGAACATATCTCAGGGATTCATTTGGAAACGGTTCAAGGGTTTTGGAAATTAAAGTGTCAGGGGAGCCAAAATAATTTAATATCTGAAGCAAAAGGTGTAAAAGTGTTAATATTTATAACAAGGGTATAAGGGGTGTGGAAAAGTTCATAGAATATATGGCTGTTCCAAATTCAGACACTTGTGATTGCAAACTTTGTAGGAAGAAAGCTCTCTGGATAATGATCTAGTAAATAGCATACTTTGAAGTCCTTACGTTGTATATACACAGTCATTACGATGTTCTTGTGCTTAACTTCTCCAGCCTGTGTTTCCTGTCTGATCCGAGTGACATTGGCTGGATGTGTTTGGTAATGAAGTGCGACTCTTTTCGCTTCAAACTCAGTCGAACGTGGATGACAATGAGCTTTAAAACTGCAGCGGCACAAAAGTGTCTCACTTGAACTGCTGCGAGGCTTCCACACCTCTGCAGCCGCACTCACCCTTTAGATTTACTCCACTTAAAGACAATCTTCAGTTTCCATAGTTTCCATCGCTCCGGCTAACAATACAGAATCCATAAACTATGTTCAGAGCTGTCAAAGTGTCTCTGAGTGAAACGCAAACTCCTCGACAGAGCCACAGCAGAGAGTTTCTGTGAGTTTATGAGAGTTTAAGAGTCTCAGAGAATCTTTGGGATCTTCTGGAAAGGTTTGTGGGGAAAGGGAATATTGCCAGATGTAGACAGTGCTAAGATCCTCTGAGCTGAGCAAGAGAAGGTCCAACTACAATGAGATCAAACCCATAGATAAAATTATACAAGGGATTCTCAAACGTTTGAGGCTGGAATCCCTCAAAATAATCTGACAACCATTTCAGCGATTGTGGTTTGACTAAAGTCTGCTTTCAATCCAATACAGTGTCATTTTTTTTATATCGTTCAATCATTTAACGACCTCCCAAAGGGTCCCACATTATGAAAACTCATCCTGTTGATTTGGGGTCAGTTCTATGGATTCTATTGAGGATCAAAATTGCAACAAAAGTCCTTTAAATGAAACATATTATGCTAAATTTACTGTTTTGAGCTTTTAAACAGTGTTACCCCATCAAAAAACATACTCAGAACTGTATTTAGCTTGTGGAATCCTGGTTAGTCTTTTCCCTCTGACACTTCACTTGGTTCCAACGTCATCCGCTCATTGCAAGACTCGTTTAGAGCGTTTCCATCGAAATGTGTTCATTGCAACTCAACTCAAGTCATCGTAATTTCAAACCCTGTGGGAAAAAGTAGAATCCTCAGGGAGAACCCCAGTGAAGGAGATCCTAGTCCCACAGACGGAGAACCCCAGTGAAGGAGATCCTACTCCCACTGACGGAGAACCCCAGTGAAGGAGATCCTACTCCCACTGACGGAGAACCCCAGTGAAGGAGATCCTACTCCCATGGACGGAGAACCCCAGTGAAGGAGATCCTACTCCCACTGACGGAGAACCCCAGTGAAGGAGATCCTACTCCCACTGACGGAGAACCCCAGTGAAGAAGATCCTACTCCCACTGACGGAGAACCCCAGTGAAGGAGATCCTACTCCCACTGACGGAGAACCCCAGTGAAGGAGATCCTACTCCCACTGACGGAGAACCCCAGTGAAGGAGATCCTAGTCCCACTGACGGAGAACCCCAGTGAAGGAGATCCTAGTCCCACGGACGGAGAACCCCAGTGAAGGAGATCCTACTCCCATGGACGGAGAACCCCAGTGAAGGAGATCCTACTCCCACTGACGGAGAACCCCAGTGAAGGAGATCCTACTCCCATGGACGGAGAACCCCAGTGAAGGAGATCCTACTCCCACTGACGGAGAACCCCAGTGAAGGAGATCCTAGTCCCACAGACGGAGAACCCCAGTGAAGGAGATCCTACTCCCACTGATGGAGAACCCCAGTGAAGGAGATCCTACTCCCACTGACGGAGAACCCCAGTGAAGGAGATCCTACTCCCACTGACGGAGAACCCCAGTGAAGGAGATCCTACTCCCACTGACGGAGAACCCCAGGGAAGGAGATCATACTCCCATGGACGGAGAACCCCAGTGAAGGAGATCCTACTCCCACTGACGGAGAACCCCAGTGAAGGAGATCCTACTCCCATGGACGGAGAACCCCAGTGAAGGAGATCCTACTCCCACTGACGGAGAACCCCAGTGAAGGAGATCCTACTCCCACTGACGGAGAACCCCAGTGAAGGAGATCCTACTCCCACTGACGGAGAACCCCAGGGAAGGAGATCCTACTCCCATGGACGGAGAACCCCAGTGAAGGAGATCCTACTCCCACTGACGGAGAACCCCAGTGAAGGAGATCCTACTCCCATGGACGGAGAACCCCAGTGAAGGAGATCCTACTCCCACTGACGGAGAACCCCAGTGAAGGAGATCCTACTCCCACTGACGGAGAACCCCAGTGAAGAAGATCCTACTCCCACTGACGGAGAACCCCAGTGAAGGAGATCCTACTCCCACTGACGGAGAACCCCAGTGAAGGAGATCCTAGTCCCACTGACGGAGAACCCCAGTGAAGGAGATCCTAGTCCCACGGACGGAGAACCCCAGTGAAGGAGATCCTACTCCCACGGACGGAGAACCCAAGTGAAGGAGATCCTAGTCCCACGGACGGAGAACCCCAGTGAAGGAGATCCTAGTCCCACGGACGGAGAACCCCAGTGAAGGAGATCCTAGTCCCACGGACGGAGAACCCCAGTGAAGGAGATCCTAGTCCCACGGACGGAGAACCCGAGTGAGGACCCCCCAGCACCACCACATGCATCATCCCTTTACTAGACTGTGTAATACGTGTACTATGTCTACTATACTATGTTCAGTTGTACCATCTGGACTCAGATGATACAACTGAACTCCATTCGCTGCATAATAAAGCATAACAACGGCACATTTCCTCTACATTTCTTCCACTCGCTGTTCATTCTGGCCCAGCTTTCTGTTTCTTTTGCACAGGACAAAGACGCCTAGTTTTTGTGGAGTCATGAATAACCTTTTGGGTGAAATTATTTTTCTATTTCATTACAATGAAATATATTCTTATTTCGTGCTGCCTGGTGGTGGAGTGGTTAAGGCACAGCACATATGCCAGGCTCCACGTGCAACCGGCCACAGGCTCGTGAGTTTGAATCCTGACTCCGACAGTTTACTGCATGTCCTCCCTTCTCTCATCCCCATTTCACACTGTCCTTTCATGTCTAATAAAGCCTACGGGCAAAAGACAAATGGATGACGCGAAACCTCTGGCGATCAAAGACACGACGGACAAACTTAATTTGGAAAAAGGACAAAATTGACAGACTTTGGACTTTTATACTTGTTTGAATGAGTCGTTATATTATAATTTTTGCTCTGTGTTTTTATCTCTGGTCATGTTCTGTTTGTTTTTGTTTATTTTGAAAAACGTATAAAAAGAAATAAGTAAAGAAAATCTTCCAAAGCCAAATCAACTGCTGGAAATCCATGGTCCCAAATGGTATAATTTAGTTCTGCTGACGACGACTTTGCAAATGTTGGTCACGGCTCCCACAGAGACCCACTTCCACTGTAAACTGAAGCGATGGGTCTGAATGAACAAGGACTGGAGCAAAGATGGATTGAAAGAAGACTCAAAAACGCTCGCTCAGCATCTGGATCCCAAACGATATTCAGCTTGGATCAGGTCCACCGAGTTAAAGGAGCCATTTGACTATCATTCTGAACGAAACTGAGGTAGAAATGTGCAAAGCTGAAGAATCTTTGCAGGTGCTTACAGTATTCTGGTCTTGGCTAACCTGTCACTGCCTGGATTTTGGATGGGCATGGCTCCACCTGCCCACAATGTAGCCTAAAACGCTCAAAGTTGAATTCACACTTTTCACCCTTGAGCTTGTTCTCATGTGACCTTTGAAGAGCTCACTTCAAATAAGAGAAGTAACGAGGTCCAGAGGTTCAGTTTAACAATTTAGCATTTTAGCATTCAGCAACCAAGGGTTAAAGGGCGAGTGGGGATGATATTATGTGAAGAGTTTAGCTTTTCCTGTTGTCACCAGACGACAATAGCTTTAATGACTTTGTGCAAAGTGTTACCTTAGAAATAAGAAATGGCACATGGGACAGTTTGAGTGCACTATTTCTTCACAGCACTATTTTTGGAATGGTGTGAACAACCGGACGTAACCAGGGAGACGCCCAGACAGGGGAGAAACGCAAGCTCCACAAGAAAAGGCCCCGTCTGACCCAGGAATGCCCACTACTCCAGCTGATGTTTTAATGAAAGAGTGGAATGATGAGTGCACGTGAGACCACCCATCTGTCCCACTCAGCCTCCATCTGCTCCTCGTCTCATCCAAATGGGTGAGTTAAGGAGTTCTGGGACACTTGGACGGTTCACTGCGACTCCTGTCCATCTGTCCGACCGCCGCTTCAGAGCCCAGAACATGATCCACACGAGTATCTATTGCTTTATTCTGTGTCATTTCAACACGTCGATAGCTCGAGTGAGAGGTTTATGCATCAGCAACAGCACGAGCAACGGAAGCGTCCGGAGATCTGAGCACGAGCACACACAAGGGGACAACTAGGAATGTGACATGTTGAAGACTTTTGCAACGTATTGAAGGGTAAGCTTAAGAGCAAATGCATTATTTTGTTCCAGAGCGAGGTAAAAAACAGCACTCTTTTGTATTGTGTTAACCTTCTGGCTGTGGAGAGTGATAACAGGGTTTTGCCACCAAACGAAATGTGACAAACATTTGGGCCTAAAGCATAAAAGTCCAACAAACCTTATCCACGAAGCTAATAATCATAGAAGAAGCTGATCTTCTTGTTAAAACTTGTGGTGATGAAACACTATAGTCTCACCCCGGAGGTCTTTATCAGGAGTGATATTCTGGTTCTAAACATAACTCTTCCTTCGCTCCTGACGGCAGCAGCTGGAGGTCGTGGGCAGATCTGGGTTCAGCGTGATTTCCCAATTTTTGTCATTTCCAAATTTGCATTAATCATGTTAGTATCAACGTATCACATCCGACGCACGTAGAACTATTTAAACTAGAGTTAAACTGTAAGAAGATCATGCATTAGATAAAGAGGCATCTGCAGTTTATTGTCAATATTGTCATTATTTTAATATCCAGAGACAGAACTGTCATCTGTCAGTTTGTTTCGTTTAAGTTAAAATATAGTTTGTAAAGAGTTTCACAACATCTATTTTACAATAAAGTCACTAAAATACATAACAAATGAAACATTACTCTGAGGTGAGTCTGCCTCAGGTTCATTAGTAAATGACGTCTTCATAATGTGATAAATTGGGTCCTGTATCTTTAAACGTCTTTTCTGGGCGCGAGGGCATTTGACCCGTGACATCAAATAAAATAAGGTTTAAACTTAAGATCCAACCGCAACTTTTCTCACTAGAACTTCACTTTAATGTTGTGAATTAAAATCACAAGCTTTCATCTGCTCGTGGACTGTGATATTAAATTTTAATAATTATGGGCTTCTTTTGACTCCCAGAGCCAGCTCATTATCTCTGTCCTGAGGCGAGCGGGGGTGTGCAGAGGGGGTGTGCAGGGGGGGTGCAGGGGGTGTGTGCAGGGGGGTGCAGGGGGTGTGTGCAGGGGGGTGTGCAGGGGGGTGCAGAGGGGGTGTGCAGGGGGTGTGCAGGGGGTGTGCAGGGGGGGTGTGCAGGGGGGTGCAGAGGGGGTGTGCAGAGGGGGGTGTGCAGGGGGTGTGCAGGGGGGGTGTGCAGGGGGGTGCAGAGGGGGTGTGCAGAGGGGGATGTGCAGGGGGTGTGCAGGGGGTGTGCAGGGGGGGTGCAGAGGGGGGGTGTGCAGGGGGGTGCAGAGGGGGTGTGCAGGGGGGTGTATATGTTCAGTGAACATGAAAAGAATCAGAGTTAGAACGTGACAAATGTTGAAGTTGAAGTTCTTTCATACATTTTTAAATATGTATTTTATAGTTTTGAACCATTACTGCATTTCACTTGAGCTGTTTCAGATCTGAATCATCTGCAGATATTTGGAGTTCAAACTGGACAAACTTTGGAAAATCTCTAACTTAAGAGTGTAAAAAGGAATAGACCAAGTATTGATCCCTGTGGGGTTCTGTTTTCAAGCTTTGATACATTGTGAATATTACATATTTTTATCTTTGTTACCGATTTGTGTGAAAATCTTCTCAAAGTAAAAGATCAGAGCGGGGGCGTGTCCCCATCACAGAAAATACTCTGCTATAGTGTGTCAATATTTATCTTGCCTCTAATGAGGGTCCAAAGACCCTTCTGCTCCATGTAGACCAGGCCTTGATCATCAAAGATGGTTTGAAGATCTAAAAAGACCACTCGATGACCCGATGACTACAACTGAAGCTGTTTCTACAATTGCTGATTTAAGTTATTCAATTAAATAGCAGTTATCAGTCAGAGTTGACAGATGAGGGCAGAATGTCCCTGATTCTGCAGTCGCACGCCTCATTCTTAGACTTCATAAAGTAACACTTTTTAAGGCCGATTTAAAAACATGAGTTTTTGAAAGGAGAAAGTGGTGTGAAGGTTTGCTCGTGGCGTAAGTCGAGGAAACAGTAGGACTCAATGTAGAATATACATGAATGTGTTTTGAACTGCTTTAAACTGTGATATGTTTGTTCATTTTCTGATGTGGATCGAGACCTTTCTAAATCCATTTCATATTCATCTTTCACACTCTAACCTGGAGGCCTCCCTCAGCTGGTGGCGGTCCCTTTGGTCACATAAGGCTCCACATGTGAAGTGTGAATGTAAAGCTGAGGAGTCCGGGCATGTTCCTGATGTATCTGTGAGTCACGTGACACGGGGCAAACTCCACAGAATGTCAATGTGACACTTAAGTGGATTTTCCCCGGACATGCAAGGGCACGTTTGGCTGTTACACTAATGTGCTTTCCTTTTAGAGTGCTGGAGGACAGAGTGTGTCATGTTCTGTACCGCGGGATTCATATTCAAACATATCAAGAGTTCATATCTATATTATCATTTGTACATCTTTTACACTAACTTTTCTATTACATTCAAAAGGCTGTATTCTGTCGTTTTTGAGCTTTAAAAGAGTATCACGTGTCAATATTTACTGGATTGAAGAAAATATGTGCTCAAAAAGGCAGTGGAATATCGGAAGAGAAGGAATCGATTCACAATCCAATACATGTTCTACATCAGCACCCGTAACTACGCCTACAAGGAAGTTCAAGTCAGGTTGTACTGAGTTCTTTTTAAACAAAGAAATGAGATGACAGAGTCAGGAATAGTGCAAAAAACAAACCGGTGCAGAGAAAATAGATATAAACAGATATTTACAGCAGCGGTCCAAAAAACACGACAGCAGTGGCGCAAATATAATTAGCACCGAGTTCGTGTTGACCGATCCAAACACAGAGGGACGACAACCACGGAGAGAGTGTTGAGACATGGCGAGACATATGGTTTAGCAGTGATCGAGTGTCAGTGATCGAGTGTCAGTGATCAAGTGTCAGTGATCGAGTGTCAGTGATCGAGTGTCAGTGATCGAGTGTCAGTGATCGAGTGTCGGTGATCGAGTGTGATCAAGTGTCAGTGATCGAGTGTCAGTGATCGAGTGTCAGTGATCGAGTGTCAGTGATCAAGTGTCAGTGATCGAGTGTCAGTGATCGAGTGTCAGTGATCGAGTGTCAGTGATCAAGTGTCAGTGATCGAGTGTCAGTGATCGAGTGTCAGTGATCAAGTGTCGGTGATCGAGTGTGATCAAGTGTCAGTGATCGAGTGTCAGTGATCGAGTGTCAGTGATCGAGTGTCAGTGATCAAGTGTCAGTGATCGAGTGTCAGTGATCGAGTGTCAGTGATCAAGTGTCGGTGATCGAGTGTGATCAAGTGTCAGTGATCGAGTGTCAGTGATCGAGTGTCGGTGATCGAGTGTGATCAAGTGTCAGTGATCGAGTGTCAGTGATCGAGTGTCAGTGATCGAGTGTCAGTGATCAAGTGTCAGTGATCGAGTGTCAGTGATCGAGTGTCAGTGATCGAGTGTCAGTGATCGAGTGTCGGTGATCGAGTGTGATCAAGTGTCAGTGATCGAGTGTCAGTGATCGAGTGTCAGTGATCGAGTGTGATCAAGTGTCAGTGATCGAGTGTCAGTGATCGAGTGTCAGTGATCGAGTGTGATCAAGTGTCAGTGATCGAGTGTCAGTGATCGAGTGTCAGTGATCAAGTGTGATCAAGTGTCAGTGATCGAGTGTCAGTGATCAAGTGTCAGTGATCGAGTGTCAGTGATCAAGTGTGATCAAGTGTCAGTGATCGAGTGTCAGTGATCGAGTGTCAGTGATCGAGTGTGATCAAGTGTCAGTGATCGAGTGTCAGTGATCAAGTGTCAGTGATCGAGTGTCAGTGATCAAGTGTCAGTGATCGAGTGTCAGTGATCAAGTGTGATCAAGTGTCAGTGATCGAGTGTCAGTGATCGAGTGTCAGTGATCGAGTGTCAGTGATCGAGTGTGATCAAGTGTCAGTGATCGAGTGTCAGTGATCAAGTGTCAGTGATCGAGTGTCAGTGATCGAGTGTCAGTGATCGAGTGTCAGCGATCAAGTGTCAGCGATCAAGTGTCAGTGATCAAGTGTGATCAAGTGTCAGCGATCAAGTGTCAGTGATCAAGTGTCAGTGATCGAGTGTCAGTGATCAAGTGTCAGTGATCAAGTGTCAGTGATCGAGTGTCAGTGATCGAGTGTCAGTGATCGAGTGTCGGTGATCGAGTGTGATCAAGTGTCAGTGATCGAGTGTCAGTGATCGAGTGTCAGTGATCGAGTGTGATCAAGTGTCAGTGATCGAGTGTCAGTGATCGAGTGTCAGTGATCGAGTGTCAGTGATCGAGTGTCAGTGATCGAGTGTGATCAAGTGTCAGTGATCGAGTGTCAGTGATCAAGTGTGATCAAGTGTCAGTGATCGAGTGTCAGTGATCGAGTGTCAGTGATCGAGTGTGATCAAGTGTCAGTGATCGAGTGTCAGTGATCAAGTGTCAGTGATCGAGTGTCAGTGATCAAGTGTCAGTGATCGAGTGTCAGTGATCAAGTGTGATCAAGTGTCAGTGATCGAGTGTCAGTGATCGAGTGTCAGTGATCGAGTGTCAGTGATCGAGTGTGATCAAGTGTCAGTGATCGAGTGTCAGTGATCGAGTGTCAGTGATCAAGTGTGATCAAGTGTCAGTGATCGAGTGTCAGTGATCAAGTGTCAGTGATCGAGTGTCAGTGATCAAGTGTGATCAAGTGTCAGTGATCGAGTGTCAGTGATCGAGTGTCAGTGATCGAGTGTCAGTGATCGAGTGTGATCAAGTGTCAGTGATCGAGTGTCAGTGATCAAGTGTCAGTGATCGAGTGTCAGTGATCGAGTGTCAGTGATCGAGTGTCAGCGATCAAGTGTCAGCGATCAAGTGTCAGTGATCAAGTGTCAGTGATCAAGTGTGATCAAGTGTCAGCGATCAAGTGTCAGCGATCAAGTGTCAGTGATCGAGTGTCAGTGATCGAGTGTCAGCGATCAAGTGTCAGTGATCAAGTGTGATCAAGTGTCAGCGATCAAGTGTCAGTGATCAAGTGTCAGTGATCGAGTGTCAGTGATCGAGTGTCAGTGATCGAGTGTCAGTGATCGTGTGTCAGTTATCGAGTGTCAGTTATCGAGTGTCAGTGATCGAGTGTCAGTGATCGAGTGTCAGCGATCGAGTCAGCGATCGAGTGTCAGCGATCGAGTGTCAGCGATCGAGTGTCAGCGATCGAGTGTCAGCGATCGAGTCAGCGATCGAGTGTCAGCGATCGAGTGTCAGCGATCGAGTGTCAGTGATCGAGTGTCAGCGATCGAGTCAGCGATCGAGTGTCAGCGATCGAGTGTCAGCGATCGAGTGTCAGTGATCGAGTGTCAGCGATCGAGTCAGCGATCGAGTGTCAGCGATCGAGTCAGCGATCGAGTGTCAGCGATCGAGTGTCAGCGATCGAGTGTCAGCGATCGAGTGTCAGCGATCGAGTGTCAGCGATCAAGTGTCAGTGATCAAGTGTGCACCTGTGACTGCTCCGAGGGAACAAGGAACGGGTGTTGGGCAGAGAAAAACCGGTACACTTCAGACTCCCGCGCACTTCAGACTCGCGCACTTCGGACTCGCGCACTTCGGACTCGCGCACTTCGGACTCCCGTGCACTTCGGACTCGCGCACTTCAGACTCGCACACTTCAGACTCCCGCGCACTTCAGACTCGCGGACTTTGGACTCAGGCACCTCAGACTCATGCACTTCAGACTCTTCGGACTCATGCATTTCAGACTCTTCAGACTCATGCACTTCAGACTCGTGCACTTCAGACTATTCAGACTCATGCACTTCAGACTTGTGCACTTCCGACTCATGCACTTCAGACTCTTCAGACTCATGCACTTCAGACTCTTCAGACTCATGCACTTCAGACTCATGCACTTCAGACTCGTGCACTTCAGACTCTTCAGACTCATGCACTTCAGACTCTTCAGACTCATGCACTTCAGACTCTTCAGACTCATGCACTTCAGACTCGTGCACTTCAGACTCTTCAGACTCATGCACTTCAGACTCTTCAGACTCATGCACTTCAGACTCGTGCACTTCCGACTCGTGCACTTCCGACTCATGCACTTCCGACTCTTCAGACTCGTGCACTTCCGACTCGTTCACTTCCGACTCATGCACTTCCGACTCTTCAGACTCATGCACTTCAGACTCGTGCACTTCCGACTCTTCAGACTCATGCACTTCAGACTCGTTCACTTCCGACTCATGCACTTCCGACTCATGCACTTCCGACTCTTCAGACTCATGCACTTCCGACTCGTTCACTTCCGACTCATGCACTTCCGACTCTTCAGACTCATGCACTTCAGACTCGTGCACTTCCGACTCATGCACTTCAGACTCTTCAGACTCATGCACTTCAGACTCATGTACTTCAGACTCTTCAGACTCATGCACTTCAGACTCGTGCACTTCAGACTCATGCACTTCAGACTCGCACACTTCAGACTCATGCACTTCAGACTCGTGCACTTCCGACTCATGCACTTCAGACTCATGCACTTCAGACTCATGCACTTCAGACTCATGCAGTTCAGACTCATGCAGTTCAGACTCGCACACTTCAGACTCATGCACTTCAGACTCGTGCACTTCCGACTCACGCATTTCGGATTCATGTACTTTCTCTGCGGTACCTTCCACAGACATAAAGGACTTAAAGACATAAAGGACATAAAGACATAAAGGACATATAGACATAAAGACATAAAGGACATAAAGACATAAAGGACATAAAGACATAAAGGACATGAATGACACACACGGCTCAATCTCATCAACATCATGAAATGGCCTCAGATTTGAAGGTTCTGATTTTCACCACAGTTTTGTTTGTTTGTCTGATGCTGAAACGTTTAAAAGGGTTTTAAAGTCGGAATCCCTACTTTAAAAGGTGAAAAAGGTGAATTTACAAGTCAGAACTTCCAGAAGTGGAATCTGGGACTTTACATTAATCTGTAAATTGAACTGTTTCATAATATCTGTGTGTATTTTACGTCCACATTGAAACTAAATTAATATTGATTCGCAACAGACCATTCTCTAATACAATTATGACATTTTATGCAGTACAGACGTGACCAGGATGTACAGCCCCGTTGTTATGGAAACAGAGACTGAGCAGCATTAAAACTCCTCAGAAAGGTTCGGGTGCTTTTGCTGCAAAGAGACTGTGTCAGAACGAGTGAATGAACAGAAGAAATATGATGAACAATGGGATAAAGGAACGTTTCACGCTGCAGTATTTGTACCACCTGCTTCAGTGATTAGACAAACAAACAAACAAACAAACAAACAAACAAACAAACAAACAAAAGCCCCAATTAACAACACGAGAGACGCTTGTTCGAGTTCTTTACAAAGGTATAAAAGCACTTAAGTAGTTACAGCGGATGGAGGAGGTCAGGAGAGGATGGGGGAGGTCAGGAGAGGATGGGGGAGGTCAGGGGAGGATGGGGGAGGTCAGGGGAGGATGGGGGAGGTCTGGAGAAGATGGGGGAGGTCAGGGGAGGATGGGGGAGGTCAGGAGAGGATGGGGGAGGTCAGGGGAGGATGGGGGAGGTCAGGAGAAGATGGGGGAGGTCAGGGGAGGATGGGGGAGGTCAGGAGAGGATGGGGGAGGTCAGGAGAGGATGGGGGAGGTCAGGGGAGGATGGGGGAGGTCAGGAGAAGATGGGGGAGGTCAGGGGAGGATGGGGGAGGTCAGGAGAGGATGGGGAGGTCAGGGGAGGATGGGGGAGGTCAGGAGAAGATGGGGGAGGTCAGGGGAGGATGGGGGAGGTCAGGAGAGGATGGGGGAGGTCAGGAGAGGATGGGGGAGGTCAGGGGAGGATGGGGGAGGTCAGGAGAAGATGGGGGAGGTCAGGAGAGGATGGGGGAGGTCAGGAGAAGATGGGGGAGGTCAGGGGAAGATGGGGGAGGTCAGGAGAGGATGGGGAGGTCTGGAGAAGATGGGGGAGGTCAGGGGAGGATGGGGGAGGTCAGGAGAGGATGGGGGAGGTCAGGGGAGGATGGGGGAGGTCAGGAGAAGATGGGGGAGGTCAGGGGAGGATGGGGGAGGTCAGGAGAGGATGGGGGAGGTCAGGGGAGGATGGGGGAGGTCAGGGGAGGATGGGGGAGGTCAGGAGAGGATGGGGAGGTCAGGGGAGGATGGGGGAGGTCAGGAGAAGATGGGGGAGGTCAGGGGAGGATGGGGGAGGTCAGGAGAGGATGGGGGAGGTCAGGGGAGGATGGGGGAGGTCAGGAGAAGATGGGGGAGGTCAGGGGAGGATGGGGGAGGTCAGGAGAGGATGGGGGAGGTCAGGAGAGGATGGGGGAGGTCAGGAGAAGATGGGGGAGGTCAGGGGAAGATGGGGGAGGTCAGGAGAGGATGGGGAGGTCAGGGGAGGATGGGGGAGGTCAGGGTAGGTTGGAAGAGGATGGGGGAGGTCATGAGAGGATGGAGGTCATGAGAGGATGGGGGAGGTCCGGGGAGGATGGGGAGGTCAGGGGAGGATGGGAGAGGTCAGGAGAGGATGGGAGAGGTCAGGAGAGGATGGGGGAGGTCAGGAGAAGATGGGGGAGGTCAGGGGAGGATGGGGGAGGTCAGGAGAGGATGGGGGAGGTCAGGGGAGGATGGGGGAGGTCAGGAGAGGATGGGGGAGGTCAGGAGAAGATGGGGGAGGTCAGGGGAAGATGGGGGAGATCAGGAGAGGATGGGGAGGTCAGGGGAGGATGGGGGAGGTCAGGGTAGGTTGGAAGAGGATGGGGGAGGTCATGAGAGGATGGAGGTCATGAGAGGATGGGGGAGGTCCGGGGAGGATGGGGAGGTCAGGGGAGGATGGGAGAGGTCAGGAGAGGATGGGAGAGGTCAGGAGAGGATGGGGGAGGTCAGGAGAAGATGGGGGAGGTCAGGGGAGGATGGGGGAGGTCAGGAGAGGATGGGGGAGGTCAGGGGAGGATGGAAGAGGATGGGGGAGGTCATGAGAGGATGGGGGAGGATGAAAGAGGGTCAATCTGGCCCTCAGACTGGAGAGAAGGTCAATCTTCTGAAAAGACAAGGACCCTAAGCACCAGTTGGAGGTGAACGCGATAAAGACTTTGTTTTTCACATGACCTTTTCAGACTAACGAAGAATGTAACGTCTTGTGCTCCCAGTGTAGAAAAAGCTTCAGTCGTATCATCTGGATTCTGTTTTTAGATAAACAAAACGTTTCGACTCTCGTCCAAGAGTCATTTTCAATCTGAGAAATGTGGGGAAAGTACTGTGAACACTTCACTGTTCGTCGCGGTCATTGACTGTTTCATTTTCCTGTCGATAAAACACACACATATTCTTTAGAAATGGCTTTAAGGTTCCTTAACTTTACTTGTCCATTTGACCATCTTGTTATATAACTTGTCAACACCCGGGCTGATGTAACAGTGTCTTCCTGAATATTTTACGTTTGCATTTTGATTTCATTTTTCAATTTGTTCCCAAGAAAAATATAAACTCCACACGCCTCTCTTCTTCCTGCCTGTAAAGCATCACCCACAGGGGGCGCTTTTGAACACCTCCGTTATCAGGATCAAACGCTAGCGCCATATATGGACTGGCACCATCCCAGTCCAGCCTCCAGCGGCCAAGTCCCGCCTCTTCACGCAAGCCCCTCCTCCCGCTCTGGCAGGACAGTCGATTGATGATGACCAGATACAAGCCATTTGACCCAGTAACAAAGAAGTGACCCACATAATATCACTCGCCTTAAACGGCCCCGCCCTTTTGTGGTGCTTCCCTCATGCCTCACCATGGACTGAACCGCCATGATTAAAAAACAATGAATTCATGTGAAAAAATGCATCTGTGATATGTCTTTTCTGGTTTAAGCGCACCTGAAACGCTCAATCAACTTCCTCTGCAACTTTCTGTCTTTTAAGGTCAGTTTTCATATTATTATCTTTATTGTTTCCTCCTCAATCTAATTCTGGGCCTAATTATCCTTCATCAGAACAAGGGAGAAGGCAAAATCGAGTTAATGTGACTTAAAACAGCCACTTTAAAGCTCCCCAGTGTGTCTCCCGCCACACTTTCCCCTGTGACTGCGCTCACCTCTCATCATCACTGAACATATCGAATTAGACTCTTCTTTTGTGCAGACTTTAATATTTAAAGTGAAACTGGGACACTGCTTCTTGCCACGCCAACGACTGAGCACAAACAATGAAGCGCTCGGTATACTTTCTGAACACGTCTTTCATCAAACCTAATGTGGAGTCGACTCATCATCGTAATCACATGAACGTCGGGGATGATTCAAAACCACCATGTGACTCCAGGTGAGGCTGGTCGCGTCCCTGCTCTGTCTGGAACGTTCCTTGGTATAATAATAAACATATTTATCTTGCTTGTATTTCATCACAAGCGTTTTAATTGCTGTAAATATACACTGAACAGTGGGTGACGTCTCCACAGATCTGACTTCCAGCTTGTCTCAGTGCAGGTAGATACGTTTAAGTCCATACCATAGAATATTATAGGGAAATATGTCGGTGTAAATATGTCGGTGTCCCTCATTCGTCCAGGAGTGTTCCATTGTAGAAAAAGCTTCAGTTGTTTCATCTGGACTCAGTTTAGAAAAAATAGACGTTTCGACTCTCATCCAAAAGTCATTTTCAATAAGCAAATTTAGGCCGGGAACTCTGATATTTATAGGTGAGGTGAAGATTTTAAGCAGGAGAAAAGATGGTTTGAAAGAAGATTTTTTTAAAAAGAAAGACCTTCTTTAAACAGAAATGGAGGGTTAAGATTCAACCTTCCTGTGGTTTATAATGGAATATTGAACCCCTGGAGAGGTAGAGGACCAGGACATTCGGATGCTAATAAGGCCCTCAGGGCGAGTGAGCCAGGGACACACAAAGACATGGGGGAGACTAATAGCCCATTAAAGGACTAGTAGTAAACAAATAGTGTAGCTCGTTAGAAACAAAGAGGCTAAGTTTCTGCTGAAACAAACAACTCTTTCCACTTCCATAGACCCCGCCCGATGGGCTGGATTTACCACAGAATAGTATAAATATCTGAGTTCCCGGCTTAAATTTGCTTATTGACAATGACTCTTGGATGAGAGTTGAAACGTTAATTTTTTTCTCAACTGAGTCCAGATGAAACAACTGAAGCTTTTTCTACAATTACAGGGAAAGCAATAACATCTCCATGGAGACGAGCTAGAAACAAACATAGTGCGACTTTAAACACGCCTTTAAAGACTAACTTAACTAAAGTGAGTGACTACGCTGGGTAGAACAATCAGATAACCCAATAATTAGATCAGATTTGTGTTTAAATGTGCAAGATAAATCTGATCATCAAAACACCTGGTGACGTGTGTCAGTTAAAGATTTGTAGCTATTTATAAAAGTATTATAAGTAAATGGGTGTAAGTCCAGAATCAGATACAAAATTAGTTCCTATGTAAACATATCCAGAGTCTCATTTTAATTTTAACATTTTTTTGTGGTGTTTTGTTTTTGAAGCATATTTTGGAGCACGTTTTGGATCATGCCTGGGAGATGTTTGGTTTCTTTGGAAGCGTTGCCTTCTGCAGAACGGGATCAGTAGAAAAACGTGATCCGAGCCGTCTGCATAATCATGTCGATAATGTCTCACAGCTACATTTATCTTTTTTAAATGAGTCTCGTTATGACATTCAGTTCAAAACCATTAGAATAATCTCCCGCCGCCTCAACTGCAGCAGCGTTTATGACACAGACATTAGACTCTGGTCAAAAAGTCAAAGGGCTCTTACACTTAGTATAATGTTTAATTATGTCAGCACCACAAGTGATTGTATAAATAGCCATTATTAATTAATTAGCATAATTAATAATTCCATGTATGACAAATAATTGACTTTGATCCGCCCGTTCTATGTGAGAAGGCCTATCATCATGTTGGTGTATATTTTATTCTAACACATATTGTATGTTTTATTCCCACTGATTGCGTCAATATTAAAAAACAAATGATGCGTCGCCTGCAAAAGGTCACATGACTTCTAGATACAGTTTATGGGCTCGAGACTCTGGACTGATTTATTATTGTGGCATGGCGAGAAATCAATAATTTGCATAATATATATTTAAATGATCTTTTTAAATAACTAGACTAATTAGATGTGAATAATATCTGGTTTGGGCCTCACACTGACCCTGCCGATAGGACAGGAGCAGCTTTTCCTGCTTTTAGAGATTCTTCTGTGTGTGAGGGGCCAAAGGCTCTTCATCATGTTCTCTTTGTTCATGTGAGCGCAGTTCTTCATTGTACCAGGAGGAGGCGCTTTGACCTAATGACCAAGATGACCAGGACTAAAGCTGTTCTCAGCAGGATCACATGACATGTCACTGTACGTGTCACTGCACCGGTCACTTCCCCTGGACTAGAGCTGTTCTCAGCAGGATCACATGACATGATCACATGACATGATCACATGACATGTCACTGAATATTGGCTCTATTATCTCTTTGAACTTTGAGATAGATTTATGACTTTATTCTGTGGGGCTGGATAATCTTTAAGAATAAACTGAACCCACAACTCTGCATCCGGCTGCACTCGCACGAGCACCATCGAGCGCCACTTGTCTTTATATTATACCAGTTTTGTCTTTCTTAGGCCCATTTTTAGCTCTAATTAAAATGATATTACCATAAACAAAACAAACTCTAAAATGCTGTAGAAACGACCTGTACATCTGAAAGTACAGTGGAAAGTACTACATTATAGAATATTTCCACTCACGGGAAGCAGGGAGCAGACTTTCTCTTTCTTTTAAAGTTTTTAAAAGTTCATCACAGTTTCTTTGCTTGGATTCAAATGTCTCACTGTTTAAACTCTACGGACCATTAACATACTGTGCAGTCATAGAACATATAAAGATATTAAAAGAGAAACATTATATTGCAGAGTGAACATGATTTACTGGATAAAGGAAGTTTAAAAATGTGTGTTGACATGTTTGAACACATGTGGGTCATTGTCATGTTGGTTCGCCTCAGTCTGCTCTATATTTAGCTCTGTTTAATGTGGCCTGTTCCCATGAGCCGCATGAGTCGTGATCAGCTGACCGCTGCACTTATTGTCATGACAACGAGCCGTGTGCACGTTCCCGCTCACCTGGTGCCGTACGTGTTTTGGTCAATGTATCATGACAAAGCTGTGCGATGGTGGCGGCAGGTAAAAGCTGTCTGAGCACCGCACAGAGGCTTTTCCTGCAGCGCTCAGTCATGCAAATGCACCGTGCACTTTGTATGAACCGTACCACGGATTGCATGTGTCGGACAAACGTCGGCCGCTCTCACACCACAAGTGCCCTGAAGCCGCTCCGAGACCACGAAGACTAGGTGGTCCCGGCTCCTGCAGGTTGACCTAACGAGCAGATGATGCTGCTGACACATGTATCGGGTGGAGACAAGTGGAAGAGGGAAATAGTAAATAATGAATGTCTTCTCCTCAGTCGTGATTGGCTGATTCCAGTCACGTCTGTTTGATCTGAGGCGATGAGTATTATTGCAATACCAGTGACTTTTGTATAGAAACTAACTCAGAGAAACCCCCCCTAGTCTCCCGACCCTATCCCCCAATGGCCCCCCTAGTCTCCCGACCCTATCCCCCAATGGCCCCCCCCTAGTCTCCCAACCCTATCCCCCAATGGCCCCCCCTAGTCTCCCGACCCTATCCCCCAAATGCCCCCCTAGTCTCCCGACCCTATCCCCCAATGGCCCCCCTAGTCTCCCGACCCTATCCCCCAATGGCCCCCCCCTAGTCTCCCAACCCTATCCCCCAATGGCCCCCCCTAGTCTCCCGACCCTATCCCCCAAATGCCCCCCTAGTCTCCCGACCCTATCCCCCAATGGCCCCCCTAGTCTCCCGACCCTATCCCCCAATGGCCCCCTCTAGTCTCCCGACCCTATCCCCCAATGCTCCCCCTAGTCTCCCGACCCTATCCCCCAATGGCCCCCCTAGTCTCCCGACCCTATCCCCCAATGGCCCCCTAGTCTCCCGACCCTATCCCCCAATAGCCCCCTCTAGTCTCCCGACCCTATCCCCCAATGGCCCCCCTAGTCTCCCGACCCTATCCCCCAATGGCCCCTGTATGAAGCGCTGCTGAGGTGATCCATAAACCTGAAGCATCATTGATCTGCTGTGAGGACCACACATTTTTCCAACACTTTTCACACATTTAAAAATGTGGAATCAGATATTTTCTCTATTTACAGGCATTAGTGCCTGTTCAATGTTGAAACAGACACATATTTACATGTATATTTGATAAAGTTACATTATAACTGTCCCTCAAAGCTGTTTGTCCGGTTCGATTGTGGTTTAAATGTTATGACACTGCTGCACTTTCTTTTGGCTCAGATCATGTTCTGACCAAACGTCGGGTCAAACTAATTGAACCAAAAGAAAATAGATTTTCACTCGACTGAAGCGTCGCTGCGTTGCATCCGGAGATCGTGAAAGAAGCAGGAAACAACAACCTATGAACTGCAATTACACCAGATACAACTGGAGGATTTCTGATCTGGATTTTACAAATACATTGGACATAATACGCTCCACACTGAGTCAACAGGGGGCGCTGTTGGGGCCGACGTTGGGACGACGTTATTATCACTTTCCAGGATATAAAGATGCAAATCAAGATAATACATGGCCAAAACATTATAATAGAATCATCTTTGCTTTACACATACTACAGCCTGTTTTTGTGATTGATCCCAGAAATGTGGAGAGAATCTGTGTTGCAACATGGTAATTTCTCCAATGTTGGACAAATAAAGGTTATCTTATCTTATCTAATCTATTCTAATCTTATAGGAGTATTACAATTCAAATTCCCTCTTATGTTTGCCTCTGTGTGATGAATAATAGGATTTGGTTAGTTGTTGAAGTTCATCGTTGTTCAAATGGAAAAATATAACATCTGATCTTATTTTTCATATTATAGTTCTCCGTCCGCAGCGTCATGACCTCGGCCTGCAGCGCCTCCATCTGGGCCCTCACAGTCCTGCAGCGCCTCCATCTGGGCGCTCAGAGTCCTGCAGCGCCTCCATCTGGGTGCTCAGAGTCCTGCAGCGAATCCATCTGGGCGCTCCTAGTCTGCAGCGCCTCCATCTGGGCCCTCAGAGTCCTGCAGCGCCTCCATCTGGGCCCTCAGAGTCTGCAGTGCCTCCATCTGGGCTCTCAGAGTCCTGCAGCGCCTCCATCTGGGCCCTCAGAGTCCTGCAGCACCTCCATCTGGGCCCTCAGAGTCCTGCAGCGCCTCCATCTGGGCCCTCAGAGTCTGCAGCGCCTCCATCTGGGCCCTCAGAGTCCTGCAGCGCCTCCATCTGGGCCCTCAGAGTCCTGCAGCGCCTCCATCTGGGCCCTCAGAGTCCTGCAGCGCCTCCATCTGGGCGCTCAGAGTCCTGCAGCGCCTCCATCTGGGCCCTCAGAGTCCTGCAGCACCTCCATCTGGGCGCTCAGAGTCCTGCAGCGCCTCCATCTGGGCCCTCAGAGTCTGCAGCGCCTCCATCTGGGCCCTCAGAGTCCTGCAGCGCCTCCATCTGGGCCCTCAGAGTCCTGCAGCGCCTCCATCTGGGCGCTCAGAGTCCTGCAGCGCCTCCATCTGGGCCCTCAGAGTCCTGCAGCGCCTCCATCTGGGCCCTCAGAGTCTGCAGCGCCTCCATGTGGGCCCTCAGAGTCCTGCAGCGCCTCCATCTCGGCCCTCAGAGTCCTGCAGCGCCTCCATGTGGGCGCTCAGAGTCCTGCAGCGCCTCCATCTGGGCCCTCAGAGTCCTGCAGCGCCTCCATCTCGGCCCTCAGAGTCTGCAGCGCCTCCATCTCGGCCCTCAGAGTCTGCAGCGCCTCCATCTGGGCCCTCAGAGTCCTGCAGCGCCTCCATGTGGGCGCTCAGAGTCCTGCAGCGCCTCCATCTGGGCCCTCAGAGTCCTGCAGCGCCTCCATGTGGGCGCTCAGAGTCCTGCAGCTCGACCGTATTGTCTGAAATACGTAGTTCAGCTTCATCCGCTCTTTTATCTCCTTTATATCAAAGACTAAGCGTTGATCTCATTTCTACCTTCAGCGCCGCCACGTCACGCTGCATTTCACTTTTCATTTCATGCATCATAATGGCGGTGTCAGGTGAACTCCCCTCCACCTTCGGACAAGTGTGAGCCTGGGGCCGGGCCTGGGGGCCAGAGTTCTGGGACGGAGGTTATTTTTATCAACCAAGAGCGGGCCGCTAGCTGCTGCATCGGACCTGTTAGCCATGTTAGCCTCGGGCCTGCTAGCCACGTTAGCCTCGTTAGCTTGTGTCCTCCGTGTTTGCTCATCTCCTGCTCCTCGTTTCTTGGGATTTTATGGGTAAAACTTTTTTTTTGTAAGAAATTAGACTGAAGCTGATGTGAGGCCCCTGCTGCAGCAGACTGAAGCTGATGTGAGGCCCCTGCTGCAGCAGACTGAAGCTGATGTGAGGCCCCCGCTGCAGCAGACTGAAGCTGATGTGAGGCCCCCGCTGCAGCAGACTGAAGCTGATGTGAGGCCCCCGCTGCAGCAGACTGAAGCTGATGTGAGGCCCCTGCTGCAGCAGACTGAAGCTGATGTGAGGCCCTCCCTGCAGCAGACTGAAGCTGATGTGAGGCCCTCCCTGCAGCAGACTGAAGCTGATGTGAGGCCCTTCCGCCGCAGTTATTAAATCTTCACTGGGGCATTAAAAGTCGGTGCATGAGGTGAGACCTGGAGATGATTAAACAATCCACTGCACAGTCTATAAAGGATGGAAAGCTCTAATTGAATTTTAATGGGCTCATGAAGCACGTGTGCTTCATGAAGCTCACTGGACTTTGGGTTCAAGGGCGATTCAAAAAAAGAAAAAAATCAAATGAAAACATATTTAGGAGACTTGAGCCCAGAGGACTCGAGCAGGAGGAGACATGAGCTCAGAGGACTCGAGCAGGAGGAGACATGAGCCCAGAGGACCCGAGCAGGAGGAGACATGAGCCCAGAGGACTCGAGCAGGAGGAGACATGAGCCCAGAGGACTCGAGCAGGAGGAGACATGAGCCCAGAGGACTCGAGCAGGAGGAGACATGAGCCCAGAGGACTCGAGCAGGAGGAGACATGAGCCCAGAGGACCCGAGCAGGAGGAGACATGAGCCCAGAGGACTCGAGCAGGAGGAGACGTGAGCCCCAGAGGACCCGAGCAGGAGGAGACATGAGCCCAGAGGACCCGAGCAGGAGGAGACATGAGCCCAGAGGACCCGAGCAGGAGGAGACATGAGCCCAGAGGACTCGAGCAGGAGGAGACATGAGCCCCAGAGGACTCGAGCAGGAGGAGACGTGAGCCCCAGAGGACTCGAGCAGGAGGAGACATGAGCCCAGAGGACTCGAGCAGGAGGAGACATGAGCCCAGAGGACCCGAGCAGGAGGAGACATGAGCCCAGAGGACTCGAGCAGGAGGAGACGTGAGCCCCAGAGGACTCGAGCAGGAGGAGACATGAGCCCAGAGGACCCGAGCAGGAGGAGACATGAGCCCAGAGGACTCGAGCAGGAGGAGACGTGAGCCCCAGAGGACTCGAGCAGGAGGAGACATGAGCCCAGAAGACTCGAGCAGGAGGAGACATCAGCCCCAGAGGACTCGAGCAGGAGGAGACGTGAGCCCCAGAGGACTCGAGCAGGAGGAGACGTGAGCCCCAGAGGACTCGAGCAGGAGGAGACATGAGCCCAGAGGACTCGAGAAGGAGGAGACATGAGCCCAGAGGACTCGAGCAGGAGGAGACGTGAGCCCAGAGGACTCGAGCAGGAGGAGACGTGAGCCCCAGAGGACTCGAGCATGAGGACACGTGAGCCCAGAGGACTCGAGCAGGAGGAGACATGAGCCCCGAGGACTCGAGCAGAAGGAGACATGACCTCAGGGAGACGATTGACCTCAGGGAGACGACTGACCTCAGGGCAGGGAGACAATTGACCTCAGGGAGACGATTGACCTCAGGGAGACGACTGACCTCAGGGAGACGACTGACCTCAGGGAGACGACTGACCTCAGATTGACCTCAGGGAGACGATTGACCTCAGGGAGACGATTGACCTCAGGGAGACGACTGACCTCAGGGAGACGATTGACCTCAGGGAGACGACTGACCTCAGGGAGACGACTGACCTCAGGGAGACGACTGACCTCAGATTGACCTCAGGGAGACGATTGACCTCAGGGAGACGATTGACCTCAGGGAGACGACTGACCTCAGGGAGACGACTGACCTCAGGGAGACAATTGACCTCAGGGAGACGACTGACCTCAGGGAGACGACTGACCTCAGGGAGACGACTGACCTCAGGGAGACGACGTGTTCACAAAAAGGATGATCTTTTATGGTCATTATATCGTCTCGGTGTTAATAAACGTATAATGAATCATTTTGTGATTTCCTGTTTCCTGCAGCTGTTCAAAGTGAAGAGTTTACACGAGACAGAACCGCGGCTTCTCCCTTTGCCCAGGACAGAATGAGGAGGGTTTAAATTGCTTCCCTGTGGAGCGCACAGCTGCAAGAAAAAACAGAAAGTCAATCAATTTATGTCAATCAAAAGTCAATCAAAAGCTGCTTTCAGGTCCATCCTGCTCTATGATGTCACTGCAAGAGCAAACGCCTTTGGATTCCACTCCAGTCAAAGAAATAGTCTTTTTGTCGATTGGGAGTAAATTATTACAGAAGATTAGAGACTGTGAATGAAATGTTTCTTTTTTGCATAAATTGACTCAACATGTATTTTAATATTGCATCCAATATTTAAACAGCTATAAAAAAACACATTAATTAACATTTGTTTGTACTTTCAAAACTTAATTCGCTTTATCTACTTTATATGTGTGATGCATATGTTTTACTTTATAAAGACATTTTCTCACAAAACCTATTCAAACAATTATTAGAGCCTAGAATATGTCAATAATCCATTAAAAAAGAGATGTTAAAATAAAAAACATGTGGAATAACAGCAAATATTAATCATTATCTCTTCCCGTTGTCAGTGAGTATTATCATGAAATAACCGTACCATTTACTGTAAACATGTGATATAAGAATGGGTTATGTATTTATCCTTTGTAGTTTAAATATTTCCCACTTAGAAAGACAAATTAAACACAAAACGAAAGGCCCTTATCACGATCCACTTGTGTTGTGAAGAATACAGGGGACAAAGCAAAAGTATTACTATTTAACTCATGTACATAGCGTTATATAATCCATGTATTTCAAGGGAACTGAAATGACTTCAACCGTCTTAAACCTCAGTTACATTTGAGCAAAGGGTCATTGCGCCGTCAGGACTCTTGTTTTATCGGACGAGGAGCAGAATCCTTTAGTAAAGTGGAGTTCAGATGAGCCGAAGTTACTGCTGATGGTGAGTTTTATCTAAGTTTAGTTTCTGTGCCAAACTTCTGATGTTAACACTGGCGTCAGCACAATTCCCGCTCTTCTTAAGAACCTATTAATTTGTGCTCCCGGCCCGCTTTTCTCTCCAGACATTTTCACTAACAAATTGCTTTTTATGAGCTAAATGCTAATGCTCGCTTTCTGCACCGCAAAGCCCATGTTTGAGTGTTGAGAAGTGTTCAACGATATCGATGAACGATGTTAGTTCTGTGATCATGATCCTTAAAGTTGACACAACCCGTGTATCTCTGTACGCTGCTGAAGTATTGTGTCTATCGGGGTAGTAGGACATTCAGCAAATTTTCAGAGCCAGAATTAAACTCACCAAATGAAAGCACGATATCCTCACCGCCAGTGTCCCAGCACCACGACCTACTCTACTACCGATGTGTCGTGGACTCCAGGTCAAGACTTCTTTAGGTTTTACAGACTAGATTTTATGAGATGAACGATAGTTTGGACGTCAAACACTTTCTGGTTGTTAAGCTAAAGTTGTGCGTACCGCTGAGATAAACACAATAACACTGCCCCTTTAATGCGTTAGCTTTAGATGAATGTGTGCAGCGTTCTAATGAGAGGCTGGCATTTAGAATAAGAGCCAATGGTCTGGGGGCTTAATGACCGCTTCCACTGCTTTAAAGATTAAAGTCTGCAATTTTCAATGGACTTAATTGTAAATGATTCAAACGCTGCTGTTTTAGCCTGAGACTGTTTTTACAATGAGCCTTCGGAGCAAAACACAGTAAATATCCAGGCTTTAATGTTGCTTGTTTTCAAGCTGATGCCAGTGTAATAAGACCGGCCCTAATGCGTCTCGTCCGTTGACCCTGCACCGCTGGGGACATGTTGGACTTTGTGTTTTATGTGGATAGTTCCATAATTACAGCGATATTAACCATAACCCAGGTCAGCAATGGGCCTCATTTTTAAAGGATTACGTAGAAGTGGGTACTCCCATTAGAGGCTTACGCAAGGTTTATGAAACTCTGTGCACCGTCTCCACCTGCAGTATGCGCTTTACAGATCCCACCTGCAGTATGCGCTTTACAGATCCCACCTGCAGTATGCGCTTTACAGATCCCACCTGCAGTATGCGCTTTACAGATCCCACCTACAGTATGCGCTTTACAGATCCCACCTACAGTATGCGCTTTACAGATCCCACCTGCAGTATGCGCTTTACAGATCCCACCTGCAGTATGCGCTTTACAGATCCCACCTACAGTATGCGCTTTACAGATCCCACCTACAGTATGAGCTTTACAGATCCCACCTGCAGTATGCGCTTTACAGATCCCACCTGCAGTATGCGCTTTACAGATCCCACCTGCAGTATGCGCTTTACAGATCCCACCTGCAGTATGCGCTTTACAGATCCCACCTGCAGTATGCGCTTTACAGATCCCACCTACAGTATGCGCTTTACAGATCCCACCTGCAGTATGCGCTTTACAGATCCCACCTACAGTATGAGCTTTACAGATCCCACCTGCAGTATGCGCTTTACAGATCCCACCTACAGTATGAGCTTTACAGATCCCACCTGCAGTATGCGCTTTACAGATCCCACCTGCAGTATGCGCTTTACAGATCCCACCTACAGTATGAGCTTTAAAGATCCCACCTGCAGTATGCGCTTTACAGATCCCACCTACAGTATGCGCTTTACAGATCCCACCTGCAGTATGCGCTTTACAGATCCCACCTGCAGTATGCGCTTTACAGATCCCACCTGCAGTATGCGCTTTACAGATCCCACCTGCAGTATGCGCTTTACAGATCCCACCTGCAGTATGCGCTTTACAGATCCCACCTGCAGTATGCGCTTTACAGATCCCACCTGCAGTATGAGCTTTACAGATCCCACCTGCAGTATGCGCTTTACAGATCCCACCTGCAGTATGCGCTTTACAGATCCCACCTGCAGTATGCGCTTTACAGATCCCACCTGCAGTATGCGCTTTACAGATCCCACCTGCAGTATGCGCTTTACAGATCCCACCTGCAGTATGCGCTTTACAGATCCCACCTGCAGTATGAGCTTTACAGATCCCACCTGCAGTATGCGCTTTACAGATCCCACCTGCAGTATGCGCTTTACAGATCCCACCTGCAGTATGCGCTTTACAGATCCCACCTGCAGTATGCGCTTTACAGATCCCACCTGCAGTATGCGCTTTACAGATCCCACCTACAGTATGCGCTTTACAGATCCCACCTGCAGTATGCGCTTTACAGATCCCACCTGCAGTATGCGCTTTACAGATCCCACCTACAGTATGAGCTTTACAGATCCCACCTACAGTATGAGCTTTACAGATCCCACCTGCAGTATGCGCTTTACAGATCCCACCTACAGTATGAGCTTTACAGATCCCACCTGCAGTATGCGCTTTACAGATCCCACCTGCACTATGCGCTTTACAGATCCCACCTACAGTATGAGCTTTACAGATCCCACCTACAGTATGAGCTTTACAGATCCCACCTGCAGTATGCGCTTTACAGATCCCACCTACAGTATGAGCTTTACAGATCCCACCTGCAGTATGCGCTTTACAGATCCCACCTACAGTATGAGCTTTACAGATCCCACCTGCAGTATGCGCTTTACAGATCCCACCTACAGTATGAGCTTTACAGATCCCACCTACAGTATGCGCTTTACAGATCCCACCTGCAGTATGCGCTTTACAGATCCCACCTACAGTATGCGCTTTACAGATCCCACCTACAGTATGCGCTTTACAGATCCCACCTGCAGTATGCGCTTTACAGATCCCACCTACAGTATGAGCTTTACAGATCCCACCTGCAGTATGCGCTTTACAGATCCCACCTGCAGTATGCGCTTTACAGATCCCACCTGCAGTATGCGCTTTACAGATCCCACCTACAGTATGCGCTTTACAGATCCCACCTGCAGTATGAGCTTTACAGATCCCACCTACAGTATGAGCTTTACAGATCCCACCTACAGTATGCGCTTTACAGATCCCACCTACAGTATGAGCTTTACAGATCCCACCTACAGTATGAGCTTTACAGATCCCACCTGCAGTATGCGCTTTACAGATCCCACCTGCAGTATGCGCTTTACAGATCCCACCTGCAGTATGCGCTTTACAGATCCCACCTGCAGTATGCGCTTTACAGATCCCACCTACAGTATGCGCTTTACAGATCCCACCTGCAGTATGCGCTTTACAGATCCCACCTGCAGTATGCGCTTTACAGATCCCACCTGCAGTATGCGCTTTACAGATCCCACCTGCAGTATGCGCTTTACAGATCCCACCTGCAGTATGCGCTTTACAGATCCCACCTACAGTATGCGCTTTACAGATCCCACCTGCAGTATGCGCTTTACAGATCCCACCTACAGTATGAGCTTTACAGATCCCACCTGCAGTATGCGCTTTACAGATCCCACCTACAGTATGAGCTTTACAGATCCCACCTGCAGTATGCGCTTTACAGATCCCACCTGCAGTATGCGCTTTACAGATCCCACCTACAGTATGCGCTTTACAGATCCCACCTGCAGTATGCGCTTTACAGATCCCACCTGCAGTATGCGCTTTACAGATCCCACCTACAGTATGAGCTTTACAGATCCCACCTACAGTATGAGCTTTACAGATCCCACCTGCAGTATGCGCTTTACAGATCCCACCTACAGTATGAGCTTTACAGATCCCACCTGCAGTATGCGCTTTACAGATCCCACCTGCAGTATGCGCTTTACAGATCCCACCTACAGTATGAGCTTTACAGATCCCACCTACAGTATGAGCTTTACAGATCCCACCTGCAGTATGCGCTTTACAGATCCCACCTACAGTATGAGCTTTACAGATCCCACCTGCAGTATGCGCTTTACAGATCCCACCTACAGTATGAGCTTTACAGATCCCACCTGCAGTATGCGCTTTACAGATCCCACCTACAGTATGAGCTTTACAGATCCCACCTACAGTATGCGCTTTACAGATCCCACCTGCAGTATGCGCTTTACAGATCCCACCTACAGTATGCGCTTTACAGATCCCACCTACAGTATGCGCTTTACAGATCCCACCTGCAGTATGCGCTTTACAGATCCCACCTACAGTATGAGCTTTACAGATCCCACCTGCAGTATGCGCTTTACAGATCCCACCTGCAGTATGCGCTTTACAGATCCCACCTGCAGTATGCGCTTTACAGATCCCACCTACAGTATGCGCTTTACAGATCCCACCTGCAGTATGAGCTTTACAGATCCCACCTACAGTATGAGCTTTACAGATCCCACCTACAGTATGCGCTTTACAGATCCCACCTACAGTATGAGCTTTACAGATCCCACCTACAGTATGAGCTTTACAGATCCCACCTGCAGTATGCGCTTTACAGATCCCACCTGCAGTATGCGCTTTACAGATCCCACCTGCAGTATGCGCTTTACAGATCCCACCTGCAGTATGCGCTTTACAGATCCCACCTACAGTATGCGCTTTACAGATCCCACCTGCAGTATGCGCTTTACAGATCCCACCTGCAGTATGCGCTTTACAGATCCCACCTGCAGTATGCGCTTTACAGATCCCACCTGCAGTATGCGCTTTACAGATCCCACCTGCAGTATGCGCTTTACAGATCCCACCTACAGTATGCGCTTTACAGATCCCACCTGCAGTATGCGCTTTACAGATCCCACCTACAGTATGAGCTTTACAGATCCCACCTGCAGTATGCGCTTTACAGATCCCACCTACAGTATGAGCTTTACAGATCCCACCTGCAGTATGCGCTTTACAGATCCCACCTACAGTATGCGCTTTACAGATCCCACCTACAGTATGCGCTTTACAGATCCCACCTACAGTATGCGCTTTACAGATCCCACCTGCAGTATGCGCTTTACAGATCCCACCTACAGTATGAGCTTTACAGATCCCACCTGCAGTATGCGCTTTACAGATCCCACCTACAGTATGCGCTTTACAGATCCCACCTGCAGTATGAGCTTTACAGATCCCACTTTACAGATCCCACCTGCAGACACGCCCGCTTCACGCCTCCAAAACACCATAAAAGGACAGCACAAAGTGACTTGTGACCGAGATTTACCTCAACATGAGCTGATAATGAGTGGGTTTGACGGGGAGAGAGAGAGGGGCAGACACACAGTCACATCAAAGGCTTTATGACAAATACAAGTACAAAAGACTGCAGTGACTCATCCCTCTCAAATGAAGCGGCAGAATAAATTGTGTTTTAGTCACAAAACTATTGTATAATTATTTTGCTCGTGCTTCAGACTCTTGTGTTTGAGAGGAGGTTTGACCATGGCTCTGTTCACGCACACAGAGGTCCAACTGGTCAAAGGAGGGGGCAGTGTGAGTGACACGGATGCCCTTCCTGACAGAACAGAGAGATGTGGACGGGTCAGCAGCAGAGGGACAAATGCTTTGGCTGCAGAGACAAAAGCAGGAAGACCAAAAAAATAACAGCATGTGCCAATAAAACTGTGAACGTGTTGGATCTGCGTCAGAGGATCATCTCTTTGGGCGGGTCACTGACACTGATGCGGTCACAGCGCAGACCGACAGAGAGCACTGGGAATGTGTCACGTGTTTTCCAGAATAATTAAAGATAATGGAATAAACAGAACGTCTCCGGGTTCAGGCCAGTTTCTGTTTAAGTGTGATTATCTCGCTGAATAAAATGATTTAAAGCTAAAAGATGTATTTGCTGACGATGTCCTGAATCACGTCCTGAAACTCTTCTCGGTTTGAGTGGAGATAAGCAAAGTCCTGCCCCTAGTGGTAGTTTTATAAATACCACTGATGGCGCTGACTATTAAAAAAATAGAACCTAAAACAACTGAACCGAGCAGGACCAGAGTGAACATAAGATAATTAAAGAATGCAATTAGAAAATAAGGGGGTGGCATCTAAAGAAAAGAAGGATTAAATCATATTAAGGCCAAAATGAAACGCACGTTGTGTCCATTGTTTATCAGATTTGTCTTTACTCAAATTGAGTCCAGATGTGATTTTTTTTTCCATTCTGCCATAGCCAAAAACCATAGCATTCTGATCCGTCTCCAGCTCCATTTTAAACAATTTTTGTGCCAAATAATAGATTAAAACATCTCATTACCAGATCATTCTCCAGGGAGATAATCGTCCCATCCATAATAATTGTAATCAGTACAATTTAGCCTACTAGTTTAACATTTCTAATAAATAAATAGCTAAAAGAGCAGGAAATAAGCAGCAGCCTTAGTTCTTAAAGTCTTGCATGTTTGATCGTGCCCCTGGGGTTGTTTTCATGCCGCTTTAATGAGAGTGTCTGAGGATGGGCCTGGACAGTCTCAATGGATAAAACCTGTTTATTTCCTCTTTGTATGGAAGCGGAATAGATCCGGAGCAGGGCGGCTGTAATGGGCTGTTGTCGTGGGAGACAGAGGAGAGGTGTGTCGGGCGTCACTCTGCAGTATCGAACACAAGGACACTTAATGAAGGCACTGAAACGACCCAACAAACCCGGATCAATGCAGATGGATCCGGCCGGGACACACTGTGAATACTGACCACTGCACTTCCTGTGGAGGAGAGACGGGAGCTCCTGCTTTTATGGATTGAATAGTTAAGGCTGCGTTTGGTGAGATATCAAGACGTATAAGCTGCATGCACTCTTGAACACATCATTATGTAAAACTAGAACTAAAACAGGAGCTAAACAACTCAACATCAAAGTTAAACCGGGATCAAACCAGGAGCAAAGAGCAGGTGTGAAGCGGCCTTAATGACACTAATGACCACACCTCTACATCAGGACCACACCTCTACATCAGGACCACACCTCTACATCAGGACCACACCTCTACATCAGGACCACACCTCTACATCCACCTCTACATCATGACCACACCTCTACATCAGGACCACACCTCTACATCAGGACCACACCTCTACATCCACCTCTACATCACGACCACACCTCTACATCAGGACCACACCTCTACATCAGGACCACACCTCTACATCAGGACCACACCTCTACATCAGGACCACACCTCTACATCATGACCACACCTCTACATCAGGACCACACCTCTACATCAGGACCACACCTCTACATCCACCTCTACATCACGACCACACCTCTACATCAGGACCACACCTCTACATCAGGACCACACCTCTACATCAGGACCACACCTCTACATCAGGACCACACCTCTACATCAGGACCACACCTCTACATAACGACCACACCTCTACATCAGGACCACACCTCTACATCAGGACCACACCTCTACATCAGGACCACACCTCTACATCACGACCACACCTCTACATCAGGACCACACCTCTACATCACGACCACACCTCTACATCCACCTCTACATCATGACCACACCTCTACATCAGGACCACACCTCTACATCACGACCACACCTCTACATCAGGACCACACCTCTACATCAGGACCACACCTCTACATCACGACCAGACCTCTACATCACGACCACACCTCTACATCAGGACCACACCTCTACATCACGACCACACCTCTACATCAGGACCACACCTCTAATCACGACCACACCTCTACATCCACCTCTACATCATGACCACACCTCTACATCAGGACCACACCTCTACATCACGACCACACCTCTACATCAGGACCACACCTCTACATCAGGACCACACCTCTACATAACGACCACACCTCTACATCAGGACCACACCTCTACATCAGGACCACACCTCTACATCAGGACCACACCTCTACATCACGACCACACCTCTACATCAGGACCACACCTCTACATCACGACCACACCTCTACATCCACCTCTACATCATGACCACACCTCTACATCAGGACCACACCTCTACATCACGACCACACCTCTACATCAGGACCACACCTCTACATCAGGACCACACCTCTACATCACGACCAGACCTCTACATCACGACCACACCTCTACATCAGGACCACACCTCTACATCACGACCACACCTCTACATCAGGACCACACCTCTAATCACGACCACACCTCTAATCACGACCACACCTCAACATCAGGACCACACCTCTACATCAGGACCACACCTCTACATCACGACCACACCTCTACATCAGGACCACACCTCTACATCAGGACCACACCTCTACATCAGGACCACACCTCTACATCACGACCACACCTCTACATCAGGACCACACCTCTACAACAGGACCGTCCGGTTCAAGATAGAGTTTTGTGTTCATTGGCTTTTATGTTCAGTTTGAAGTGTTTATGACAAAGTAAATATTTTCTTCACATTCCAAAAGCCTGTAAAGTCTATTGCAGTGTTTGTCAGGTTGCCACGGTAACATGCTTGCAGATAGAGATATGCCATCGTTGGCTTTTATGTTCGGAACGGCAAGAAGGATGTAAGTACATTTTTTGACTTGATTCAAATGTCCAAAGGGGGCGCTGTAGAGCCTTTGTAAATTATAGCTATAGATATTATATATCATTGTGTTCAGTTCATCATTTTGCACAAAATAAGACATCTCACATTTTTAACACTTCAAGAAAATGGCAGTTTTGTTTACGAGCTTGTCATGCCCACATTTGAAATTGCAAATGTTTTGCAAAAATTGTGATTTTGTTTCAAACTCACCATGACCACACCCAAAGGTGCAGCTGAGTCGAATTAAAAACCTTTCCTTGCCTATGAGTTTATGTGTTGTGCCCAAAGTGTTTTCAATGAAAACTGTAGGAGAAGATGCCAAAAGTACGACGAGGTGCACTTTTGTTAGCGCCATGTTTAAGATCAGATATTCCTTTAATGTCCACACATGGGGAAATTTCATTGTTGCAACGCAGTAGATACAGAAGAAAAGGACAGATAACTTTTAGGAAGTTTAAAAAACACTCTTAATAAAAGAACTCTTATGAACAAAACTCGTATAAACAAAAACTCCTATAGACAAAACCTCTCATTTCCTAATAAGGAATGGAAGAGAAAAATCAAGATAAAATAAAATAAAATAAAAACATCTAGCATAACAAGATAATGCTAATAATAATGGTAAAATAAACACTCTATTTTCATCAGTTATATGCGCAAATGTTTGATCCAATATGGCCGACATCCTGTATGACTTAGGGCGGGGTCATATTATTTTTACATGTCCTCCCATGATCTATTTTTGGAGTCATTGGCCCCATGTTAATCCATTTTTGAGGTGGCGCTACTGAGCCGTCTTTCCATTTTTTAACGGGGTCCTCACTCAAAATTAGAACTCACAGCGTTCTCACAGAGTTCTGATCTTGGATACCACTCACAGGCATATTCATCCTTATTTACGACTATATTTTTGCAATATTCTGGGCTCCGGATCCAATGTTAATAAGTCCTTCGCTGGGACGTTTCTCCTTCAACTCGGGCCTAATAATAACCAGGAAAATATCCAATTGTCTTGTCAAAAGTTTCCTGGGATTACCATAGTTCTGCATCCCCGGCTTTTGCACATTTCCTGTTGCATCTGCAGATTCAGAATTTGAACAGATAAAAGAGATTTTTGTCATAATCTTTGAGCTGATGTTTCCTGGCAACAACATGACTTCATTGTACCATAACCTCTGAAATGGTTTCAGCATGATGGAGAGAATATCAGTAACAGTGCCTTTTATCAAACAGATGTGGATCATCTTAGTGACACAGTACATAAATGTATTCCTAACATGCAAAATTATATTTTCTGATTTTTTTCTTACATTCTTCTTTTAGACAAAACCTGTTAAGATCAGAATTAGAAAAGGTTTATTGCCATTGTCAGTGAACAACATTCACAGACTGGAACTTGCTTTGGTGATTTGATGCAACATAAAACAATTAACAATAATGATAAGGCTTGCATTTAAAGATAAGATAAAAAATAGACTTAGTATGTACACAGATGACCAATTTTGACTGAGGGAGATTTTGGAAAGACCTGTAACAAAGGGCACATTTTTCTTTTTTTTTCTTTAATTTTCTGAGTTTAAAACACTGATCAATAAACACAAGGAATTGAACAAGACCAGAGAAAAAATCGAGATGAAAAAATACATAAAAAAAGAACAAAAGACATCCAAAGAAGAGTAAGGCACAAAAAATCCAAAACAAATGTCCCATTGAGTCCAGAGTCAGTCAAATGTGTCCATTTTCAAATTAAGACCAAATGTGAGTTACCCCCGTTTGTCCGCCCAGTTTTCTGATGCTCTTTTCCCTGCTGCCTGGAGTATCCTCTCAAGATATCCATTATTGTGTGCATGGCAGAAGTTTTGAGACCCAAAAAAATATTTTTGACGTGGAGTGAGATGGTGATGGTGAAAAATAGACCTTGTTATTTTCAGTTTAATCTTTCTCAGACACATGGTAATGGTGGGCCTCTTGGCAACCACAGTCTCTCCAATATGTAGCATTTCCCTGTGAATAAAACTTTGACACGGTCTTATCAAGCATAATTCTTTCCAGACGTGTGACTCGGTGGTCCTCCATTGTGAAGTACATATATTTTCCCATTCTTCATCCGTCAAAACATTTCCCTTTTATTTTAGTAAATGTCCAGATTATTAATGCATTTGTATCATTTTGTATTAGTCGCTTTGTCAGTTCTGATTTGAGAAAGATTTCAGTTGAAAGTTTACAATGGCCGTTTCTTGATTATAACAATTCCCTTGTTGTAAATAACAATAAAAGTTCTGTTTTTCCAAGTCAAAGGATTCCTTCGACATGTCAACGTTGATTTGATCAGTAAAAACCTTTTCATTAGTAGTTCCAGTTTAACCAGTACATACAGTAACTGCCATCTTTGCCTTTACATTCAAAACACAGTTGCTTTTTGTGCTTTTATATAATATCTCTTTGTTTCCCTGCATTGCGGTGAACAAGATCATGTTGTTCCCCTCTAAAACAATGATTGTGTCCAACCCACTCAGCTCTCATTGATCTGTGCTGAAGGACAAACTGTAGAGATAAACACCATAACGGTAAGTGAGATTCTTGTTTATTCTGTGTCTGAACAGCTGCAGGGTCTGACAGGGCTCTGCATCCTCCACTGAGGAGAGTCACTAAACAATTAACATGATGATAATAACAGAGCCTTGAACACAGTAAACGCTGAAGATTAGTCATCATTTTTGCTGATTGAATTTAGTGAAGATTCACTTTAGGTCTTATGTAATGAGCCAATTACTGGGAATAAAGAGTGTGAGCAGCTGTGTCAAATGTCTCTTCTTTTTTCTGTAGTTATAGTTCAAACAGGCACCTGTTCTGTATCCATTATTCGATGACTTCTATCTTTTATGATCTGCCAGCGAGACTCTCGTGAAAACAGTCACACGATCCCCTGCATCGTCCCCGAGCGTTCTTATTATGTCAGTGTTCTAACTCCCACTCTGTCCAAGAACCAACCACTCTATATTGTAACTTTGAGCATGTCATTATCATATCAATGTCTTGTTACGTGTTAGGTGTTCTTGTTCTGAGGGAGTCAAATGTCCAGCAGGTACACGGACCCTCAGACCACTGCTACAATAAGTGGATGAAGTTATAAAATGTGTAATACAGAACAAAAAATATTCAAAAATGTAAAACAGGCCTAATTTGCAGAGTTATAACAGTGTTTATTCATGAAGTAGCAACAAGCAGTGGTCCCATGATTGTTTCAGCCACAGTAATAACTGTGGTTGGAGATGTTAATCGCTAACGTGGGTTCAGGAGCGGGACCACGCCCCAACCTCCACTCCACCAGAAAACACGCCCCACTCTCTAACTGCACCTCTAATTACCCAGAAGCCCTATTTATAAGGCCTATTCACAGCAGAGACAGAGCCCCCATCCTGAGTCTCCACCCAGCCAACTCTCGTGGCTCCATCGTCGCTCCATCGTCGATCCATAGTCGCTCCACAATAGCAACAACAACAACAACAACCATTTTCATATCGATCTCAAACCTCTTCCACAAAGGTCGACGTTCACGTTCCGCTCCCTCTGCATGGACGTACCTCGGGCAGTGAGACGTTCCTCGGGCAGTGAGACGTTCCTCGGGCAGTGAGACGTTCCTCGGGCAGTGAGACGTTCCTCGGGCAGTGAGACGTTCCTCGGGCAGTGAGACGTTCCCCGGGCAGTGAGACGTTCCTCGGGCAGTGAGACGTTCCCTGGGCAGTGAGACGTTCCTCGGGCAGTGAGACGTTCCCTGGGCAGTGAGACGTTCCTCGGGCAGTGAGACGTTCCTCGGGCAGTGAGACGTTCCTCGGGCAGTGAGACGTTCCTCGGGCAGTGAGACGTTCCTCGGGCAGTGAGACGTTCCTCGGGCAGTGAGACGTTCCTTGGGCAGTGAGACGTGCTCTGACACATATGGCAGAGCGGCTCATTTCCTCAGAGGCGGATTTCAAATCTGTCGGCTCTTATCGGTACAACGCTGTCCCCTGTCCCCATCTCAATAAGCAATCATACAAGACGGCAGTTTCATTAAGGAACCATCATGTTGACGTTCCCCACTGAGGCTAATTTCCTCTGTGGGTGGCCGGCTGTCACTCACGCTGCTGTTAATGTTCCATGAGCTTATGCAACTGGGTTAGGCTGTAGACCTACATGAGCTCTTACTAGTTCTGTTTGTGAAATGTCTTGAAAAATGTACATATGCCTGTGGAGGTCAAGACATTCTGTGAAAAAAGAACATTTCTCTTTTTTTATTGTATGTCTTTATTGGACAGGGACAGTGGAGTCATACAGAGAAGAAAGTTTATGGCTAATTCCCGACACGTTAACGGTTCAAAACATTATAAAAGCATCTCATCACAATCTTTCAGACACTAAACATCCAACAGTGGTTAGACTGTTGTTGTGTTCTTGAGCAATACATTTCGCCTGAGCTTCTGCATCCGGTTGTGTAGCAGTTGAGAGTCGACAGCTGACGTCCCCTCTGTCCAGAGTCCCTGGATCTGTCACATGATGTTGGACCATCGTAAAGAGCCACAATATGTTTTATAATTAAATTGTCGATTTGGAATTTGTTTAGCACTTTAAATAAATATGGCCGGATTGATCCCAATCGCCGCCACAGATTAGGGTTCAGGTCCCTGACATCAGGGACACACAATCTGAAAAGAGTAAAAAAACGTTCTATTAATATTTAATTAAACCAGTAAACATCTGCCCTCTTTGTCCTTACAGCTGTTTTAAATCAATATCGCAACTCTCCTATGTTTTTTATAAAATAATTTTTTTTTTATGTTTAGTATTTTTCAAATGTGTTTCTTGTAAATATATAACTTCTCTTCTTTCTTTTTACATTTTTGTTAACATTTTTGATGTTTTTCGAAATAGAAATACAAAAATATGAAACAGATGAAAAGATCAAATAGAAAACAAAAGGGTTCATGCTGGAAACAATGTAGTTGCCTTAGTTTGACTAAATGGACCAGCAGTGTTCAGTCTTGTCAGTTTCTTTCACCGTTGACTTTACATCGCAGTTGTCGAAGCATTTATTTCGTACAATGTGGACGGCTCCTGAAAGTGGCATCGTTGTTGCATAAGCCAGTTCCATCTTTTACTGGGTTAAAGGGGTCTCCAGGGAGCTCCAAGCCTGATCGTCCAGGGAGCTCCAAGCCTGATCTCTGTCAGAGGAACATGAGCCATCCTTCACTCACTGTCCACTCCTGTCGTGTCATCTGAAGACATCACCTCATCCAGCTCGTCCAGCTCGTCCAGCTCGTCCACCTTGTCCAGCTCGCCCAGCTCGTCCACCTTGTCCAGCTCGTCCACCTTGTCCACCTTGTCCACCTCGTCCAGCTCGTCCACCTTGAGCATAAAAAGCAGGGAAATCACTGTTGGACATTTACAAAAAGAAGGAAAAATGTACTTTAAATAAATAAGCTTAAATATGGACATATTAAACAGACGGTGGGACATTTGTCTGACTGAGCTTTTATTTTCAGGCTCCTCCAACCCACAGTCAGGAATTATGACTGTTATAAATAGAAATAAAACTAAAACAATAATGATAATTGTTTTAATTTGTTTTCACTCTCTGGTCGTGTTCCCTGTTTGGTGATTTTTTATGTTTAATTTTGAAAAGTCCAGAGAGTGAAAGTCCTCCAGAGCACATGACACTGTGAGCGGTCGAGTTAAGTAAATAAATTAAAATATTTAAAAAGTGCTCGTTAATTAGCTTCATAAATATCGTCTATTGTTAGTTTTTCAAAGTAAGACTTTTTAATTGCTCCTTTGAGATTAAAAAAAGAAAAAAAAAACGATACTTTTAATTAAATAGTATGATTTGGGACTAGAGTGTAATGAGCTTTGACACAGTTCTCCACTGGTGGCTCCTTTTTATTAAATTCACTGAGCAAGTAATTAGAATTATTCATTGATGTAATTACTTTGGAACATTTGCACTACATTTTTATTGGCGGGTGAAATATACGCAGACAAAAGGTTTGAAATGGCAGAATGCCCCGAGGGAAGAGTTGGAGATGTTCTTCTATTTAGAACATTCAGGGAGTGTGGAGGAGCCTGAAAACCATCTCGGCTTCAAAATCCCCCCTACCCAGACAGAGGGGGATCTACAGTGGGTGAATGATTTAAATGCTCACTTCTTGAGGTCACCCGCCCCTCCCCTTGCACAGCTGCATGCTCCCTCTTCCACAGCTGGACAATGCCCTGCATCTGTTCCTCTTCGCTTATCTGCCCCGGACCATCAGCTCCCCACTTCGCCTGGACTCACCCATCCCCCCAGCACACGGTCCCCCTGCCAACCACTGACTGTCACAGCAGCACAGGTGAGGAGTGAGCTGAAGAGGATTAAAGTGAGGAAGGCAGCAGGACCTGATGGCATCAGCCCCAGGCTCCTTAAGTCCTGCGCAGATGAACTGTGTGGAGTTGTGGAGCATGTCTTCAACATGAGCCTGAAGCTGAGGGTGGTACCACAGGTCTGGAAGACCTCCTGTCTGGTACCTGTGCCTAAGACACCGCGCCCCAAAGACCTCAACAGCTTCAGGCCAGTGGCTCTCTCGTCCCACCTGATGAAGACACTGGAGCGGCTAGTCCTGGACCACCTCCGCTCCACCGTGAGCTCAGCCATGGACCCGCTGCAGTTTGCATATCGGTCTGGCATCGGAGTGGAGGACGCCGTCATCTCCCTGCTGCACCGCTCTCTCTCTCACCTGGAAAAGCCTGGCAGCTCTGTGAGGATTCTGTTCTTCGATCTTTCCAGCGCCTTCAACACCATCAGCCGCTGCTCCTGAGGGACAAGCTGGAGACGGCTGGTGTGGAGTATGTCCTGGCAGAGTGGATCCTGGACGACCTCACAGACCGACCCCAGTTTGTGAGAGCCCGGAACTGTGTGTCTGACACTCGGACCTGCAGTGTGGGGGCGCCCCAGGGCACTGTCCTCGCGCCCTTTCTCTTCACCCTTTACACTGCAGACTTCAGACATGACACGGACAGCTGTGTCCTGCAGAAGTTCTCTGACGACTCTGCCATCATCGGACTCATCACGGACGACGATGACGCGGAGTACAGAGGACTGGCGCAGGACTTTGTGGACTGGTGTCAGCGGAACCACCTCCTCATCAACGCGGGGAAGACCAAGGAGATGGTGGTGGATTTCCGCAGACGCCACCCCACTGCCCCCTCACCAGTGAACATCCAGGGACGGGACATTGAGAGAGTGGACTCATACAAGTACCTGGGTGTTCATCTGAACCACAAACTGGACTGGACTCATAACACAGACTGTACAGGAAGAGCCAGAGTCGGCTCTACCTCCTGAGGAGACTCAGGTCTTTTGGAGTGACAGGGCCACTCCTGAAGACCTTCTGCGACTCTGTGGTGGCATCAGCCCTCCTGTACGGTGTGGCCTGCTGGAGCAGCAGCATCACAGAGAGGGAGAGAAAGAGGCTGGACAGAGTCATCAAGAAGTCCAGCTCCGTCCTGGGCTGTGCTCTGGACTCGGTGCAGGAGGTGGGGGACAGGAGGGTCCTGGCTAGATTCACATCTATGCTGGACCATGAGTGTCACCCCCTGCAGGACACTCTCTCCGCTCTGGAGAGCAGCTTCAGTGAGAGACTGATCCACCCTCGCTGTGTGAAGGAAAGGTTTCGCAGGTCTTTCCTTCCTGCTGCTGTCAGACTTTATAACAAAAACTGTTAGTACTGAACACTCGCAAAACTGACCTAACCATGTGCAATTCTGTCATATGTGCAATTGCTGTTGGAATTCATGTGCAATTCATGTGCAATTACCATGAAATTCATGTGCAATCTATGTGCTGTCGTGACACATATTCATGTGCAATTACTGTCGTGATCACATGCAATGGTATTTATGTATTTATTTATTCATTTGTCTATGGGAGTTTTTATTTATTTATAGGAGATCTTCTACTGAAAGTGTTTTTTCAGACTTCCTATAAGTGATCTGTTCTGTTCTTCTGTATCTACCTCTGTATCTACCTGCGTTGCACCAATGAAATTTCCCCATGTGGGACAATAAAGGAATATCTTATCTTATTTATCCAACCACTTCTGTGTCTTCTTTGACATGTCTGTTTTTACCAAACCACCGGCTGGTCCTGCAGCTGTTCACTGGCTGGTCCTGCAGCTGTTCAGAGGCTGGTCCTGCAGTTGTTCAGAGGCTTGTCCTGTAGCTGTTCAGAGGCTTGTCCTGCAGCTGTTCAGAGGCTGGTCCTGCAGTTGTTCCGAGGCTGGTCCTGCAGCTGTTCAGAGGCTGGTCCTGCAGTTGTTCAGAGGCTGGTCCTGCAGTTGTTCCGAGGCTGGTCCTGCAGCTGTTCAGAGGCTGGTCCTGCAGCTCTTCAGAGGTTGGTCCTGCAGCTGTTCAGAGGCTGGTCCTGCAGTTGTTCAGAGGCTGGTCCTGCAGTTGTTCACTGGCTGGTCGTGCAGCTGTTCAGAGGCTGGTCCTGCAGCTGTTCAGAGGCTGATCGTGCAGCTGTTCAGAGGCTGGTCCAGCAGTTGTCCGAGGCTGGTCCTGCAGTTGTTCACTGGCTGGTCCTGCAGCTGTTCAGAGGAGACACATAAATGATGGCACAGGTGCTCCAGGTTCAAAAAGAGATTTACAAAGAGAAGTTGAACATGTACAACCTCATTTTATGTAGAACTAGGGAAAGATATTTTTCTGAAATTATCGGAAGCTGCAGTAACAACTGGCATGTCCTGTTGCCACAGTAACAGATGAACAAACCCTCCAGCTCAGCCGCCGTTAGAACTCATTCCCACATCCAAGTGTAATGAGTTTGCATTATTCTTTAATGACGAAGTTCAGGGCATTAAAAATGCTATAAATCCCACAATGCAAAAAAAAAAATTACCAAAACCACCAAGACACTTAGAGCTAACTCACTTTGCACCAGTAACTGACAAAACTGTCCATGAGATCATCACCAGGCTGAGTTCATCTACAGCTGCCTCCATGTGTGAGCCTCTAGATTTATAAAGTCTGTGCTGAACAGTTTATTAGCACCATCACTCACATAGTTAAAGCTTCAATCTGGAACATTCCCAATGTCTTTGAAAACTGAGGTCATAAAGCCTCTCCTAAAGAAGAGCAGGGGTCAGGGGGACGGGTCAGGGGGAGCGGTCATAAAGCCTCTCCTAAAGAAGGGCAGGGGTCAGGGGGAGCAATCATAATGCCTCTCCTAAAGAAGAGCAGGGGTTAGGGGGAGGGGGAGGGGGGAGGGGGAGGGGGGAGTGGTCATAAAGCCTCTCCTAAAGAAGAGCAGGGGTCAGGGGGAGGGGTCAGGGGGAGTGGTCATAAAGCCTCTCCTAAAGAAGAGCAGGGGTCAGGGGGAGGGGTCAGGGGGAGCGGTCATAAATCCTCTCCTAAAGAAGAGCAGGGGTCAGGGGGAGGGGTCAGGGGGAGTGGTCGTAAAGCCTCTCCTAAAGAAGAGCAGGGGTCAGGGGGAGGGGTCAGGGGGAGGGGTCAGTGGGAGCGGTCATAAAGCCTCTCCTTAAGAAGAGCAGGGGGAGGGGTCAGGGGGAGGGGTCATGAAGCCTCTCCTAAAGAAGAGCAGTCTTGATGCTGCAGGAATCATTATCTCATCTCTAATCTGACATTTTGGGCCAAAGTCCTTGAAAAGGTTGTTTACAACAGTCACAGTTTTATTCTTCCATCTTTAGGATGAGAAGATGAGTTTACAGTGAATAATCTGTGACAGATTACAGACAATTCATTTCAAGAGATTCTGATGATTTAAATGGTGTAAAATATTTTCCTTTTAGAAATACAGAGCAAAATACTATTGAATCTAAAAATGGCTGATTAAATGATAGTGATGGTGATCTTTATTGAGACTTTTGAGTTAACGCGCCCTGATCCTTCCAGTGAAGTCTAATCGTGTTTGGAACTGCAGCTCTGCCACAGCAGCTGCTAAACGGATTATGTTCTGAGCCATTTCTGAAGTCGACCGTGACCTTGACTGTGAGGAGCTGAGACAAAGACCCACTCACATCCACTCATTACCTCCAGACAGGACGCCGGAGTGACAAACGTGCCACTGGGCTGTGGTCCACCAGTGGAACGAGGCAAGGAGTGAGTGATGGATCAGAACATTGAAGGAGACGTGTTTGCTTTATTAGGGTTTCAAAAAAATGCTTTTGAACGTCTTTGTATTGTGTATTTGTATAGTGTTTCATGTTATATAATGTACCATTAGCATCCTCCCAAAGGAGCAGCAGCAGAGGCACATTTACACTACTATTACTTCTAATATTTACACTGCCTAAGTCCTTCAGCCGATGTCTAAAGTTTTAGGGCCACAATAGTTCCAGGTCGTAAAGCTCTTAAATGTTCTGTGAGATTCTGTGACTCTGTGGAGCCGTTTCCCCGTTTGCAGTTAAACTCCAGAATAAAAGAAACAAATAATGGACCAAAACAACAATGGAACAGTCCCAAAAAGAGAGTAACAATGAACCATCCACTAAGTCACATTTATAATTCACTTCAGTTTATTTTCACAACAGCAGCTGCCTCAAAGTGCAAGTTACAGAGGATCTAATCTCAGAGGGACTTTCCAGGTTTAATAAATAAATAAGAAATGAAAAGAAGAAATAAGAAAATAAATAATTGAGTAATAAAAAAACTATGACTCACTTTAAAGTGCATTAAATGACAAGTGTGCAGACTTTGAGCAGTTATGAATAAGGAGAGCGGATGTTTCCATTGTTTCCAGTTCTTTAATACTGTTGAAGTAGTTGGTAAAGTTTTTTTTGTAAATGGTAAATGCACTGTTTCTATTACTGAATACTTTTAATAATTCAAGATTTGGCAGGTTATGTGTGATAAAGTGTCATAACTGCAAATGTTGGCAAGTCTGCCCAAAGATCTTTAATGTCCAGATTGTTAATACATTTATTTCATTTGGATTTTGTTTTTCCTGAAAGTTCTGATTTATGAAGCAGACTGAGAACGACTCGAGTCGAAACGTCTTGTTTTTAACAGTTTCCAGATGAGATACAATAAGCCTTATTACATATTTCAGTCAAACAGTTACAGTGAGCGTTGATTTTAGGGTAAATGTTCATAAAAGTCTTGTTTCTATAAGTCAAATATGTTTTTCCCCAGCATATCTAAGCTTTTCATTTGATTTTCTTTTACAATCTGGAGGTAAGTCATTTTATAGAAAAGCTGAAAAGACAATTTCCTCAGGGAAACTAGTGACTCTTAATTTGTACAAAACCAAAAAGCTTTGCCATACTAATCTTGAAAATACATTTATGTTTATAGTATCAATCCTCTGACTTAGAATTAAGTAGAGGATAAGATCTTTCAAGGTCTTTATGGTGGAGAAAAGGAGGTAGAGAATTTCATTTTTTGGGACATTTAATTTGTATCTGTAAGAAAATGCATCACATTGAGTCCAATATAAAAGGACTTAATCTGCATTGCAGACACTTTATGTTCTGTCCATCAATCGTGATTATTTTTGATTGGGCCAATGGTTCTAATTACAAAGCAAACTTAAAGGAGGGACCAAGCACAGCCCTGTCTCACCCCTCTTTCCATCATCATTGGGTCAGTCAGGTGACCACTGCTACGAAGCATTGTAAAGAGTCTCAATATGATTATGATTATCAAGTCGTCTATTTGGAACTTGTTTAAACACATATGCAAACAAACCCATCAGTGCAGGATGTATAGGCCTGACACCTTAAGACTCCAAGTTCAGCCTCACCAAAGGGCGTGGCAAGTAACCCAAGCATCACCTTAAACGTTTTCTGAGACGCTTGTTCTGCCTGTTGAACCTCACGAGGCCATGAACCCTGAACCGTGACAGTCCAGTCTCCAGGGCTGTGGTCAGTGCCATCTCACAGTCTCATGGTCAGTGCCATCTCACAGTCTCATGGTCAATGCCATCTCACAGTCTCATGGTCAGTGCCATCTCACAGTCTCATGGTCAGTGCCATCTCACAGTCTCATGGTCAGTGCCATCTCACAGTCTCATGGTCAATGCCATCTCACAGTCTCATGGTCAGTGCCATCTCACAGTCCCGTGGTCAGTGCCACCTCACAGTCCCATGGTCAGTGCCATCTCACAGTCTCATGGTCAGTGCCATCTCACAGTCTCATGGTCAGTGCCATCTCACAGTCTCGTGGTGAGTGCCATCTCACAGTCTCATGGTCAGTGCCATCTCACAGTCTCATGGTCAGTGCCATCTCACAGTCTCATGGTCAGTGCCATCTCACAGTCTCGTGGTGAGTGCCATCTCACAGTCTCATGGTCAGTGCCATCTCACAGTCTCATGGTCAATGCCATCTCACAGTCTCATGGTCAGTGCCATCTCACAGTCTCATGGTCAGTGCCATCTCACAGTCTCATGGTCAGTGCCATCTCACAGTCTCATGGTCAGTGCCATCTCACAGTCTCATGGTCAATGCCATCTCACAGTCTCATGGTCAGTGCCATCTCACAGTCTCGTTGTGAGTGCCATATCACAGTCTCATGGTCAGTGCCATCTCACAGTCTCATGGTCAGTGCCATCTCACAGTCTCATGGTCAGTGCCATCTCACAGTCTCGTGGTCAGTGCCATCTCACAGTCTCGTGGTCAGTGCCATCTCACAGTCTCGTGGTCAGTGCCATCTCACAGTCTCATACAGCCTGCCATGGCATAAGTCACCACTCAGTCTTTGTCCTACAGCCAGGTCTCTGCCCATTGGCCCTCAAAGATGACCACCTCTTTGGACACAGGGACACACATTACATCCTTCTTAAGCCAGAATCGTGCTCTTCATAGCCTCGTTCATTACCACAGTTTCTTCACCTCGGTTTTCAGCTCCCGCAACTTATTGTCCGAAATACGTTGTTCTGCCTGAGCGGCGCGCCTGCCGTGTGCTCCAGCCTGGAGGCCCACCATACCGGTCTCTACTCGGTCAAAGCGCCTGCCGTGTGCTCCAGCCTGGAGGCCCACCATACCGGTCTCTACTCGGTCAAAGCGCCTGCCGTGTGCTCCAGCCCGGAGGCCCACCATACCGGTCTCTACTCGGTCAAAGCGTCTGCCGTGTGCTCCAGCCCGGAGGCCCGCCATACCGGTCTCTACTGGGTCAAAGCGTCTGCCGTGTGCTCCAGCCCGGAGGCCCACCATACCGGTCTCTACTCGGTCAAAGCGCCTGCCGTGTGCTCCAGCCTGGAGGCCCACCATACCGGTCTCTACTCGGTCAAAGCGCCTGCCGTGTGCTCCAGCCCGGAGGCCCGCCATACCGGTCTCTACTCGGTCAAAGCGCCTGCCGTGTGCTCCAGCCCGGAGGCCCGCCATACCGGTCTCTACTCGGTCAAAGCGTCTGGCGATTCCACAGCGGGGAGGGGCTTGTCTGTGGCGATATCCCTTCTGAAGCCTCATTAGCCACGTTAGCTTCATTAGCTTGTAAGAGAGTCTGCTTTGCTCCAAGAATACAGTCCGTCAGCTTTGATTGTTTAGCGCCCTTGTTTTTTCCAGGTTTCCACATCTCTCACAGTGCCCTGCTCCTCGTTCAAGAGGGGAAAAGGAGATTTAAAGGCAGATGTTGGCAGCACGGCGCAGCAGTGCAACTCGTCAGTTGGCGCTTTACCCGGATGTCCGCGATTAAGAGCAATATCATGGGTCTCCGCTCCTGCCCAACATCAGCAAAATATCTTAAGTGTGTATTTTGTCTCCAGGTGAGGCAGGCGCATATCTGACACGCTGCGCCACTGCATATCCATAATTAATCTGTGTTGTGGCAGTTGCAGCAGCTTTTGCTTCGACATCAATACCAACGCTGTCAAACTGCGTAGGAAAAAAACGATTACTCCTCTGACCCACTCAAGGAAACAACTGACAGGCAACGCCAGGGCCAGGCCGGGCACAGAGATTTATCGTGCGTGCAATACGCTTGATTTGTGGAGCAAATTTTTCCCCAGCCATATCCATATGACAGGCGCAGGCAGGAATGCATTCCTGCAAAACTATGTATATAAAATAATAAACACAAATAAATCATAGTATTTCTATACTAATACTTTTGAATAGTTTACATTTATTTACTTAAAAGAGAAATAAGTACCTCATTAAACAAAAGTCCCAGTGATGGTCAAATATGTATTTTTGGGGCGTTTGAAGTGCCCGTTGTCGCCCCCTGCTGTCTGTGGGTGGAAAACCAGCTTTGCAATATTTGCAGAAAGATAAAGATGAGATATTTGACTATTTAAGTCAAATGTAAGTCTTGTTTAAAACACACTTTTATTCACTGGCATTTAACCCGGCACGAGAGTGTGGTCCTCTGACGGTCTTTTATTATTTCATATATTGCATGTTGTATTTAAATAGTTTTTATTTGGTTTGTATGTATTTATTATTGTATTATTATTATATTTATTTTTACAAGTTACTTTGTTCTGCTTAAAGATTGTTTGTGCTGGCCTCAAATATAGTGCGCGGGTTAAAAACACTTTTTCTTTTCACTATTTGCTTTTTAAACATAAAACTAAAAGAAAAACATTGTATTTGGTTTGTTAAAATGTATATTCTACTCACCTTATTCCAGAATCCCGTCTGAGCCGCCACACGAAGGTGAACACAGGGCTCCCGACCTCCAGAGAAAATAAGTTCTACACGGACTCAAAGCTGTTTTGGGGCCGCACAGTGAGCGGAGCAGCGTTGACTTGTGTCACATGAACATTGGATAGTTTCATAGCATTTTAGCGGCGCATCCGCTCCAAAGATCTGACTTGTAGCTTGGTCAGGTGGTGGGTGGTTATTACATATTACTAAGTATGTCCTAAACGTGTCCAGGTGGATCGTGTGCCCACAGTGAGGCTTTAAGGGGATGTTTTTCATCTTCTGCTGTCATAGCGCACAAGTTTTGATCCCCTCACAGGCGAACTTGGAATGGAGTCTACTTTGATGCTGATGATAATTTGAGGCTTGGGATAATCTGACACATCAAACATTGTGAGGAAACATTGTGGTGCTGTGGGTTATGACGGGCAGAGATGTGTGGGCGAACTTTGTGATGTTCCAGTACAACAGAGACTCTTTGGTGTATGGCTTTGATTCATCTTTTGTTATCACATAAGTGCTGCAGGAAAACTGTCTGCCAACACTGAATTATACATATTCTTTTTTAATATTCATGCATCCTTGGAGTGTTACGTTACTGGAAATAACCCCAGTGTTAAATATCAAAAACACATCTGACAATAAGATATTATTGTCTATTTATTTTTCATACTATCCTTTATACACTGGACATAATCACAGATCGTAATCTTGTCATTGGTTCATGTTTGTTGCGTCGGGTAATTTCAGCTGCTCCTGTTCAAATATGATGGGAAATATTCACACTACAAAAGCAGATGTTTTGGTCGGCCCTGGTGAGGCCACAGTCATCTGGAGGTGGAAGGGTCCTGGGTCTGGAGGTGGAAGTGTCCAGGGTCTGGAGGTGGAAGGATCCAGGGTCTGGAGGTGGAAGGGTCCAGGGTCTGGAGGTGGAAGGGTCCAGGGTCTGGAGGTGGAAGGATCCAGGGTCTGGAGGTGGAAGGATCCAGGGTCTGGAGGTGGAAGGGTCCAGGGTCTGGAGGTGGAAGGGTCCAGGGTCTGGAGTGGAAGGGTCCAGGGTCTGGAGGTGGAAGGGTCCAGGGTCTGGAGGTGGAAGGGTCCAGGGTCTGGAGTGGAAGGGTCCAGGGTCTGGAGGTGGAAGGATCCAGGGTCTGGAGGTGGAAGGATCCAGGGTCTGGAGTGGAAGGGTCCAGGGTCTGGAGTGGAAGGGTCCAGGGTCTGGAGTGGAAGGGTCCAGGGTCTGGAGTGGAAGGGTCCAGGGTCTGGAGGTGGAAGGGTCCAGGGTCTGGAGTGGAAGGGTCCAGGGTCTGGAGGTGGATGCAGAGGAGGGAGGAGCTGATGCAGAGGAGGGAGGAGCAGCGCGATTAGGTGTCACTAATGGGATTTGAATAAAAGGCGGTTTATTGCTGGATTGGAAACCGCTTCTGCTCAACTACGTCAGGCGTAACTTGACAAAGGAGGATGTTCTGTAAATGAAGTTCTGAAGAAATATTTGCTCAGATACGATAGCCTTTATTTGTCCAGATAATGGGGACATTTCTCTGAGCACGTGGAGCTGAGCATGTGGAGCTGAGCATGTGGAGCTGAGCACGTGGAGCTGAGCACGTGGAGCTGAGCACGTGGAGCTGAGCTCTGGCGAATCACAGCTTCAGCCGCTGGCACTGCCACATTTAGTCCATTATTTAGTGGCACTATTTAATGTTGATACATGGAGAAAGTGTCCATAAAATGGACGACGCCTGAAGACACCAACAAGAGCTGAACAAGGAAAGTCCCCACAATGCATTTGGGGCATTCTGATATTTTGTCCGTGTGCGGCCCGTGCATGCGGCCCCTGTGTGTGGCCCGTGTCCGTGTGCGGTCCGTGTGTGTGTGCGGCCCGTGTGCGATCAGTATGTGGCCCGTGTGCGGTCTGTGTGCGGTCCCTGTGCGGTCAGTGTGCGTGTGCGGTCCGTGTGCGTGTGCGGTCTGTGTGTGCGGTGCGTGTGCGGTCCCTGTGAGGTCCGTGTGCGGTCCCTGTGCGGCCCGTGTGCGGCCCCTGTGGTGCCTGTGTGCGGTCGGTGTGCGGTCCCTGTGCGTGTGCGGTCCCTGTGCGGTCCAGTGTGCGGTCTGTTCTGTTGTGGGAGTCATTATCACCAGAGATCAAACAGGACAGATCCATACATTACATACATTCCCCGTGAGTGCAGTGCAGTCGCACTGTGCATATGTGGCATATGTGGCATGTGTGGCATATGTGGCATGTGTGGCATGTGTGACATGTGTGACATATGTGACATCTGTGACATGTGTGACATCTGTGGCATGTGTGACATATGTGACATCTGTGACATCTGTGACATGTGTGGCATGTGTGACATATGTGACATGTGTGACATGTGTGACATGTGTGACATATGTGGCATGTGTGACATATGTGACATGTGTGACATGTGTGACATATGTGGCATGTGTGACATATGTGGCATGTGTGACATGTGTGACATGTGTGACATGTGTGGCATGTGTGACATGTGTGACATGTGTGACATGTGTGACATGTGTGACATGTGTGACATATGTGGCATGTGTGACATATGTGGCATGTGTGACATGTGTGACATGTGTGACATGTGTGGCATGTGTGACATGTGTGACATGTGTGACATGTGTGGCATGTGTGACATGTGTGACATGTGTGACATGTGTGACATGTGTGACATGTGTGACATGTGTGACATGTGTGACATGTGTGACATGTGTGACATGTGTGGCATGTGTGACATGTGTGACATGTGTGACATGTGTGACATGTGTGACATGTGTGACATGTGTGACATGTGTGACATGTGTGACATGTGTGACATATGTGACATGTGTGACATGTGTGACATGTGTGACATGTGTGACATGTGTGGCATGTGTGACATGTGTGACATGTGTGACATGTGTGACATGTGTGACATGTGTGACATGTGTGGCATGTGTGACATGTGTGACATGTGTGACATGTGTGGCATGTGTGACATGTGTGGCATGTGTGACATGTGTGACATGTGTGACATGTGTGACATGTGTGACATGTGTGACATGTGTGACATGTGTGACATGTGTGGCATGTGTGACATGTGTGACATGTGTGACATGTGTGACATGTGTGACATGTGTGACATGTGTGGCATATGTGACATGTGTGACATGTGTGACATGTGTGGCATGTGTGACATGTGTGACATGTGTGACATGTGTGACATATGTGGCATGTGTGACATATGTGGCATGTGTGACATGTGTGACATATGTGACATGTGTGGCATGTGTGACATGTGTGACATGTGTGACATGTGTGGCATATGTGACATGTGTGACATGTGTGACATGTGTGACATGTGTGACATGTGTGACATATGTGGCATATGTGACATATGTGGCATGTGTGACATGTGTGACATGTGTGGCATGTGTGACATGTGTGGCATGTGTGACATGTGTGACATGTGTGACATGTGTGACATGTGTGACATGTGTGACATATGTGACATGTGTGACATATGTGACATGTGTGACATGTGTGACATGTGTGACATGTGTGACATGTGTGGCATGTGTGACATGTGTGACATGTGTGAAATGTGTGGCATATGTGACATGTGTGACATGTGTGACATGTGTGACATGTGTGACATGTGTGACATGTGTGACATGTGTGGCATATGTGACATGTGTGACATGTGTGACATGTGTGACATGTGTGACATGTGTGACATGTGTGGCATATGTGGCATGTGTGACATGTGTGACATGTGTGACATGTGTGGCATGTGTGACATGTGTGACATGTGTGACATGTGTGACATGTGTGACATGTGTGACATGTGTGACATGTGTGGCATATGTGACATGTGTGACATGTGTGACATGTGTGACATGTGTGACATGTGTGACATATGTGGCATATGTGACATATGTGGCATGTGTGACATGTGTGACATGTGTGGCATGTGTGACATGTGTGACATGTGTGACATGTGTGACATGTGTGGCATGTGTGACATATGTGGCATATGTGACATATGTGGCATGTGTGACATGTGTGACATGTGTGACATGTGTGACATGTGTGACATGTGTGACATGTGTGGCATATGTGACATGTGTGACATGTGTGACATGTGTGACATGTGTGACATGTGTGACATGTGTGACATATGTGACATGTGTGACATGTGTGACATGTGTGACATGTGTGACATGTGTGACATGTGTGACATGTGTGACATGTGTGACTGTATATGACGCTGCAGTACAACATTAGTATGATCTCATTTTGTAATTTTAGGAAATCATCCAATTATTTTTTGAAAATGGTGAAAATATTAATTATGAGTTGTACTTTTTTATTCACCTGCCCAAATACTGCAGATGGAAAGTATCAGCGGCTAAATCTGGTGCAGATCAACTTTTCTTTTGATGATGAATAAAGACTAAACTAAAAAACAAATACTATTTTAATGAATAGCTAAAATGCCTGTGAACCTGGAACAGTGTAACATTTTAACCTGGAATATCACCGTGAAATGAAAAGTCCCTGTTTTGTCCTCCCCTGTGGTCTTCAGACACCAGTTCTCACAGTTTTGTCCCCTGTGGTCTTCAGACACCACGTCTCACAGTTTTGTCCTCCCCTGTTGTCTTCAGACAGCAGGTCTCACAGTTTTGTCCTCCCCTGTGGTCTTCAGACACCATGTTTCACAGTTTTGTCCTCCCCTGTGGTCTTCAGACACCACGTTTCACAGTTTTGTCCCTTGTGGTCTTCAGACACCACGTTTGACAGTTTTGTCCTCCCCTGTTGTCTTCAGACAGCAGGTCTCACAGTTTTGTCCTCCTCTGGGGTCTTCAGACACCACGTTTGACAGTTTTGTCCTCCCCTGTTGTCTTCAGACAGCAGGTCTCACAGTTTTGTTCTCCCCTGTGGTCTTCAGAAACCACGTTTCACAGTTTTGTCCTCCCCTGTTGTCTTCAGAGACCACGTTTCACAGTTTTGTCCTCCCCTGTGGTTTTCAGACACCAGGTCTCACAGTTTTGTCCTCCTCTGTGGTCTTCAGACACCACGTTTCACAGTTTTGTCCTCCCCTGTGGTCTTCAGACACCAGTTCTCACAGTTTTGTCCTCCTCTGTGGTCTTCAGACACCACATTTCACAGTTTTGTCCTCCTCTGTGGTCTTCAGACAGCAGGTCTCACAGTTTTGTCCTCCTCTGTGGTCTTCAGACACCACATTTCACAGTTTTGTCCTCCCCTGTGGTCTTCAGACACCAGGTCTCACAGTTTTGTCCTCCCCTGTGGTCTTCAGATACCAGGTCTCACAGTTTAGTCCTCCCCTGTGGTCTTCAGACACCACATTTCAGTTTTGTCCTACCCTGTTGTCTTCAGACACCAGGTCTCACAGTTTTGTCCTCCCCTGTGGTCTTCAGACACCACGTTTCACAGTTTTGTCCTCCCCTGTGGTCTTCAGACACCACGTTTCACAGTTTTGTCCTCCCCTGTGGTCTTCAGACACCACGTTTCACAGTTTTGTCCTCCCTGTGGTCTTCAGACACCACGTTTCACAGTTTTGTCCTCCCTGTGGTCTTCAGACACCACGTTTCACAGTTTTGTCCTCCCCTGTGGTCTTCAGACACCACGTTTCACAGTTTTGTCCTCCCTGTGGTCTTCAGACACCACGTTTCACAGTTTTGTCCTCCCCTGTGGTCTTCAGACACCACGTTTCACAGTTTTGTCCTCCCCTGTGGTCTTCAGACACCACGTTTCACAGTTTTGTCCTCCCCTGTGGTCTTCAGACAGCAGGTCTCACAGTTTTGTTCTCCCCTGTGGTCTTCAGACAGCGGGTCTCACAGTTTTGTTCTCCCCTGTGGTCTTCAGACACCACGTTTCACAGTTTTGTCCTCCCCTGTGGTCTTCAGACAGCAGTTGGAGTTCATGAATTGACCCAGGTTCAAACAACGATCTGCGTGAGCTTCAATCAATGGCATTTACATAATAAGACGTCAAACTCACGTCCATCTGCAGAAATGTGAAGTGAAGGGTGAATCTGCTGCTCCGACGTCAGAGAAAATGTCATTATACGTGTAATTTGTATCAATATTGAACAGCATAAACACACAAACTCAATTGTCTACGATGATTTGATTTAGGAGCATTTTGTTAAGTCAGGCTTTGACAGGGGATTTGCAAATGAAGAATAAAACCCATAAATATCATATCAATCTAAAACAATAACCCGACGATCTGATCAGTTTGACAAGTTTAAGTTTTTGTAAATTGAAAAAAAAGAAATATTGATAGCAACAAATGAATAAGAATAAGAAATACCGTATTTTAAAGAAAAAACACATATAAGTCGCATTTTGGGGGAAATTAAAGACAATTCCTCTGTAAATGCAGTTTAAAATAATAACAGATGAGAGAACATGGTGAATAGGTGTACGTATGCTAACGCTAACACCTTCAGCTACATGACATATGCTAACGCTAACACGTTCAGCTACATGACGTATGCTAACGCTAACACCTTCAGCTACATGACATATGCTAACGCTAACACCTTCAGCTACATGACGTATGCTAACGCTAACACCTTCAGATACATGACGTATGCTAACGCTAACACCTTCAGCTACATGACGTATGCTAACGCTAACACCTTCAGCTACATGACGTATGCTAACGCTAACACCTTCAGCTACATGACGTATGCTAACGCTAACACCTTCAGCTACATGACGTATGCTAACGCTAACACCTTCAGCTACAGCTACATGACGTATGCTAACGCTAACACCTTCAGCTACATGACGTATGCTAACGCTAACACCTTCAGCTACATGACGTATGCTAACACCTTCAGCTACATGACGTATGCTAACGCTAACACCTTCAGCTACATGACGTATGCTAACGCTAACACCCTCAGCTACATGACGTATGCTAACGCTAACACCTTCAGCTACATGACATATGCTAACGCTAACACCTTCAGCTACATGACGTATGCTAACGCTAACACCTTCAGCTACATGACGTATGCTAACACCTTCAGCTACATGACGTATGCTAACGCTAACACCTTCAGCTACATGACGTATGCTAACGCTAACACCCTCAGCTACATGACGTATGCTAACGCTAACACCTTCAGCTACATGACGTATGCTAACGCTAACACCTTCAGCTACATGACGTATGCTAACGCTAACACCTTCAGCTACATGACGTATGCTAACACCTTCAGCTACATGACGTATGCTAACGCTAACACCTTCAGCTACATGACGTATGCTAACGCTAACACCTTCAGCTACATGACGTATGCTAACGCTAACACCTTCAGCTACATGACGTATGCTAACACTAACACCTTCAGCTACATGACGTATGCTAAAGCTAACACCTTCAGCTACATGAGGCACAGACAGAACTGTGGTAAGTGTCTGGTATGTTAGCGTAACATATGAACAGTTATTCAGATAACTATAGCATAAATTAGCTTATAAATAGTAAAAAGTTTTACCCCAAATCACTAAATCCACTGAATTCTTCTTCCTCTGTGTCACTTCTAAACAACTCCACAAACTCCAGAGGAAGAGGAAGTGCAGATTCTTCTTCTGCGTCGCTTAGAGCCTAGAGCGCTCTCTTGTGGTTGTCAGTGTGAAAATAACAAATTATATCACATATAAGTCGCTCTGGAGTATAAGTCGCACCCTGGCCAAAACTATGAAAAAAAGTGTGATTTCTAGTCCGGAAAATACGGTACAAATATTTACTTTGCAGAAAATGTGTTTAATCATTTAGAGCTGAGCTAAAGTCACATTATTACAGCGTGTTTTTCCTCTGCTGTGATAATCCAGCACATTTGAATCTTTCCTGCTCAATGGGCGAGTGATAACATCTGCGATAAAGATTATTTACAGCAGCAGCATGAACTGTCATCTCAGAAGTGGAAGCAAACACTGATCATATCGCTCCAAAATACTTTCAGGATTAGAGGAAATTGGGATTGTTATTATCTTGCTTAAACTGTGGCAACATTTGGAAACAGAAAAGATTCAGGTCATTAAAAGGTCAGAGCAACTTTATAAAGTTCAGTTTGACGTTTACATTCTAGCTGTGTCTCATCTTCATCCCCAGGTGATACATAAATATAGAGATTTGGCCCCTGTCAAATGAAAGATGTGGATTATTATTCTAGACAGGATAAAACAGGAGCAGAATGTGGGTAATTAGCCTTACAATCTATTTTTTCAACCCGCTTCTCGTCTATTAAAAATGGCCCACAATGAAATATATGACATACTGAAATATAGAACGGGAAAAAGTTCCTGAAACAACTAAAGATAAACAGATTTTTAATAATTGGAAACTGGGCCACTGACCAGTTCAAATTGCTTGGAGGGCCAGACTTGGCCCGCGGGCCGCCTATTAGAGACCCCTGCTCTACAGTGAGACTCCAGATGTGATCAAAAATAAAATCAGATCGTTATGTCACTAGCGTCACCTGCTGCTGTGTAAAGGTACTGCATCATGGGTATAATTTGGTCGCTGCAGTGAGAATGAGGGAGAGCGCTGTTGCCCTGAGTGACGGGGGTCGGTTTAGTGAGGAAGAGGCTTCAGAGGTGAGGACTCAACATGCTCAACGCTCAGGCTGTGTTCACACTTGTCCTGGTGAGAACCCAGTTTAGTCTGATGTTCCTGGGTTTAGTCCTGGTTTAGTCCTGGTTTAGTCCTGGTTTAGTCCTGGTTTAGTCCTGGTTTACCCTCAGTCTAACCTACTCCAAAAACGAGAGGTAGAGAGTGATTTCAGGAAATGATGGATTTAGTACTTCTCTGTTCAGAACATTCAATCCACAAAACAACCAGAAAACATCATTTCATCCAGGCCCCACGGTCACATGTGAAACAGGTTACACTCTTGAATACACTCTATACTTTTTGCGTTAAGAAACTCAACCCATAAACTTTGCTCCTTCATTTAATTGCTCTATATTTTAGACCGTGCTCAGAATGTGTAGATGAGTGCTTTCTGCATATTGTAATGACAGACTATGACACACTGAATAAGACGAGGAGGATGTGCGCTGCCAGATTCCAGAGAGCAGCTCAGAGATAGTGACAGGCTGTCGGCTGTAGACTTCTGTCCAAGTGTCAGCTAAAGTCTTCACTTGTCTACAGTTCACTGGTGGAGCAGAATCACTGTAACTATCTGCTAAGCAAACTATTTCAGATTGATCTAATTGAAAGCTAAGCAGTATTTCCATTTCTTTCTGTGAAAAATAAAAGTTTAGGCCTGATGTAATATGACCTGGATAAGACACTGGTCACAAACAGGGGTACAGGCCATAGATAGCACAATTATTATCAACATGCACATTGAAACCACCTGTAATGACCAAACCATCAAAGTCTGTGCATACGACTGAAACATCTCAGTAAAATCATCAATAAAACGTTGGCAGTGCTGGGGAGGCTTGTGTAAGACAATGAAGAGAATTAGACTGTTTTAGCTCCATTTTAAAGGAGACATGCTCAAATGATGAAAACACCCAAAAGACAACCTGCGGTTCCCTAAAGACAGCACAGACTCCACCCCCTTTTTAGTTTTCTCGTGTTTCAGATTCAAACTTAAAGTGAGGTGGAGCAGATTCTATCAGAACTACATTTCCTGTGTTTTTGTCAAGCCATGTTTCAGTTAAAAACATAAAATCGAAAAAAAGATTATAAGAAGAAATGACATTATGAATTAAGAGTGATTTGTTACATAAGGATCTGACATTTAGCACAGCTAGTTTCAGTGGGACTGGGCCTTATCTTTTCACAGGGAATATGAATCAAATGTCTCAGATTGGGCCGCCTGACTCGCATTTTGTTTTCCCATCTGTGTGATGTGACTACAGAGATAGCACTAGGGGGGGTTGTTTTTACATAGGGCCCCGGCTTGGTTTGACCTTTAATATGACTATAGTCTCTGCAACACTGAGGCCCCGTGCGTCGTATCTATGGGCGATACGAGCCGTGGGGAGCTGGACCGGATCATGTTCAGCTTTCCACCACACACGTCTCTTTTGGTTCTGATGATCTAAACTAGCTTAATATCCTCTGTTTTTCATTGAGATGCTCGTTTATTATTATTGTAATTACGAGCTTTGTCATATCAGCTTGTAGTTGTTGATTCCTGTTATTGTAAAGTTGTTTCTTTCGTTTGTTAATACTACTTTTATTTTAGTTTTTTGTATTCTATAACCTAAATATTTGACATTTTTATCCTTTTTTGTCAAGTACTACTGTTTTGTTTTTCACCATTTTAAATCTTGGTTTTCTGTTCCCGACTAGAATTCATCAGTTAGATTCACCAGATGACCGGGGCATCCCAGTGAGTTTTAGGGCGGTGTCTTGCCTTTTGCACAAAATGAAACTCTCGCTACATAAAGTTTCCATCGTGGCTTCTCCTGATGTTTGTTTGTGCCATTGTGTCCTCTGTGGATGTTCTGTCTTAATTAGAAAGTGGAGATAATTATCTTTGCTCTCTCACTTGGCACTTTCCTCAGCCCACTCCAGACACCCTGCTTTGGATGGTCTTCATGTTGTCTGCCCTGTTAGCTTAAACAGAAGGAACCCTCATACGTCCATCACATTAGGAGCAGCAGGCCTCTCAGCGCTGGAGGCCTCTCAGCGCTGGAGGCCTCTCAGCGCTGGAGGCCTCTCAGCGCTGGAGGCCTCTCAGCGCTGGAGGCCCCTCAGCGCTGGAGACTGTGGGCGGCTCACGTTCAGTGTCCCTGTGGTGTTCAGGGCCATGAAAGCAGGAAAATCGCTCAAGATAAATAAAAACTTCAAAAACTCATATAAAATGTAAAATGGCACTGAGGATATGTCAGACGCCTTCTGATGGCCCCAGTGACTGTGACTCATGTTGGGGGAAAAAAAGCTTTGAAATGTTTTTTTTTTCTTTCAATGCTATATATTGTAAAAGCATCGATACAGGTGAACCCAAGGCCATTGTGCACTTGCCCCTGGTCCCCCTCTCCCCCCTGGTCCCCCTCTCCCCTCTGGTCCCCCTCTCCCCTCTGGTCCCCCTCTCCCCTCTGGTCCCCCTCTCCCCTCTGGTCCTCCTCTCCCCCTGGTCCCCCTCTCCCCTCTGGTCCCCCTCTCCCCTCTGGTCCTCCTCTCCCCCTGGTCCCCCTCTCCCCTCTGGTCCCCCTCTCCCCTCTGGTCCCCCTCTCCCCTCTGGTCCCCCTCTCCCCTCTGGTCCTCCTCTCCCCCTGGTCCCCCTCTCCCCTCTGGTCCCCCTCTCCCCTCTGGTCCTCCTCTCCCCCTGGTCCCCCTCTCCCCTCTGGTCCCCCTCTCCCCCCTGGTCCCCCTCTCCCCTCTGGTCCCCCTCTCCCCCTGGTCCCCCTCTCCCCTCTGGTCCCCCTCTCCCCTCTGGTCCTCCTCTCCCCCTGGTCCCCCTCTCCCCTCTGGTCCCCCTCTCCCCTCTGGTCCTCCTCTCCCCCTGGTCCCCCTCTCCCCCCTCTCCCCCCTAGTCCCCCTCTCCCCTCTCCCCCCTGGTCCCCCTCTCCCCTCTGGTCCCCCTCTCCCCTCTGGTCCCCCTCTCCCCCCTGGTCCCCCCTCTCCCCACTGGTCCCCCTCTCCCCCCCTCTCCCCCCTGGTCCCCCTCTCCCCTCTGGTCCCCCTCTCCCCTCTGGTCCTCCTCTCCCCCTGGTCCCCCTCTCCCCTCTGGTCCCCCTCTCCCCTCTCCCCCCCTCTCCCCTCTGGTCCTCCTCTCCCCACTGGTCCCCCTCTCCCCCCCTCTCCCCCCTGGTCCCCCTCTCCCCCCCTCTCCCCCCTGGTCCCCCTCTCCCCTCTGGTCCCCCTCTCCCCTCTGGTCCTCCTCTCCCCCTGGTCCCCCTCTCCCCTCTGGTCCCCCTCTCCCCTCTGGTCCTCCTCTCCCCCTGGTCCCCCTCTCCCCTCTGGTCCCCCTCTCCCCCCTGGTCCCCCCTCTCCCCACTGGTCCCCCTCTCCCCCCCTCTCCCCTCTGGTCCCCCTCTCCCCCCCTCTCCCCCCTGGTCCCCCTCTCCCCACTGGTCCCCCTCTCCCCTCTGGTCCTCCTCTCCCCCTGGTCCCCCTCTCCCCTCTGGTCCCCCTCTCCCCTCTGGTCCTCCTCTCCCCCTGGTCCCCCTCTCCCCTATGGTCCCCCTCTCCCCTCTGGTCCTCCTCTCCCCCTGGTCCCCCTCTCCCCCCTCTCCCCCCTAGTCCCCCTCTCCCCTCTCCCCCCTGGTCCCCCTCTCCCCTCTGGTCCCCCTCTCCCCTCTGGTCCCCCTCTCCCCTCTGGTCCTCCTCTCCCCACTGGTCCCCCTCTCCCCCCTGGTCCCCCCTCTCCCCACTGGTCCCCCTCTCCCCCCTGGTCCCCCTCTCCCCTCTGGTCCCCCTCTCCCCTCTGGTCCCCCTCTCCCCTCTGGTCCTCCTCTCCCCACTGGTCCCCCTCTCCCCCCTGGTCCCCCCTCTCCCCACTGGTCCCCCTCTCCCCCCTGGTCCCCCCTCTCCCCACTGGTCCCCCTCTCCCCTCTGGTCCTCCTCTCCCCACTGGTCCCCCTCTCCCCCCTGGTCCCCCCTCTCCCCTCTGGTCCCCCTCTCCCCTCTGGTCCCCCTCTCCCCTCTGGTCCTCCTCTCCCCACTGGTCCCCCTCTCCCCCCTGGTCCCCCCTCTCCCCACTGGTCCCCCTCTCCCCCCTGGTCCCCCCTCTCCCCCTGGTCCCCCTCTCCCCCCCTGGTCCCCCCTGAGATACAACGAAATATTAAACAACTGGTTTTAAGAAACTTTTTCACTGACAATGGAAATAATTCTGGTCCTTATTAAGTACATGGAATGTTTGATCTAACATTGATTTCTTAAAAAACGGATTTTTAATCATATCATTCTACAACCTGTCAAATGTATTCAGATGACATGTTTATCTACATGCAAAACATGCTAAAGTCATGATTAAGTCCGTATTTCGGTTTCTTGTCAGAACAAAACTGATGGACACGAAACGTAACATCGATTAGTTTACACTTGGCAAAACATTCCATTTCCATAGCATTTATTACGTGATTTAGTTTTTCAGGCAGAAACATTTCAAGACATCGCTTCTGAGCAGTAGATCCACAGCCCTCAGGTCCTTGGTGGTCATTAGTTCCATGATTTGTTAAGTTATTAAACTCATGGATCATAGTTTTGGGCTCTTCCACGGCATCTCGGCCCGTTCACTTCACCTACACGCGCTCTGATTGGTCTAGACGGTCACGAGCTGGGCTAGAGCGGCGCGCTAGAGCGTAGCCGAAGCTAACAGCTTTAAATACGTTTTAAAGACACCTGAAGAATCTTAAAATTGGAAAAAGTCAATGACCCATCAATAAGTTAAAATTGCCGCCATATCCGACTTTTGTGAAAGCTCTACGTCCCTGTCAGCCGAACACGAGCTGTTTTTAGTTACATTGCGCTCTAGGGAAAAAAAGCTTTCTGGACGCACGATGCAGTACCAATGGAGTGGCCACTGGGGGAGTCTGCAACATGCTGCGGCGAGCAATACCCTATCCAGATATTATAATAGATCCATGCCTGGTCCCCCTCTCCCCTGGTCGCCCTGGTTCCCCTCTCCCCTCTTGTCCCCCTCTCCCCTCTGGTCCCCCTCTCCCCTCTGGTCCCCCTCTCCCCCCTGGTCCCCCTCTCCCCCCTAGTCCCCCTCTCCCCTCTCCCCCCTGGTCCCCCTCTCCCCCCTGGTCCCCCACTCTCCCCTAGTCCCCCTCTCCCCTCTCCCCCCTGGTCTCCCTCTCCCCCTGGTCCCCCTCTCCCCCCTAGTCCCCCTCTCCCCTCTCCCCCCTGGTCCCCCTCTCCCCCCTAGTCCCCCTCTCCCCTCTCCCCCCTGGTCCCCCTCTCCCCCCTGGTCCCCCTCTCCCCCCTGGTCCCCCTCTCCCCCCTAGTCCCCCTCTCCCCTCTCCCCCCTGGTCCCCCTCTCCCCCCTGGTCCCCCTCTCCTCTCTGGTCCCCCACACATGATAGTGGCTTGTCTCCTGGAGCCACAGTTGCATTTCCCTCTGAATAATAATAACTTGTTGGTGGTGTTATGGTGTTATGAAAAAAACGTGACACATTTTTCCAACAAATTGATTTTGATGTTTTCCAGTGCGATGCACAAACACCTTCCATAAATCACATTTTTAAGTGGGCGTCGTGTCAAAGCTGCTCTCGACTGTGCCCTGGATCGGTCTGTTTAAACTGTGGCTTGTTCAGACAAGACAAGAAACACAGTCTCTCCAGCGTGTCCTGGGTCTTCCCCGGGGCCTCCTCCCGGTGGGACATGCCTGATACAGGGAGGCGCCCAGGAGGCATCCGGAACAGATGCCCGAGCCACCTCAGCTGGAGGAGCAGCGGCTCTACTCCGAGCTCCCCCCGTGTGGCCGAGCTCTCACCTTATCTCTAAGGGAGCGCCCAGCCACACGGCGGAGGAAACTCATTTCGACCGCTTGTATCCGCGATCTTGTCCTTTGGGTCACTACCCAAAGCTCATGACCATAGGTGAGGTCAGGAACGTAGACCGACCGGTAAATAGAGAGCTTTGCCTTTCGGCTCAGCTCCTTCTTCACCACAACAGTCGATGCAGCGACTGCATCACTGCAGCCGCTGCACCGATCCGCCTGTCAATCTCACGCTCCATCCTTCCCTCACTCGTGAACAAGACCCCGAGATACTTGAACTCCTCCACTTTGGGTAAGGACCCCCCACCACCTGGAGAGGGCAAGCCACCTTTTTCCGGTCGAGAACCATGGCCTCGGATTTGGAGGTGCTGATTCTCATCCCAGACGCTTCACACTCGGATCAGCCCCATCGTAGTTAAATGACTGAAGAGGAGGAAGTGAGAAATGCTCCAGTATGGAGTGTCCATGTGCGCTCTGGCCCTCATTACCACAAAGGTGTCATGGAATTAGACATGCACCGATGCTATTCCTTAACACATAGAGAACACAATTCAACTTAGAATATGAAACGACACAGAAACGTCAGACATTTGTGTGGCATGCATGGGAGAAAACGCGGGGACTGTGTCAGCCAGGCCGTTGTAAGGAGCCTGGCTGACCCTCCTGCGTCTCACCCTGTTTTTTCCCATGCTGGTTGGTTTTATTAGATATTCTGGAATAGGCGGGTCACATTTCTCATTGGTCAGCCTCACATCAAGGCACTTGGTATTTTTCCGTAGAGATCAAGCCTTGGGTAAACATTACCCAAACTCCTCTGGGCTGTCACCCCCCTCGGGTAAACATTCTTTGGCCTATCTTTACGACCCCTTCACAAATGCAGTTTGTCACACACCCGTTCTTCTCTTAGACTAATGATGCAGATAAAATATCACTATTATGCAGATAAAATACATCACAGAAATATACTCATATATTCACATTTTATCACAAAAGGTCATCCCAAATACAAAACATGCTGCACTCCCAGAATAAACTTGTCACATTTCAAAGTAATAATTTTATGAGATTAAAGTTGAAGGGGGAAAAAAGTAGTACATTTATGAGAATAAAGTCGTAATCTAACGAGAATAAAGATGTTTTTTTCTAAATATAAAGTCAATATTTAAACGTTTATTGGCCGGCTTCAATGTTCCAATTCCAGTGTGTACATGTACTGAGCCCACAGGCTGGACCTCCAGTGTGTACATGTACTGAGCCCACAGGCTGGACCTCCAGTGTGTACATGTACTGAGCCCACAGGCTGGACCTCCAGTGTGTACATGTACTGAGCCCACAGGCTGGACCTCCAGTGTGTACATGTACTGAGCCCACAGGCTGGACCTCCAGTGTGTACATGTACTGAGCCCACAGGCTGGACCTCCAGTGTGTACATGTACTGAGCCCACAGGCTGGACCTCCAGTGTGTACATGTACTGAGCCCACAGGCTGGACCTCCAGTGTGTACATGTACTGAGCCCACAGGCTGGACCTCCAGTGTGTACATGTACTGAGCCCACAGGCTGGACCTCCAGTGTGTACATGTACTGAGCCCACAGGCTGGACCTCCAGTGTGTACATGTACTGAGCCCACAGGCTGGACCTCCAGTGTGTACATGTACTGAGCCCACAGGCTGGACCTCCAGTGTGTACATGTACTGAGCCCACAGGCTGGACCTCCAGTGTGTACATGTACTGAGCCCACAGGCTGGACCTCCAGTGTGTACATGTACTGAGCCCACAGGCTGGACCTCCAGTGTGTACATGTACTGAGCCCACAGGCTGGACCTCCAGTGTGTACATGTACTGAGCCCACAGGCTGGACCTCCAGTGTGTACATGTACTGAGCCCACAGGCTGGACCTGCAGGAACACATCATCTCAGTCACTATTGCATGAGCTGCTGTTGAATGAGGACAAAACATTATTTTTTATGTCGCTCAGTCTCTTCTGTCTAACACTTAGATTGTGTTTGGAACAGCCAAAAAGCACCATTTTACACACACTCCATCATCCATACAACCTGCTCCACCTCTTACAGCCGACCACAGCCTCTGTCCAATGCTGAGGATTTACATGTTTCATTTAATTCCATCAGGTCCATAAAGTTTAGATTCTGCTCCAGGTAGACCAATGTAGAAGTCCATTATATCCTCAAAAACACAGAGACTGACCCGCTTTTATGGCAAATACGCTGTCTGTGCTTTTACACCTTTAGTGAGTATTATGTGTGCAGGGAAAGACATGCATCTGCTGCTTCTCTCACTCTGCAGGAGTCGGCGAGATTTAGATTCATGTGGCTAAAAGATCCATAAACGTGGTCATCAGGATAAATCAAAAGCATGCGTGATACATTTACACATGTCTTTGTCCCATACATAAAAAGGGAGTGTAGACCCTTTGTGAATGTGCTTTGTGGGTCTAGTGCCTGTGATCCCGTGTGGAAGTGTGTGATGTGTGCTCTGGCCTGCTCCCTCTGTCACCTGCACCTGTCACCTGCACTTACTGAACCTGCCAGTATCAAGTGGATAAAGTCCCCATGGACTCGTCCTCTCTCTCCACAACTCAATCCAAGCTGCTTCTGTCAGAAATCCACTGGTATTGAGGGGAAACCCAAGCTCCAATGCAGGAGGTTCATTTGGAACTGTGTGCGTTTTACAATAAGATAAGATATTCCTGTATTGTCCACACATGGGGAAATTTCATTGTTGCAACGCAGTAGATACAGAGGAAAAGAACAGATCACTTGTAGGAAGTTTGAAAAACACTCTCAATAGAAGATATCTTATAAACAAATAGAAATGTCTAATAAATAACTTGTCCAGCTGGATGGTCTAGTGGATGGCACACATGCTTTCCATGTGAGCCGACTGCAGCGTCCAGGGATTGAATCCAGCTCTGACAATTTGCTGCGTGTCCTTCCCCTGTCTCATCCTCATTTCTCACTTTAGTTTACAGGCAAGAAACAAAACAATAAATAAGTAACTAGGAATTTTACTTTTTATCCCATATTTAAAGGGAATGGTAATGGCCAAGCAACCGCTGTGGTGGAGGATAAACGACTTGATGACACAAAGTGATGGCAACATCAGGAAGAAACTAGAGACATACTCAAGGGCTCAGAGAAGAGACATGTTTGATGCTGTTCTGTGTAGAACATTACAGGCAAAGCAAAAGCATCTCCAAGGAGACAAACAGGATGCAAACCACTCACTAAAAAGTGATTTAAGACTGTTGTTTTTGCAGCGTGGTCAGTTTATCAATATTAATATGGGATTAACAGAGTACAACAAGGTGAGATACGGGGCCAAGCTGGAGGCGAGATAACACATAATTACTGATCATCCTCACAGGGGCCCCCATTACAGAATAATCCATGTTAAAATGGAAGTTAATTGAATTGTCTTGTAGGACTTTGGGGATAAAGCTCAATGTCACACACAAACCCCCAAAAAAGAAGTTCCCCACAAGCTAACGATGCTTATGCTAGCTCAGCTCCTGAGGGGCCGCTCCGCACTGAGAGAACCTCCCGGACCCGCATGGGACGGATGGGAGAGAGGGCATAACTTTACAACAGCTGGCCCTTATGTTGCTGGGAATGCTGCATGACAAAGCATAACAAGGTGAGGTGAGAGCAGGGAACAGCAGAATCACCACAACTGCAACGCTCGGAGGTCATCTGCAGGTCGCCTGCACTATAATAAAACATGACATACCAATGTTAAAAGTGTCTAATAGTCGTTTACATAGTGCAGATAATGCATCTGGAGTATGTTGGCTTCATGTTTTTGATTTGTTGCTTCGGCGTGGGCTAAAATAGGTCCAAATATGAGAGAAATATGGTTTGGCAGACGGAGGCGCTGCTTGTGTTTTCGTGCTGTAGATTTGCAGGAGCAGATAAAAGCGCGGGATATGACAGAAGCGCACAGACCTCAGAAGTATCTCCAACGGTCGACGTGGGCAGAATCACCAAGACACTGAAAATGTGAACCAAAACACAGGGGCTCACGCATCCAACCCAGAGCCGTCTGTCACAGGTGAAAATAACTTCAGAGCTGAGGCTGAAAAACATAAGATGAACTTGAAGGCATGTTGTATTGTATTGGTAAACCTAATATTGCACCATTGTTTTTCATGCACAGGACGGGTGCTGCAGGTCAGAGAACGCCAAAAACATGCATGTCACAGCTGCATTTGTTCAAAGTGCACTAAATGACAGTTAACTCTGTTTGTGGCTGTCTGCTGTAGGCTATTACGATACTGTGGCCCGTAGATTTTATTAGACATGAGATAAGAGAGAAGGGAGGACATGCAGTAAATCTCCTGCTCTAATCCTGTTTTAGTCCTGCTTTAGACCTGCTTTATACCCGCTTTAGTCCTGCTTTAGTCCCGCTTTAATCCTGCTTTAGTCCTGATTTAGTCCTGCTTTAATCCTGTTTTAGTCCTGCTTTAGTCCTGCTTTAGTCCTACTTTAGTCCTGCTTTAATCCTGTTTTAGACCTGCTTTAGTCCTGCTTTAGTCCTGCTTTAGTCCTGCTTTAGACCTGCTTTAGACCTAATTTAGTCCTGCTTTAGTCCTGTTTTAGACCTGCTTTAGTCCTGCTTTAGTCCTGCTTTAGTCCTGCTTTAGACCTGCTTTAGACCTAATTTAGTCCTGCTTTAGTCCTGTTTTAGTCCTGCTTTAGTCCTGCTTTAGTCCTGCTTTAGTCCTGCTTTAGACCTGCTTTAGACCTAATTTAGTCCTGCTTTAGTACTGCTTTAGACCTGCTTTAGACCTGCTTTAGTCCTGTTTTAGACCTGCTTTAGACCTGCTTTAGACCTGCTTTAGTCCAGCTTTAGTCCTGCTTTAGTCTTGGTTTAGACCTGCTTTAATCCTGCTTTAGTCCTGCTTTAGTCTTGGTTTAGTCCTGCTTTAGACCTGCTTTAGACCCGCTTTAGACCTGCTTTAGACCTGCTTTAGACCTGATTTAGACCTGCTTTAGTCCTGATTTAGACCCGCTTTAGACCCGCTTTAGACCTGGTTTGGACCTGATTTAGACCTGCTTTAATCCTACTTTAGTCCTGCTTTAATCCTGTTTTAGACCTGCTTAAGTCCTGCTTTAGTCCTGATTTAGTCCTGCTTTAGTCCTGATTTAGTCCTGATTTAGTCCTGATTTAGTCCTGCTTTAGTCCTGCTTTAGACCTGCTTTAGACCTAATTTAGTCCTGATTTAGTCCTGCTATAGACATGCTTTAGACCTGCTTTAGTCCTGCTTTAGACCTGCTTTAGTCCAGCTTTAGTCCTGCTTTAGTCTTGGTTTAGACCTGCTTTAATCCTGTTTTAGACCTGCTTTAGACCCTCTTTAGACCTGCTTTAGTCCTGCTTTAGACCTGCTTTAGTCCTGCTTTAGTCCTGATTTAGACCTGCTTTAGTCCTGCTTTAGACCCACTTTAGACCTGCTTTAGTCCTGATTTAGACCTGCTTTAGTCCTGCTTTAGTCATTTCTGCTCTTGAATTATGCCTCTGTGATTGGTTGGCGGATCTTACAGATAACATTGTGGTGGGATCTTGTAGTCCGGGCCTCAGACCTTAGCTCTCCGGAAAATATTGCCCCCCGGAAAATATAATTGGAGACCCCTGATTTATAGTCTTGAAGCTGCAGTTGGCTGTTCCAAGAGTCGAGGTCATGGAAACAAAGAGCGATGGAGCCTGTTCGGTCTGGGCTCCTTGGCTTTCAAACGCCTGTCGACATTTGCCTTAAATAACCCCAAGAAACGAAGAGTAAGAGCTGAGTAAACACAGAGAATACAGGTGCTTCAGGGGCCAAACAATCAAAGAGAATGGACCTGAGCCTGGGTGGAAAACACACCGTCTCACAAGCTAACGAGGCTAACATCGCTAACATGGACAGCGTGGCTCCCCAGGGACCTCATCCGCAGTGCAGGCTCCTCGGGCCCTTACTCGCTGGACGGGGCAGTGCACATGACGTTACAGACTGTGTGAGATTGAGTGACCTGAGTGACTGAGGGACCTGAGTGACCTGAGGGACCTGAGGGACCTGAGGGGACAAGTGTGACCTGAGGGACCTGAGGGACCTGAGAGACCTGAGTGACCTGAGGGACAAGTGTGACCTGAGGGACCTGAGTGACCTGAGGGACCTGAGAGACCTGAGTGACCTGAGGGACCTGAGTGACCTGAGGGACCTGAGTGACCTGAGGGAAAAGTGTGACCTGAGGGACCTGAGTGACCTAAGTGACCTGAGTGACCTGCGAGACCTGAGGGACAAGTGTGACCTGAGGGACCTGAGTGACCTGAGGGACAAGTGTGACCTGAGGGACCTGGGTGATCTGAGAGACCTGAGGGACCTGAGTGACCTGAGGGACCTGAGAGACCTGAGAGACCTGAGGGACCTGAGGGACCTGAGTGACCTGAGAGACCTGAGGGACCTGAGGGACAAGTGTGACCTGAGTGACCTGAGAGACCTGTGTGACCTGAGAAATCTGAGAAACCTGAGGGACCTGAGAGACCTGAGGGACCTGAGAGACCTGAGAGACCTGAGGGACCTGAGAGACCTGAGTGACCTGAGTGACCTGAGGGACAAGTGTGACCTGAGGGACCTGAGTGACCTGAGGGACCTGAGAGACCTGAGTGACCTGAGGGAAAAGTGTGACCTGAGGGACCTGAGTAACCTGAGTGACCTGAGAGACCTGAGGGACCTGAGGGACAAGTGTGACCTGAGGGACCTGAGTGACCTGAGGGACAAGTGTGACCTGAGGGACCTGGGTGACCTGAGGGACCTGAGTGACCTGAGAGACCTGAGGGACCTGAGGGACAAGTGTGACCGGAGGGACCTGAGTGACCTGAGGGACAAGTGTGACCTGAGGGACCTGGGTGACCTGAGAGACCTGAGGGACCTGAGTGACCCGAGGGACCTGAGAGACCTGAGAGACCTGAGGGACCTGAGGGACCTGAGTGACCTGAGAGACCTGAGGGACCTGAGGGACAAGTGTGACCTGAGTGACATGAGAGACCTGTGTGACCTGAGAAATCTGAGAAACCTGAGGGACCTGAGAGACCTGAGAGACCTGAGGGACCTGAGGGACCTGAGAGATCTGAGAGACCTGAGGGACCTGAGAGACCTGAGAGACCTGAGGGACCTGAGGGACAATTGTGACCTGAGTGACCTGAGAGACCTGAGTGACCTGATAAATCTAAGGAACCTGAGGGACCTGAGAGACCTGAGAGACCTGAAAGATCTGAGGAACCTAAGAGACCTGAGAGACCTGAGAGACCTGAGGGACCTGAGCGACCTGAGAGACCTGAGAGACCTGAGGGACCTGAGAGACCTGAGAGACCTGAGGGACCTGAGTGACCTGAGTGACCTGGGTGACCTGAGAGACCTGAGGGACCTGAGGGACCTGAGAGACCTGAGTGACCTGAGTGACCTGAGGGACCTGAGAGACCTGAGAGACCTGAGTGACCTGAGAGACTGAGAGACCTGAGAAACCTGAGGGACCTGAGAGACCTGAGAGACCTGAGGGACCTGAGTGACCTGAGTGACCTGGGTGACCTGAGTGATCTGAGAGACCTGAGTGACCTGAGTGACCTGAGTGACCTGAGGGACCTGAGTGACTGAGAGACCTGAGTGACCTGAGAGACCTGAGTGACCAGAGTGACCTGAGAGACCTGAATGACCTGAGTGACCTGAGGGACCTGAGTGACTGAGAGACCTGAGAGACCTGAGTGACCTGAGAGACCTGAGTGACCTGAGTGACCTGAGAGACCTGAGGGACCTGAGAGACCTGAGGGACCTGAGAGACCTGAGTGACCTGAGAGACCTGAGTGACCTGAGAGACCTGAGGGACCTGAGTGACCTGAGAGACCTGAGGGACCTGAGAGACCTGAGTGACCTGAGGGACCTGAGTGACCTGAGTGACCTGAGTGACTGAGAGACCTGAGAGACCTGAGTGACCTGAGTGACCTGAGAGACCTGAGAGACCTGAGTGACCTGAGAGACCTGAGTGACCAGAGTGACCTGAGAGACCTGAATGACCTGAGGGACCTGAGAGACCTGAGAGACCTGAGGGACCTGAGAGACCTGAGTGACCTGAGAGACCTGAGTGACCTGAGAGACCTGAGGGATCCTGAGTGACCTGAGAGACCTGAGGGACCTGAGAGACCTGAGTGACCTGAGGGACCTAAGTGACCTGAGTGACCTGAGGGACCTAAGTGACCTGAGTGACCTGAGTGACCTGAGTGACCTGAGTGACCTGAGAGACCTGAGGGACCTGAGAGACCTGAGTGACCTGAGGGACCTAAGTGACCTGAGTGACCTGAGGGACCTAAGTGACCTGAGTGACCTGAGTGACCTGAGTGACCTGAGGGACCTGAGAGACCTGAGTGACCTGAGGGACCTAAGTGACCTGAGTGACCTGAGGGACCTAAGTGACCTGAGTGACCTGAGTGACCTGAGTGACCTGAGTGACCTGAGAGACCTGAGGGACCTGAAAGATCTGAGTGAGACTCGTCTAGAGGAAAAAGACAATGTGAAACTTCATCCTCTGGGATGAAGCAGTTTTGAGAGGAAAAAATTATAACCGTCGCATCTGCAAAAAAAACAAAAACAATAAAAGAATTGCTGGAGGTAAAACAAGAATCTTAAAACTCTACAGGAAATTAAAACATTAAGACGAGAAATAAATGATTTGTTACAGGAAATAACTCTTGACCTCACGAAGGTTTTACCAGAACAGATGAACGTTCGAAAGGATTCGCCTGGAATCTTAAACATTCAGAAAGAATCATTTAAACGACATGAGTCTTTCAATCTAAACGTTTTTCTAGTACTTCAGACACACAAGTACTTCAGACACACAAGTACTTCAGACACACAAGTACTTCAGAGACACAAGTACTTCAGACACACAAGTACTTCAGACACACAAGTACTTCAGACACACAAGTACTTCAGACACACGAGTACTTCAGACACACAAGTACTTCAGACACACAAGTACTTCAGGCACACAAGTACTTCAGGCACACAGGTACTTCAGACACACAAGTACTTCAGACACAAAAGTATTTCAGACACAAAAGTATTTCAGACACACAAGTACTTCAGACACACAAGTACTTCAGACACACGAGTACTTCAGACACACGAGTACTTCAGACACACGAGTACTTCAGGCACACAAGTACTTCAGACACACAAGTACTTCAGACACACAAGTACTTCAGACACACAAGTACTTCAGACACACAAGTACTTCAGACACACAAGTACTTCAGACACACGAGTACTTCAGACACACAAGTACTTCAGACACACGAGTACTTCAGACACACGAGTACTTCAGACACACAAGTACTTCAGACACACGAGTACTTCAGACACACGAGTACTTCAGACACACAAGTACTTCAGACACAAAAGTACTTCAGACACACAAGTACTTCAGACACACGAGTACTTCAGACACACGAGTACTTCAGACACACGAGTACTTCAGACACACGAGTACTTCAGACACACGAGTACTTCAGACACACAAGTACTTCAGACACACAAGTACTTCAGACACACAAGTACTCCAGACACACGAGTACTTCAGACACACGAGTACTTCAGACACACAAGTACTTCAGACACACGAGTACTTCAGACACACGAGTATTTCAGACACACGAGTACTTCAGACACACGAGTACTTCAGACACACAAGTACTTCAGACACACAAGTACTTCAGACACACAAGTACTTCAGACACACAAGTACTTCAGACACACGAGTACTTCAGACACACGAGTACTTCAGACACACGAGTACTTCAGACACACGAGTACTTCAGACACACGAGTACTTCAGACACACAAGTACTTCAGACACACAAGTACTTCAGACACACAAGTACTTCAGACACACAAGTACTTCAGACACACGAGTACTTCAGACACACGAGTACTTCAGACACACGAGTACTTCAGACACACGAGTACTTCAGACACACAAGTACTTCAGGCACAAAAGTACTTCAGACACACAAGTACTTCAGGCACACAAGTACTTCAGACACACAAGTACTTCAGACACACAAGTACTTCAGACACACAAGTACTTCAGACACACAAGTACTTCAGACACACAAGTACTTCAGGCACACAAGTACTTCAGGCACACGAGTACTTCAGGCACACGAGTACTTCAGGCACACGAGTACTTCAGACACACAAGTACTTCAGACACACAAGTACTTCAGACACACGAGTACTTCAGACACACGAGTACTTCAGACACACGAGTACTTCAGACACACGAGTACTTCAGGCACACGAGTACTTCAGACACACAAGTACTTCAGACACACAGGTACTTCAGACACACAAGTACTTCAGACACACAGGTACTTCAGACACACAAGTACTTCAGACACACAGGTACTTCAGACACACAAGTACTTCAGACACACAGGTACTTCAGACACACAGGTACTTCAGACACACAAGTACTTCAGACACACAAGTACTTCAGGCACACAAGTACTTCAGGCACACAAGTACTTCAGGCACACAAGTACTTCAGACACACAAGTACTTCAGGCACACAAGTACTTCAGGCACACAAGTACTTCAGGCACACAGGTACTTCAGACACACAAGTACTTCAGACACAAAAGTATTTCAGACACACAAGTACTTCAGACACACAAGTACTTCAGGCACACGAGTACTTCAGGCACACGAGTACTTCAGACACACGAGTACTTCAGGCACACGAGTACTTCAGACACACTAGTACTTCAGACACACAAGTACTTCAGACACACAAGTACTTCAGACACACAAGTACTTCAGACACACGAGTACTTCAGACACACGAGTACTTCAGACACACGAGTACTTCAGACACACGAGTACTTCAGGCACACAAGTACTTCAGACACACAAGTACTTCAGGCACACAAGTACTTCAGACACACAAGTACTTCAGACACACAAGTACTTCAGACACACAAGTACTTCAGACACACAAGTACTTCAGACACACAAGTACTTCAGACACACAAGTACTTCAGACACATAAGTACTTCAGGCACACGAGTACTTCAGACACAAAAGTACTTCAGGCACACGAGTACTTCAGGCACACGAGTACTTCAGGCACACGAATACTTCAGACACACGAGTACTTCAGACACACGAGTACTTCAGACACACGAGAACTTCAGACACACGAGTACTTCAGGCACACAAGTACTTGAGACACAAGAGTACTTCAGACACACAAGTACTTCAGGCACACAAGTACTTCAGACACACGAGTACTTCAGACACACGAGTACTTCAGACACACAAGAACTTCAGACACACGAGTACTTCAGACACACAAGTACTTCAGACACACGAGCACTTCAGACACACGAGTACTTCAGGCACACGAGTACTTCAGACACACTAGTACTTCAGACACACAAGTACTTCAGGCACACGAGTACTTCAGGCACACAAGTACTTCAGACACACAAGTACTTCAGACACACAAGTACTTCAGACACACAAGTACTTCAGACACACAAGTACTTCAGGCACACGAGTACTTCAGACAAACGAGTACTTCAGACACACGAGTACTTCAGACACACGAGTACTTCAGGCACAAAAGTACTTCAGACACACAAGTACTTCAGGCACACAAGTACTTCAGACACACGAGTACTTCAGGCACACGAGTACTTCAGACACACGAGTACTTCAGACACACGAGTACTTCAGGCACACGAGTATTTCAGACACACGAGTACTTCAGACACACAAGTACTTCAGACACACAAGTACTTCAGACACACGAGTACTTCAGACACACGAGTACTTCAGACACACAGGTACTTCAGACACACAAGTACTTCAGACACACAAGTACTTCAGACACACAAGTACTTCAGGCACACAAGTACTTCAGACACACAAGTACTTCAGGCACACAAGTACTTCAGACACACAAGTACTTCAGACACACAGGTACTTCAGACACACAAGTACTTCAGACACACAGGTACTTTAGACACACAAGTACTTCAGACACACAGGTACTTCAGACACACAAGTACTTCAGACACACAGGTACTTCAGACACACAGGTACTTCAGACACACAAGTACTTCAGACACACAAGTACTTCAGGCACACAAGTACTTCAGGCACACAAGTACTTCAGACACACAAGTACTTCAGGCACACAAGTACTTCAGGCACACAAGTACTTCAGGCACACAGGTACTTCAGACACACAAGTACTTCAGACACACAAGTACTTCAGACACACAAGTATTTCAGACACACAAGTACTTCAGACACACAAGTACTTCAGGCACACGAGTACTTCAGGCAAACGAGTACTTCAGACACACGAGTACTTCAGACACACGAGTACTTCAGGCACATGAGTACTTCAGACACACTAGTACTTCAGACACACAAGTGCTTCAGACACACAAGTACTTCAGACACACAAGTACTTCAGACACACGAGTACTTCAGACACACGAGTACTTCAGACACACGAGTACTTCAGGCACACAAGTACTTCAGACACACAAGTACTTCAGACACACAAGTACTTCAGACACACAAGTACTTCAGGCACACAAGTACTTCAGACACACGAGTACTTCAGACACACGAGTACTTCAGACACACGAGTACTTCAGACACACGAGTACTTCAGACACACGAGTACTTCAGACACACAAGTACTTCAGACACACAAGTACTTCAGACACATAAGTACTTCAGGCACACGAGTACTTCAGACACACAAGTACTTCAGGCACACAAGTACTTCAGGCACACGAGTACTTCAGACACACGAGTACTTCAGACACACGAGTACTTCAGACACACGAGTACTTCAGACACACGAGAACTTCAGACACACGAGTACTTCAGGCACACAAGTACTTGAGACACACGAGTACTTCAGACACACAAGTACTTCAGGCACACAAGTACTTCAGACACACGAGTACTTCAGACACACGAGTACTTCAGACACACAAGAACTTCAGACACACGAGTACTTCAGACACACAAGTACTTCAGATACACGAGCACTTCAGACACACGAGTACTTCAGGCACACGAGTACTTCAGGCACAAAAGTACTTCAGACACACAAGTACTTCAGACACACAAGTACTTCAGACACACGAGTACTTTAGACACACGAGTACTTCAGACACAGAAGTACTTCATCTGAAACATGTGCTGAGTACTTCACCAGGATGAACTCCAGAGTGCTTCTTGTCTTTGTTTCCCATGAGTGATCTGCATAAGCAGGTTTTCTATCAGAGCTCACACTTCCGCCATTTTAATTGGAAGAAATTAAAATCCAGAAATGAAAAATGGTCATTCAAACAGAGCAGTTATATTTTTGGAGCGTCTGAAATACAAATACATTCTAGATCCTGAATATTCTGCTCTAAATCCAGTCAAACGCCTTTAGTAACAGGCCAGACTCAGGTCTGTGCAGAGACATGAGCACTTTCCTCCTCTGTGAGTGATCTCCTCAGTGAGTGATCTCCTCTGAGAGTGATCTCCTCTGTGAGTGATCTCCTCTGAGAGTGATCTCCTCTGTGAGTGATCTCCTCTGAGAGTGATCTCCTCAGTGAGTGATCTCCTCTGAGAGTGATCTCCTCTGTGAGTGATCTCCTCTGAGAGTGATCTCCTCTGTGAGTGATCTCCTCTGAGAGTGACCTCCTCAGTGAGTGATCTCCTCTGAGAGTGACCTCCTCAGTGAGTGATCTCCTCTATGAGTGATGCCCTCAGTGAGTGATCTCCTCTGAGAGTGACCTCCTCAGTGAGTGATCTCCTCTGAGAGTGACCTCCTCAGTGAGTGATCTCCTCTATGAGTGACCTCCTCTGTGAGTGATCTCCTCTATGAGTGACCTCCTCAGTGAGTGATCTCCTCTATGAGTGATGCCCTCAGTGAGTGATCTCCTCTATGAGTGATGCCCTCAGTGAGTGATCTCCTCTGTGAGTGATCTCCTCTATGAGTGACCTCCTCAGTGAGTGATCTCCCCTGTGAGTGATCTCCTCTATGAGTGACCTCCTCAGTGAGTGACCTCCTCAGTGAGTGATCTCCTCTGTGAGTGATCTCCTCTATGAGTGACCTCCTCAGTGAGTGATCTCCTCTGTGAGTGATCTCCTCTGTGAGTGACCTCCTCTGTGAGTGACCTCCTCAGTGAGTGATCTCCTCTATGAGTGATGCCCTCAGTGAGTGATCTCCTCTATGAGTGACCTCCTCAGTGAGTGATCTCCTCTATGAGTGACCTCCTCAGTGAGTGATCTCCTCTGTGAGTGATCTCCTCTATGAGTGACCTCCTCAGTGAGTGACCTCCTCAGTGAGTGATCTCCTCTGTGAGTGATCTCCTCTATGAGTGACCTCCTCAGTGAGTGATCTCCTCTGTGAGTGATCTCCTCTGTGAGTGACCTCCTCTGTGAGTGATCTCCTCTGTGAGTGATCTCCTCTGTGAGTGACCTCCTCAGTGAGTGATCTCCTCTATGAGTGACCTCCTCAGTGAGTGATCTCCTCTATGAGTGACCTCCTCAGTGAGTGATCTCCTCTATGAGTGACCTCCTCTGTGAGTGATCTCCTCAAGAGCGCCACATGGTGAGACTAAAGAACCACTGCACAAGAGGCTTCATCTTCATCAATTTCTATAAACAACGACCAAATAAAGATGAAGCAGAACAGAGTTTGTCTTTCTCAAATGGTGGATCTTAATTTCCTGGTGACAGTAAATAATCACTTTCCCTGACAGAGGAATCTGTCCCTCCTCCAGAACAATGACCTCACACATGCTTTTAAAGGCAGTGACATAAACGGACATGTATGACATCATCATCATCAAATCAGCTCCAAAAGAGATAAACCAAAACATCACACACGTGATGATTCCAGCTTCTCATTCAGGGTGTTTCACACACAATCAAGTCCTGACGCACTAAATGTCCTGATCCAGAGGCGCCGCACAGTCCCAATCAGGAAACATCTGCACACAGGAAAACAACACTGACATGACATGACATGACATGACATGACCTATTTCTCCACTACAAGTTCAGGACCACAGAGCATCGTGCATCTTCATCTTAAAGACACAAAGCACTCGATCAAAGACAGAGAGGAGAAGATTCTGAGCAGGACAAAAGGCTTTGAAAGAGTTCAAGAGGCAAACTGTGTTCAGAAAGAAACACCATCATTAAAAAGGAACAAAGGAGTTTAAAATTCAACCTTCCTGTTGTTTATAATGGAATCTTGAATCTCTGGAGAGGTCGACGTCCAGAGCACTCTGATGCTAATCAGTTACACAGAGAGGAGAGAGTGTGAGCCAGGGACAATAGGAGGCTGATGGTCCATTAAAGGACTTTCTGGTAACACCTTTTCATCAGGAGGTCCCGCCCTGAGTTCCCGGTCTAGATACACAGATTGAGAATGACTCTTGATGTGAGTCGAAACATATCCAGATGATACGACGATCTGTTTCTACAGTGGACCCTCCTGGACGAATGAGGCATTGCCCCCACACCTCCACATAATCCACCTATTTTTATCAACAATAGACAGCTGCGGTTTCATTCTGTTTAATGTCAGCCTTGTATTCATACGGCTTCTTTACTATTCTCTTTTCCCTCTGTCACCGTCGCCCCGTTGCTCCCGACAACACAAAGAGAATACTCAGGCCGGACGTTCACAGATGTTCATCATATTGGACAGGCTTTTTTTATCGAGTGATGTGAAGAGACATGTCCAGCACCAGCAGATCACAACTGTTTGTCTCTTTATAGTGAGCTAATGTGTGCTAGCCTCACCGGGGGGGCTCTTATCAATCAAATGTCCAGGGATTTTAAAGTGTCTTGTGATTTTCTGTCCATTAATACTTCTGTTCCATGTTAGGGTCAGAGGCAGTAGTGTTAGGGTCAGAGACAGTAGTGTTAGGGTCAGAGGCAGTAGTGTTAGGGTCAGAGGCAGTAGTGTTAGGGTCAGTAGTGTTAGGGTCAGAGGCAGTAGTGTTAGGGTCAGAGGCAGTAGTGTTAGGGTCAGAGACAGTAGTGTTAGGGTCAGTAGTGTTAGGGTCAGAGGCAGTAGTGTTAGGGTCAGTAGTGTTAGGGTCAGAGGCAGTAGTGTTAGGGTCAGAGGCAGTAGTGTTAGGGTCAGTAGTGTTAGGGTCAGAGGCAGTAGTGTTAGGGTCAGAGGCAGTAGTGTTAGGGTCAGTAGTGTTAGGGTCAGTAGTGTTAGGGTCAGAGGCAGTAGTGTTAGGGTCAGTAGTGTTAGGGTCAGAGGCAGTAGTGTTAGGGTCAGAGGCAGTAGTGTTAGGGTCAGAGGCAGTAGTGTTAGGGTCAGTAGTGTTAGGGTCAGAGGCAGTAGTGTTAGGGTCAGAGGCAGTAGTGTTAGGGTCAGTAGTGTTAGGGTCAGAGGCAGTAGTGTTAGGGTCAGAGGCAGTAGTGTTAGGGTCAGTAGTGTTAGGGTCAGAGGCAGTAGTGTTAGGGTCAGAAGCAGTAGTGTTAGGGTCAGAGGCAGTAGTGTTAGGGTCAGTAGTGTTGGGGTCAGAGGCAGTAGTGTTAGGGTCAGAGGCAGTAGTGTTAGTGTCAGAGGCAGTAGTGTTAGGGTCAGTGGCAGTAGTGTTAGGGTCGAGGCAGTAGTGTTAGGGTCAGAGGCAGTAGTGTTAGGGTCAGTAGTGTTAGGGTCAGAGGCAGTAGTGTTAGGGTCAGTAGTGTTAGGGTCAGTAGTGTTAGGGTCAGTAGTGTTAGGGTCAGAGGCAGTAGTGTCAGAGGCAGTAGTGTTAGGGTCAGTAGTGTTAGGGTCAGTGGCAGTAGTGTTAGGGTCAGTAGTGTTAGGGTCAGAGGCAGTAGTGTTAGGGTCAGTAGTGTTAGGGTCAGAGGCAGTAGTGTTAGGGTCAGTAGTGTTAGGGTCAGAGGCAGTAGTGTCAGAGGCAGTAGTGTTAGGGTCAGAGGCAGTAGTGTTAGGGTCAGTAGTGTTAGGGTCAGAGGCAGTAGTGTTAGGGTCAGAGGCAGTAGTGTCAGAGGCAGTAGTGTTAGGGTCAGAGGCAGTAGTGTTAGGGTCAGTGGCAGTAGTGTTAGGGTCAGTAGTGTTAGGGTCAGAGGCAGTAGTGTCAGAGGCAGTAGTGTTAGGGTCAGAGGCAGTAGTGTCAGAGGCAGTAGTGTTAGGGTCAGTAGTGTTAGGGTCAGAGGCAGTAGTGTTAGGGTCAGTAGTGTTAGGGTCAGTAGTGTTAGGGTCTGTAGTGTTAGGGTCAGAGGCAGTAGTGTTAGGGTCAGTAGTGTTAGGGTCAGAGGCAGTAGTGTTAGGGTCAGTAGTGTTAGGGTCAGAGGCAGTAGTGTTAGGGTCAGAGGCAGTAGTGTTAGGGTCAGAGGCAGTAGTGTTAGGGTCAGAGGTAGTAGTGTTAGGGTCAGAGGCAGTAGTGTTAGGGTCAGAGGCAGTAGTGTTAGGGTCAGAGGTAGTAGTGTTAGGGTCAGAGGCAGTAGTGTTAGGGTCAGAGGCAGTAGTGTTAGGGTCAGAGGCAGTAGTGTTAGGGTCAGTAGTGTTAGGGTCAGAGGCAGTAGTGTTAGGGTCAGAGGCAGTAGTGTTAGGGTCAGAGGCAGTAGTGTTAGGGTCAGAGGCAGTAGTGTACTTTGGCTCAGTGTTGGTACCTTGTCTTTTGGAGGTGTCTCTGACTCTGTCCTCTCTTCTGTAACGCCTTTGACGATGGAGTCATCTCCAGCCTTTGTAGACCACAATTCTCTCTCTGAATCATCATCTGCTTCTTCTGGTTTGTCGTTTCCTCCTGGTGCTTTGTTCCTGTCGTTTGTCTTTTGGATCAGGAGCAGGTCTGAAGAGGAGGCTCAGCGTGACTCCTGATGAGGCGGCTGGGTCACTGATGGGTCACTGCTGGGTAACTGCTGGTTCACTGCTGGGTCACTGCTGGGTAACTGCTGGGTCACTGCTGGGGCTGGGTCACTGCTGGGTCACTGCTGGGTCACTGCTGGGTCACTGCTGGATCACTGTTGGGGCTGGGTCACTGCTGGGTCACTGCTGGGTCACGGCTGGGTCACTGCTGGGTCACGGCTGCTCTTGTGGCAGTGGAGCTCGGGATTCTCGGGAGATTTGATCCGCCGTCCACAGGCAGGACACACCGTCCACAGGCAGGACACACCGTCCACAGGCAGGACACACCGTCCACAGGCAGGACACGCCGTCCACAGGCAGGACACGCCGTTCACAGGCAGGACACGCTGCAGCAGAAGCTTGTCTTGTCTGGACACATGTCTGAGGAGGAGGAGTCTGACACATCTTAAACTGTGGACACGCCGTGTCTCTTGATTATGCCATTAATTGACAAGTTCATCAAAATTCCATTAGTGTCACATCTGAAGCCCCTCCCCTTTCTTTCACCTTTTTTATTATATGTCAGAGAGAATTTGATCTGCCAATCCTGTCACAGCCGACTGACGTCAGACACTTCATCTTCTAATGTTAGAACTATGTATTTATATATTTATACATTTATATATTTTAGTCTTCTCCGTGCTGCAGAACAGAGCAACATCCAAGCTCAGATCAAACATCTTCACTTTGTGGGAAATGTCGTGGTCGATGAGGAAGACAGAGCCGTCATGTGGTGTTGATGGTTTGGAGAACAGAGCCGTCATGTGGTGTTGATGGTTTGGAGAACAGAGCCGTCATGTGGTGTTGATGGTTTGGAGGACAGAGCCGTCATGTGGTGTTGATGGTTTGGAGGACAGAGCCGTCATGTGGTGTTGATGGTTTGGAGAACAGAGCCGTCATGTGGTGTTGATGGTTTGGAGAACAGAGCCGTCATGTGGTGTTGATGGTTTGGAGGATAGAGCCGTCATGTGGTGTTGATGGTTTGGAGAACAGAGCTGTCATGTGGTGTTGATGGTTTGGAGAACAGAGCCGTCATGTGGTGTTGATGGTTTGGAGAACAGAGCCGTCATGTGGTGTTGATGGTTTGGAGGACAGAGCTGTCATGTGGTGTTGATGGTTTGGAGGATAGAGCCGTCATGTGGTGTTGATGGTTTGGAGAACAGAGCCGTCATTTGGTGTTGATGGTTTGGAGGACAGAGCCGTCATGTGGTTTTGGAGGACAGAGCCGTCATGTGGTGTTGATGGTTTGGAGGACAGAGCCGTCATGTGGTGTTGATGGTTTGGAGGACAGAGCCGTCATGTGGTGTTGATGGTTTGGAGGACAGAGCCGTCATGTGGTGTTGATGGTTTGGAGAACAGAGCCGTCATGTGGTGTTGATGGTTTGGAGGATAGAGCCGTCATGTGGTGTTGATGGTTTGGAGGACAGAGCCGTCATGTGGTGTTGATGGTTTGGAGGACAGAGCCGTCATGTGGTGTTGATGGTTTGGAGGATAGAGCCGTCATGTGGTGTTGATGGTTTGGAGAACAGAGCTGTCATGTGGTGTTGATGGTTTGGAGAACAGAGCCGTCATGTGGTGTTGATGGTTTGGAGGACAGAGCCGTCATGTGGTGTTGATGGTTTGGAGGACAGAGCCGTCATGTGGTGTTGATGGTTTGGAGGACAGAGCCGTCATGTGGTGTTGATGGTTTGGAGGACAGAGCCGTCATGTGGTGTTGATGGTTTGGAGGACAGAGCCGTCATGTGGTGTTGATGGTTTGGAGGACAGAGCCGTCATGTGGTGTTGATGGTTTGGAGGACAGAGCCGTCATGTGGTGTTGATGGTTTGGACGACAGAGCCGTCATGTGGTGTTGATGGTTTGGAGGACAGAGCCGTCATGTGGTGTTGATGGTTTGGAGAACAGAGCCGTCATGTGGTGTTGATGGTTTGGAGAACAGAGCCGTCATGTGGTGTTGATGGTTTGGAGAACAGAGCCGTCATGTGGTGTTGATGGTTTGGAGGATAGAGCCGTCATGTGGTGTTGATGGTTTGGAGAACAGAGCCGTCATGTGGTGTTGATGGTTTGGAGGATAGAGCCGTCAAGTGGTGTTGATGGTTTGGAGGACAGAGCCGTCATGTGGTGTTGATAGTTTGGAGAACAGAGCCGTCATGTGGTGTTGATGGTTTGGAGAACAGAGCCGTCATGTGGTGTTGATGGTTTGGAGGACAGAGCTGTCATGTGGTGTTGATGGTTTGGAGGATAGAGCCGTCATGTGGTGTTGATGGTTTGGAGAACAGAGCCGTCATTTGGTGTTGATGGTTTGGAGGACAGAGCCGTCATGTGGTTTTGGAGGACAGAGCCGTCATGTGGTGTTGATGGTTTGGAGGACAGAGCCGTCATGTGGTGTTGATGGTTTGGAGGACAGAGCCGTCATGTGGTGTTGATGGTTTGGAGGACAGAGCCGTCATGTGGTGTTGATGGTTTGGAGGACAGAGCCGTCATGTGGTGTTGATGGTTTGGAGAACAGAGCCGTCATGTGGTGTTGATGGTTTGGAGGATAGAGCCGTCATGTGGTGTTGATGGTTTGGAGGACAGAGCCGTCATGTGGTGTTGATGGTTTGGAGGACAGAGCCGTCATGTGGTGTTGATGGTTTGGAGGATAGAGCCGTCATGTGGTGTTGATGGTTTGGAGAACAGAGCTGTCATGTGGTGTTGATGGTTTGGAGAACAGAGCCGTCATGTGGTGTTGATGGTTTGGAGGACAGAGCCGTCATGTGGTGTTGATGGTTTGGAGGACAGAGCCGTCATGTGGTGTTGATGGTTTGGAGGACAGAGCCGTCATGTGGTGTTGATGGTTTGGAGGACAGAGCCGTCATGTGGTGTTGATGGTTTGGAGGACAGAGCCGTCATGTGGTGTTGATGGTTTGGAGGACAGAGCCGTCATGTGGTGTTGATGGTTTGGAGGACAGAGCCGTCATGTGGTGTTGATGGTTTGGACGACAGAGCCGTCATGTGGTGTTGATGGTTTGGAGGACAGAGCCGTCATGTGGTGTTGATGGTTTGGAGAACAGAGCCGTCATGTGGTGTTGATGGTTTGGAGAACAGAGCTGTCATGTGGTGTTGATGGTTTGGAGAACAGAGCCGTCATGTGGTGTTGATGGTTTGGAGAACAGAGCTGTCATGTGGTGTTGATGGTTTGGAGAACAGAGCCGTCATTTGGTGTTGATGGTTTGGAGGACAGAGCCGTCATGTGGTGTTGATGGTTTGGAGGACAGAGCCGTCATGTGGTGTTGATGGTTTGGAGGACAGAGCCGTCATGTGGTGTTGATGGTTTGGAGGACAGAGCCGTCATGTGGTGTTGATGGTTTGGAGAACAGAGCTGTCATGTGGTGTTGATGGTTTGGAGAACAGAGCTGTCATGTGGTGTTGATGGTTTGGAGAACAGAGCCGTCATTTGGTGTTGATGGTTTGGAGGACAGAGCCGTCATGTGGTGTTGATGGTTTGGAGGACAGAGCCGTCATGTGGTGTTGATGGTTTGGAGAACAGAGCTGTCATGTGGTGTTGATGGTTTGGAGAACAGAGCCGTCATGTGGTGTTGATGGTTTGGAGAACAGAGCTGTCATGTGGTGTTGATGGTTTGGAGAACAGAGCCGTCATTTGGTGTTGATGGTTTGGAGAACAGAGCCGTCATTTGGTGTTGATGGTTTGGAGGACAGAGCCGTCATGTGGTGTTGATGGTTTGGAGGACAGAGCCGTCATGTGGTGTTGATGGTTTGGAGAACAGAGCCGTCATGTGGTGTTGATGGTTTGGAGAACAGAGCTGTCATGTGGTGTTGATGGTTTGGAGAACAGAGCCGTCATTTGGTGTTGATGGTTTGGAGGACAGAGCCGTCATGTGGTGTTGATGGTTTGGAGGACAGAGCCGTCATGTGGTGTTGATGGTTTGGAGAACAGAGCCGTCATGTGGTGTTGATGGTTTGGAGGACAGAGCCGTCATGTGGTGTTGATGGTTTGGAGGATAGAGCCGTCATGTGGTGTTGATGGTTTGGAGGACAGAGCCGTCATGTGGTGTTGATGGTTTGGAGGACAGAGCCGTCATGTGGTGTTGATGGTTTGGAGGACAGAGCCGTCATGTGGTGTTGATGGTTTGGAGGACAGAGCCGTCATGTGGTGTTGATGGTTTGGAGGACAGAGCCGTCATGTGGTGTTGATGGTTTGGAGGACAGAGCCGTCATGTGGTGTTGATGGTTTGGAGGACAGAGCCGTCATGTGCACAGCTGGATAAAGATCAAAGACAGAGGCTAAAGCTTTTCTTTTCTCTGACAATGAAAATCAATGGAGTTAAACTGAAGAACTGAGAGTTGTGATATGCAAATGTTTACGTGATTGATATTCAGGAGGATTGTTGGAGGAGCTCATGACCTCAGGGGCCAATCCTGAGGGCCACAGGAGAACAGCACACATCATTGCTTTAATTCACACCGTAGTGGAATGGCTCCATTGGGCAATTATAGATGTTTTATTATAAATTATAAATTGGTCGTCAGTAATGAAGATGTGTGTCCACCAGAGTGAACCTCTTTGGATCTATAATGATGCAGATTACATCATACTATAGATCAGCTGGTGTTGACACTCCCAAGAATGTTTGCCTCTTTCAAACGACATCCATCTTCTTCCACTTATCCGGCGCTTGGTCATGGGTGCAGACTTCCCTCATCCCAGACACTTCCTCCAGCTCATTCAGGGGGATCCCGAGGCGTTCTCAGGCCATATCCTGGCTCTTCCATGAGGCCTCTTCCTGGTGGGACATGCCTGGATCCAGGGGGAGGCTGAATAACCCTAACCTGAGCGTCCTAATTATTCACAAGTTTTAGAAGTGTATTCTGTGCTTTTCATAACTTTCAGAGAATTTACTGTAACATTAACCAGCTAGAAGAACACACTCTATTATCAGATGCAGACAGTACACTGCAATTTGTTTTTGTTTTTTTTAAAGGTTCTGGAGTGGCCTATATAAATATAGTACACTATAGTATATAAATACAAATTCCATATTAAGTGTGGAACCCAATGGAAAACCTCAGCACCTCTTCGGCCCAAGTCAACTTAATTCAATAAATAGCAAAGAAATAAACACATAAACTGGGTTTGCCCGTTCAGAAAGCTCGAGTTTGTGAAGCTGCTCACAAACTTAAGGAATAATGTGTTGCACAACGGGAAAGAAACCCTGTGGATATCGTCATACTCTTCACAAATACGCCTGTCGTCTGCGTTCATGTGAAGAACCTGACAGAATGATTGCAGTAAAAGCCGGATACTAAACAGAACGTCGACGCTGCAGGAGGAGCAGCTGTGCCCACACTCGGCAGCTGTGGGTTGCCAGGTTTGGAGCGACAGATGGATTCTAATTGTGTGTATTGTGTGCTCTACCCTTCACGTCCAATCTGGCAGCGTGGGCAAGGTCACGGTGGAGCTGGAGGGCGGGGCTTTTACGAGGAATGAAACAAAAGAAGTGGAGAATAAACACTGCGTTCGTATTTAAACGGGGGTTTGGAAAAAAAGCCTTTTTCCGTTTCTCACTTTGGACTGACGTTTACGCTTGAAAATGATGCCACAGTTATCCACGCGCTCTGAAATAACAGCCACGATTAGAGTGTACGCGGCCCCGCATGCAGAACGGCTCTATTCAAAAGGTTTTCATTAACATGCTTCCAATTATCGAAATAAAAGCTTTTCGTTGTGAGGGAAAAGAGCAGAACATGTGCAAAATCTAATGTTTACTCCATTCAAGCAACACATTTTTGTACAAACTGGTACTACACATAAACATAAGTCGCAACGTTCTGCCTTCAGAGGCCTCGTGACATCACACTGCACTGATTAAAGCGAGGTGTTCCTGAGCACAAACAGATGGCAGAGTTTGAAGTGTGGAAGTGTGAGCTTGAGGACGGAATCAACAAGAAGTCTGCAACTAACCCGCTCCAAACGTGAGCAGGAACCAGCAGTCTGCAACTAACCCGCTCCAAACGTGTGCAGGACCCAGCAGTCTGCAACTAACCCGCTCCAAACGTGTGCAGGACCCAACAGTCTGCAACTAACCCGCTCCAAACGTGTGCAGGACCCAGCAGTCTGCAACTAACCCGCTCCAAACGTGTGCAGGACCCAACAGTCTGCAACTAACCCGCTCCAAACGTGTGCAGGACCCAACAGTCTGCAACTAACCCGCTCCAAACGTGTGCAGGACCCAGCAGTCTGCAACTAACCCGCTCCAAACGTGTGCAGGACACAGCAGTCTGCAACTAACCAGCTCCAAACGTGTGCAGGACCCAGCAGTCTGCAACTAACCCGCTCCAAACGTGTGCAGGACCCAGCAGTCTGCAACTAACCCGCTCCAAACGTATGCAGGACCCAGCAGTCTGCAACTAACCAGCTCCAAACGTGTGCAGGACCCAGCAGTCTGCAACTAACCCGCTCCAAACGTGTGCAGGACCCAGCAGTCTGCAACTAACCCGCTCCAAATGTGTGCAGGACCCAACAGCCTGCAACTAACCCGCTCCAAATGTGTGCAGGACTCAGCAGCCTGCAACTAACCCGCTCCAAACGTGTGCAGGACCCAGCAGTCTGCAACTAACCCGCTCCAAATGTGTGCAGGACCCAACAGCCTGCAACTAACCCGCTCCAAATGTGTGCAGGACTCAGCAGCCTGCAACTAACCTGCTCCAAACGTGTGCAGGACCCAGCAGTCTGCAACTAACCCGCTCCAAACGTGTGCAGGACCCAGCAGTCTGCAACTAACCCGCTCCAAACGTGTGCAGGACCCAGCAGTCTGCAACTAACCAGCTCCAAACGTGTGCAGGACTCAGCAGTCTGCAACTAACCAGCTCCAAATGTGTGCAGGACCCAACAGCCTGCAACTAACCCGCTCCAAATGTGTGCAGGACTCAGCAGCCTGCAACTAACCTGCTCCAAACGTGTGCAGGACCCAGCAGTCTGCAACTAACCCGCTCCAAACGTGTGCAAGATCCTCTCACAATCCCTCCTGTATTCATCATGTATTCACACCATGAACAATCCTCAAAAGCCAATTCAATAAACACTTGATTCTTCAACAGAAAGTGAAGCGGTCAATGGCAGAGACCGTCATTAGCCAGTGGCGCCAAAGCGTTGGGCGTCGAGGGGCACCAAACTGCCCGGACATTTGGGTTGAGTACCCTGTTCCTTTTGCATTTAAATGCTGAGTCTTTTCTAGGCAAAATCTGTCGTTCACCAATTCAAACTAGGCCTCAAGTGTCTTTTCTCTCTGTCCAAAGTGAGTTTGGGGCTGCTAAAAGTCACAGGTTGAACAGACGC